>NC_092744.1:103373482-103673482 GCF_047496795.1 Chiloscyllium punctatum
TGAACACGTGTGTGTGTGTGAGAACAGGTGTGTGTGTCTGTGTGTGAACCCGTGTGTGTGTGTGTGAACACGTGTGTGTGTGTGTTGACACGTGTGTGTGTGTCTGTGTGTGAACCCGTGTGTGTGTGTGTGAACACGTGTGTGTGTGTGTTGACACGTGTGTGTGTGCGTGTGTGTGAACACGTGTGTGCATGCGTGTGTGTGAACATGTGTGTGTGTGTGAACGTGTGTGTGTGTTTTTGTGTGCACACATGTGTGTGTGTGTGTGAACACGTGTGTGTGTATGTGAACGTGTGTGTGTGAACAGGTGTGTGTGTGTGTAAACACGTGTGCGTGAACAGCTGTGTATGTGTGAACACGTGTGTGTGTGAACAGGTGTGTGTGCGTGAACACGTGTGTGTGTGTGTGAACAGGTGTGTGTGTGAACACGTGTGTGTGTGAACACGTGTGTGTGTGGACAGGTGTGTGTGTGTGAACAGGTGTGTGTGTGAACACATGTGTGTGTGTGAACACTTGTGTGTGTGTGAAGACGTGTGTGTGCGTGTGAAGAGGTGTGTGTGTGTGAACACGTGTGTGTGTGAACAGGTGTGTGTGTGTGTGAACAGGTGTGTGTGGGTGTGTGTGAACACGTGTGTGTGTGAACGTGTGTGTGTGTGTGAACGTGTGTGTGTGTGTGAACACGTGTGTGTTTGTGAACGTGTGTGTGTGAACAGGTGTGTGTGTGAACACGTGTGTGTGTGAACACTTGTGTGTGTGAACACATGTGTGTGTGTGAACACATGCGTGTGTGTGAACACGTGTGTGTTGGTGAACACGTGTGTGTGTGTGTGTGAACAGGTGTGTGTGCGTTAACAGGTGTGTGTGTCTGTGTGAGAACACGCGTGTGTGAGAACATGTGTGTGTGAGAACACGCGTGTGTGTGAGAACACGTGTGTGTGCGTGTGTGAACACGTGTGTGTGTGAACACGTGTGTGTGCGTGAACAGGTGTGTGTGTGTGTGAACACGTGTGTGTGTGAGAACACGTGTGTGTGTGCGAGAACACGTGTGTGTGAGAACACGAGTGTGTGTGTGAGAACACGTGTGTGTGAGAACACGTGTGTGTGTGAGAACACGTGTGTGTGTGTGAACAGGTGTGTGTGTGAGAGCAGGTGTGTGTGTGAACAGGTGTGTGTGTGAGAACACGTGTGTGTGTGTGAGAACACGTGTGTGTGTATGTGAACAGGTGTGAGTGTGTGTGAACAGGTGTGTGTGTGTGAACACGTGTGTGTGTGAGAACACGTGTGTGTGTGTGAGAAAACGTGTGTGTGTGTGAGAACACGTGTGTGTGTGTGTGTGAACACGTGTGTGTGAGAACACGTGTGTGTGTGAGAACACGTGCGAGAACACGTGTGTGTGTGTGAACAGGTGTATGTGTGTGAACAGGTGTGTGTGTGTAAACAGGTGTGTGTGTGTGAGAACATGTGTGTGTGTGTGAGACCACGTGTGTGAGAACACGTGTGTGTGTGTGAGAACACGTGTGTGTGTGCGAGAACACGTGTGTGTGAGAACACGTGTGTGTGTGTGAGAACACGTGTGTGTGAGAACACGTGTGTGTGTGAGAACACGTGTGTGTGTGTGAACAGGTGTGTGTGTGAGAGCAGGTGTGTGTGTGTGTGAACAGGTGTGTGTGTGAGAACACGCGTGTGTGTGTGAGAACACGTGTGTGTGTATGTGAACAGGTGTGAGTGTGAGTGAACAGGTGTGTGTGTGTGAACACGTGTGTGTGTGAACACGTGTGTGTGTGAACATGTGTGTGTGTGTGAACAGGTGTGTGTGTGAACAGGTGTGTGTGTGAACAGATGTGTGTGTGTGAACACGTGTGTGTGTGTGAACGTGTGTGTGTGAATAAGGGTGTGTGTATGTGAACACGTGTGTGTGTGAGTGAACATGTGTGTGTGTGAACACGTGTGTGTGAACATGTGTGTGTGTGAACAGGTGTGTGTGCGTGAACAAGTGTGTGCTTGTGTAAGAACACGTGTGTGTGTGAGAACATGTGTGTGTGAGAACACGCGTGTGTGTGTGAGAACACGTGTGTGTGTGTGTGAACAGGTATGTCTGTGTGAACATGTGTGTGTGTGAACACGTGTGTGTGTGTGAGAACATGTGTGTGTGTGTGAACAGGTGTGTGTGTGTGAACAGGTGTGTGTGTGAACAGGTGTGTGTGTGAACAGATGTGTGTGTGTGAACACGTGTGTGTGTGTGAACGTGTGTGTGTGAATAAGGGTGTGTGTGTGTGAACACGTGTGTGTGTGAGTGAACATGTGTGTGTGTGAACACGTGTGTGTGAACATGTGTGTGTGTGTGAACAGGTGTGTGTGCGTGAACAAGTGTGTGCTTGTGTAAGAACACGTGTGTGTGTGAGAACATGTGTGTGTGAGAACACGCGTGTGTGTGTGAGAACACGTGTGTGTGTGTGTGAACAGGTATGTGTGTGTGAACATGTGTGTGTGTGAACACGTGTGTGTGTGTGTGAGAACATGTGTGTGTGTGTGAACAGGTGTGTGTGTGAACACGTGTGTGTATGTGTGTTAACACGTGTGTGTGTGTGTGTGAACACGTGTGTGTGTGAACAGGTGTGTGTGGGTGTGTGTGAACAGATGTGTGTGTGTGAACGTGTGTGTGTGTGAACACGTGTGTGTATGTGAACGTGTGTGTGTGAACAGGTGTGTGTGTGAATACGTGTGTGCGTGAACAGGTGTGTGTGTGTGAACAGGTGTGTGTGTGTGAGAACACGTGTGTGTGTGTGAGAACATGTGTGTGTGTGAACACGCATGTGTGTGTGAGAACACGTGTGTGTGTGTGAACAGGTGTGTGTGTGTGAACGTGTGTGTGTGTGAACACGTGTGTGTGTGTGTGTGAACACGTGAGTGTGTGTGAACGCCTGTGTGTGTGTGAACACGTGTGTGTGTGTGAACTCGTGTGTGTGTGTGTGTGAACACGTGTGTGTGTGAACAGGTGTGTGTGTGTGAACTGGTGTGTGTGTGTGAACAGGTGTGTGTGTGAGAGAACACGTGTGTGTGTGTGTGAGAACACGTGTGTGATAACATGTGTGTGTGAGAACACGCGTGTGTGTGTGAGAACACGTGTGTGTGTGAACACGTGTGTGTGTGTGAACACGTGTGTGTGTGTGAACGTGTGTGTGTGTGTGAACACGTGTGTGTGTGTGAACAGGTGTGTGTGTGTGAACACGTGTGTGTGTGAGTGAACATGTGTGTGTGTGAACACGTGTGTGTGAACATGTGTGTGTGTGTGAACAGGTGTGTGTGCGTGAACAAGTGTGTGCCTGTGTAAGAACACGTGTGTGTGTGAGAACATGTGTGTGTGAGAACACGCGTGTGTGTGTGAGAACACGTGTGTGTGTGTGAACAGGTGTGTGTGTGTGAACATGTGTGTGTGAACACGTGTGTGTGTGTGAGAACATGTGTGTGTGTGTGAACAGGTGTGTGTGTGTGTACACGTGTGTGTGTGTGTGTGAACACGTGATTGTGTGTGAACGCCTGTGTGTGTGTGAACACGTGTGTGTGTGTGAACTCGTGTGTGTGTGTGTGTGAACACGTGTGTGTGTGAACAGGTGTGTGTGTGTGAACAGGTGTGTGTGTGTGTGTGAACAGGTGTGTGTGTGAACACGTGTGTGTGTATGTGAACAAGTGTGTGTGTGAACGTGTGTGTGTGTGAACAAGTGTGTGTGTGTGTGAACACGTGTGTGTGTGTGAACGTGTGTGTGTGTGTGTGTGTGTGAACACGTATGTGTATGTGAACGTGTGTGTGTGTGTGAGACCACGTGTGTGTGCGTGTGTGAACACGTGTGTGTATGAACACGTGTGTGTGTGAACCCGTGTGTGTGTGTGAACACGTGTGTGTTGGTGAACATGTGTGTGTGTGTGTGAACAGGTTTGTGTGCGTGAACAGGTGTGTGTGTCTGTGTGAGAACACGTGTGTGTGTGTGTGAGAACATGTGTGTGACAACACGCGTGTGTGTGTGAGAACACGTGTGTGTGTGTGTGAACAGGTGTGTGTGTGTGAGAAAACGCGCCTGTGTGTGAGAACACGTGTGGGTGTGTGAACAGGTGTGTGTGTGAACAGGTGTGTGTGTGTGTGAACACGTGTGTGTGAACAGGTGTGTGTGTGAACACTTGTGTGTGTGAGAACACGTGTGTGAGAACACGTGTGTGTGTGTGAGAACACGTGTGTGTGTGTAGACACGTGTGTGTGTGAACGTGTGTGTGTGTGAACACGTGTGTGTGTGAACACGTGTGTGTGTGTGAACGTGTGTGTGTTTCTGTGTGTGAACAGGTCTGTGTGTGAACAGATGTGTTTGTGTGAACACGTGTGTGTGTGTGAGAACAGGTGTGTGTGTCTGTGTGTGAACCCGTGTGTGTGTGTGTGTGAACACGTGTGTGTGTGTGTTGACACGTGTGTGTGTGTCTGTGTGTGAACCCGTGTGTGTGTGTGTGAACACGTGTGTGTGTGTGTTGACACGTGTGTGTGTGCGTGTGTGTGAACACGTGTGTGCGTGCGTGTGTGTGAACATGTGTGTGTGTGAACGTGTGTGTGTGTTTTTGTGTGCACACATGTGTGTGTGTGTGTGAACACGTGTGTGTGTATGTGAACGTGTGTGTGTGAACAGGTGTGTGTGTGTAAACACGTGTGCGTGAACAGCTGTGTATGTGTGAACACGTGTGTGTGTGAACAGGTGTGTGTGCGTGAACACGTGTGTGTGTGTGTGAACAGGTGTGTGTGTGAACACGTGTGTGTGTGAACACGTGTGTGTGTGGACAGGTGTGTGTGTGTGAACAGGTGTGTGTGTGAACACATGTGTGTGTGTGAACACTTGTGTGTGTGTGAAGACGTGTGTGTGCGTGTGAAGAGGTGTGTGTGTGTGAACACGTGTGTGTGTGAACAGGTGTGTGTGTGTGAACAGGTGTGTGTGGGTGTGTGTGAACACGTGTGTGTGTGAACGTGTGTGTGTGTGTGAACGTGTGTGTGTGTGTGAACACGTGTGTGTTTGTGAATGTGTGTGTGTGAACAGGTGTGTGTGTGAACACGTGTGTGTGTGAACACTTGTGTGTGTGAACACATGTGTGTGTGTGAACACATGCGTGTGTGTGAACACGTGTGTGTTGGTGAACACGTGTGTGTGTGTGTGAACAGGTGTGTGTGCGTGAACAGGTGTGTGTGTCTGTGTGAGAACACGTGTGTGTGAGAACATGTGTGTGTGAGAACACGCGTGTGTGTGAGAACACGTGTGTGTGCGTGTGTGAACACGTGTGTGTGCGTGAACAGGTGTGTGTGTGTGAACACGTGTGTGTGAGAACACGTGTGTGTGTGTGAGAAAACGTGTGTGTGTGTGAGAACACGTGTGTGTGTGTGAACACGTGTGTGTGAGAACACGTGTGTGTGTGAGAACACGTGCGAGAACACGAGTGTGTGTGAACAGGTGTGTGTGTGTGAACAGGTGTGTGTGTGTAAACAGGTGTGTGTGTGTGAGAACATGTGTGTGTGTGTGTGACCACGTGTGTGAGAACACGTGTGTGTGTGTGAGAACACGTGTGTGTGAGAACACGTGTGTGTGTGAGAGAACGCGTGTGTGTGAGAACACGTGTGTGTGTGTGAGAACACGTGAGTGTGTGTGAACAGGTGTGTGTGTGAGAACAGGTGTGTGTGTGTGTGAACAGGTGTGTGTGTGAGAACACGTGTGTGTGTGTGTGAGAACACGTGTGTGTGTATGTGAGCAGGTGTGAGTGTGTGTGAACAGGTGTGTGTGTGTGTGAACACGTGTGTGTGTGAACAGGTGTGTGTGTGTGAACATGTGTGTGTGTGTGAACAGGTGTGTGTGTGAACAGGTGTGTGTGTGAACAGATGTGTGTGTGTGAACACGTGTGTGTGTGTGAACGTGTGTGTGTGAATAAGGGTGTGTGTGTGAACACGTGTGTGTGTGAGTGAACATGTGTGTGTGTGAACACGTGTGTGTGAACATGTGTGTGTGTGTGAACAGGTGTGTGTGCGTGAACAAGTGTGTGCCTGTGTAAGAACACGTGTGTGTGTGAGAACATGTGTGTGTGAGAACACGCGTGTGTGTGTGAGAACACGTGTGTGTGTGTGAGAACAGGTATGTGTGTGTGAACATGTGTGTGTGTGAACACGTGTGTGTGTGTGTGAGAACATGTGTGTGTGTGTGAACAGGTGTGTGTGTGAACACGTGTGTGTATGTGTGTTAACACGTGTGTGTGTGTGTGTGTGAACACGTGTGTGTGTGAACAGGTGTGTGTGGGTGTGTGTGAACAGATGTGTGTGTGTGAACGTGTGTGTGTGTGAACACGTGTGTGTATGTGAACGTGTGTGTGTGAACAGGTGTGTGTGTGAATACGTGTGTGCGTGAACAGGTGTGTGTGTGTGAACAGGTGTGTGTGTGTGAGAACACGTGTGTGTGTGAGAACATGTGTGTGTGTGAACACGCATGTGTGTGTGAGAACACGTGTGTGTGTGAACAGGTGTGTGTGTGTGAACGTGTGTGTGTGTGAACACGTGTGTGTGTGTGTGTGAACACGTGAGTGTGTGTGAACACCTGTGTGTATGTGAACGTGTGTGTGTGAACAGGTGTGTGTGTGAACACGTGTGTGTATGTGAACGTGTGTGTGTGAACAGGTGTGTGTGTGAATACGTGTGTGTGTGAACAGGTGTGTGTGTGTGAACAGGTGTGTGTGTGTGAGTACACGCGTGTGTGTGTGAACAGGTGTGTGTGTGTGAACTCGTGTGTGTGTGTGTGAACACGTGTGTGTGTGAACAGGTGTGTGTGTGTGAACAGGTGTGTGTGTGTGTGAACAGGTGTGTGTGTGAGAGAACACGTGTGTGTGTGTGTGAGAACACGTGTGTGAGAACATGTGCGTGTGAGAACACGCGTGTGTGTGTGAGAACACGTGTGTGTGTGAACACGTGTGTGTGTGTGAACACGTGTGTGTGTGTGAACGTGTGTGTGTGTGAACACGTGTGTGTGTGTGAACAGGTGTGTGTGTGTGAACATGTGTGTGTGCGTGAACAGGTGTGTGTGTGTGTGAACACGTGTGTGTGTGAGAACACGTGTGTGTGTGTGAGAAAACGTGTGTGTGTGAGAGAACACGTGTGTGTGTGTGAGAACACGTGTGCGTGAGAACACGTGTGTGTGTGAGAACACATGTGAGAACACGTGTGTGTGTGAACAGGTGTGTGTGTGTGAACAGGTGTGTGTGTGTGAGAACACGTGTGTGTGTGTGTGAGACCACGTGTGTGCGTGTGTGAACACGTGTGTGTATGAACACGTGTGTGTGTGTGTGTGAACCCGTGTGTGTGTGTGAACACGTGTGTGTTGGTAAACATGTGTGTGTGTGTGAACAGGTGTGTGTGCGTGAACAGGTGTGTGTGTCTGTGTGAGAACACGTGTGTGTGTGAGAACATGTGAGTGAGAACACGTGTGTGTGTGTGTGAGAACACGTGTGTGTCTGAACAGGTGTGTGTGTGTGAGAAAACGCGCGTGTGTGTGAGAACACGTGTGTGTGTGTGTGAACAGGTGTGTGTGTGTGAACAGGTGTGTGTGTGTGAACAGGTGTGTGTGTGAACACATGTGTGTGTGTGAACACTTGTGTGTGTGTGAACACGTGTGTGTGCGTGTGAACAGGTGTGTGTGTGTGTGAACACGTGTGTGTGTGAACAGGTGTGTGTGTGTGAACAGGTGTGTGTGGGTGTGTGTGAACACGTGTGTGTGTGAACGTGTGTGTGTGTGTGTGAACGTGTGTGTGTGTGTGAACACGTGTGTGTATGTGAACGTGTGTGTGTGAACAGGTGTGTGTGTGAACACGTGTGTGTGTGAACACTTGTGTGTGTGAACACATGTGTGTGTGTGAACACATGCGTGTGTGTGAACACGTGTGTGTTGGTGAACACGTGTGTGTGTGAACAGGTGTGTGTGCGTGAACAGGTGTGTGTGTCTGTGTGAGAACACGTGTATGTGAGAACATGTGTGTGTGAGAACACGCGTGTGTGTGAGAACACGTGTGTGTGCGTGTGTGAACACGTGTGTGTGTGAACACGTGTGTGTGCGTGAACAGGTGTGTGTGTGTGAACACGTGTGTGTGTGAGAACACGTGTGTGTGTGTGTGAGAAAACGTGTGTGTGTGTGAGAACACGTGTGTGTGTGTGTGAACACGTGTGTGTAAGAACACGTGTGTGTGTGAGAACACGTGCGAGAACACGTGTGTGTGTGTGAACAGGTGTATGTGTGTGAACAGGTGTGTGTGTGTAAACAGGTGTGTGTGTGTGAGAACATGTGTGTGTGTGTGAGACCACGTGTGTGAGAACACGTGTGTGTGTGTGAGAACACGTGTGTGTGTGCGAGAACACGTGTGTGTGAGAACACGTGTGTGTGTGTGAGAACACGTGTGTGTGTGTGAGAACACGTGTGTGTGTGTGAACAGGTGTGTGTGTGAGAACAGGTGTGTGTGTGTGAACAGGTGTGTGTGTGAGAACACGTGTGTGTGTGTGTGAGAACACGTGTGTGTGTATGTGAACAGGTGTGAGTGTGTGTGAACAGGTGTGTGTGTGTGAACACGTGTGTGTGTGAACACGTGTGTGTGTGAACATGTGTGTGTGTGTGAACAGGTGTGTGTGTGAACAGGTGTGTGTGTGAACAGATGTGTGTGTGTGAACACGTGTGTGTGTGTGAACGTGTGTGTGTGAATAAGGGTGTGTGTGTGAACACGTGTGTGTGTGAGTGAACATGTGTGTGTGTGAACACGTGTGTGTGTGAACACGTGTGTGTGTGTGTGAGAACATGTGTGTGTGTGTGTGAACAGGTGTGTGTGTGTGAACACGTGTGTGTATGTGTGTTAACACGTGTGTGTATGTGTGTTAACACGTGTGTGTGTGTGTGAACACGTGTGTGTGTGAACAGGTGTGTGTGGGTGTGTGTGAACAGGTGTGTGTGTGTGAACGTGTGTGTGTGTGAACACGTGTGTGTATGTGAACGTGTGTGTGTGAACAGGTGTGTGTGTGAATACGTGTGTGTGTGAACAGGTGTGTGTGTGTGAACAGGTGTGTGTGTGTGTGAACACGTGTGTGTGTGTGTGCGAACAGCTGTGTGTGTGAACTGGTGTGTGTGAACACGTGTGTGTGTGAACACGTGTGTGTGTGTGAACGTGTGTGTGTTTCTGTGTGTGAACAGGTCTGTGTGTGAACAGATGTGTTTGTGTGAACACGTGTGTGTGTGTGAGAACAGGTGTGTGTGTCTGTGTGTGAACCCGTGTGTGTGTGTGTGTGTGAACACGTGTGTGTGTGTGTTGACACGTGTGTGTGTGTCTGTGTGTGAACCCGTGTGTGTGTGTGTGAACACGTGTGTGTGTGTGTTGACACGTGTGTGTGTGCGTGTGTGTGAACACGTGTGTGCGTGCGTGTGTGTGAACATGTGTGTGTGTGAACGTGTGTGTGTGTTTTTGTGTGCACACATGTGTGTGTGTGTGTGAACACGTGTGTGTGTATGTGAACGTGTGTGTGTGAACAGGTGTGTGTGTGTAAACACGTGTGCGTGAACAGCTGTGTATGTGTGAACACGTGTGTGTGTGAACAGGTGTGTGTGCGTGAACACGTGTGTGTGTGTGTGAACAGGTGTGTGTGTGAACACGTGTGTGTGTGAACACGTGTGTGTGTGGACAGGTGTGTGTGTGTGAACAGGTGTGTGTGTGAACACATGTGTGTGTGTGAACACTTGTGTGTGTGTGAAGACGTGTGTGTGCGTGTGAAGAGGTGTGTGTGTGTGAACACGTGTGTGTGTGAACAGGTGTGTGTGTGTGAACAGGTGTGTGTGGGTGTGTGTGAACACGTGTGTGTGTGAACGTGTGTGTGTGTGTGAACGTGTGTGTGTGTGAACACGTGTGTGTTTGTGAATGTGTGTGTGTGAACAGGTGTGTGTGTGAACACGTGTGTGTGTGAACACTTGTGTGTGTGAACACATGTGTGTGTGTGAACACATGCGTGTGTGTGAACACGTGTGTGTTGGTGAACACGTGTGTGTGTGTGTGAACAGGTGTGTGTGCGTGAACAGGTGTGTGTGTCTGTGTGAGAACACGTGTGTGTGAGAACATGTGTGTGTGAGAACACGCGTGTGTGTGAGAACACGTGTGTGTGCGTGTGTGAACACGTGTGTGTGCGTGAACAGGTGTGTGTGTGTGAACACGTGTGTGTGAGAACACGTGTGTGTGTGTGAGAAAACGTGTGTGTGTGAGAACACGTGTGTGTGTGTGAACACGTGTGTGTGAGAACACGTGTGTGTGTGAGAACACGTGCGAGAACACGAGTGTGTGTGAACAGGTGTGTGTGTGTGAACAGGTGTGTGTGTGTAAACAGGTGTGTGTGTGTGAGAACATGTGTGTGTGTGTGTGTGACCACGTGTGTGAGAACACGTGTGTGTGTGAGAACACGTGTGTGTGAGAACACGTGTGTGTGTGAGAGAACGCGTGTGTGTGAGAACACGTGTGTGTGTGTGAGAACACGTGAGTGTGTGTGAACAGGTGTGTGTGTGAGAACAGGTGTGTGTGTGTGTGAACAGGTGTGTGTGTGAGAACACGTGTGTGTGTGTGTGAGAACACGTGTGTGTGTATGTGAGCAGGTGTGAGTGTGTGTGAACAGGTGTGTGTGTGTGTGTGAACACGTGTGTGTGTGAACAGGTGTGTGTGTGTGAACATGTGTGTGTGTGTGAACAGGTGTGTGTGTGAACAGGTGTGTGTGTGAACAGATGTGTGTGTGTGAACACGTGTGTGTGTGTGAACGTGTGTGTGTGAATAAGGGTGTGTGTGTGAACACGTGTGTGTGTGAGTGAACATGTGTGTGTGTGAACACGTGTGTGTGAACATGTGTGTGTGTGTGAACAGGTGTGTGTGCGTGAACAAGTGTGTGCCTGTGTAAGAACACGTGTGTGTGTGAGAACATGTGTGTGTGAGAACACGCGTGTGTGTGTGAGAACACGTGTGTGTGTGTGAGAACAGGTATGTGTGTGTGAACATGTGTGTGTGTGAACACGTGTGTGTGTGTGTGAGAACATGTGTGTGTGTGTGAACAGGTGTGTGTGTGAACACGTGTGTGTATGTGTGTTAACACGTGTGTGTGTGTGTGTGTGTGAACACGTGTGTGTGTGAACAGGTGTGTGTGGGTGTGTGTGAACAGATGTGTGTGTGTGAACGTGTGTGTGTGTGAACACGTGTGTGTATGTGAACGTGTGTGTGTGAACAGGTGTGTGTGTGAATACGTGTGTGCGTGAACAGGTGTGTGTGTGTGAACAGGTGTGTGTGTGTGAGAACACGTGTGTGTGTGTGAGAACATGTGTGTGTGTGAACACGCATGTGTGTGTGAGAACACGTGTGTGTGTGTGAACAGGTGTGTGTGTGTGAACGTGTGTGTGTGTGAACACGTGTGTGTGTGTGTGTGTGAACACGTGAGTGTGTGTGAACACCTGTGTGTATGTGAACGTGTGTGTGTGAACAGGTGTGTGTGTGTGAACACGTGTGTGTATGTGAACGTGTGTGTGTGAACAGGTGTGTGTGTGAATACGTGTGTGTGTGAACAGGTGTGTGTGTGTGAACAGGTGTGTGTGTGTGAGTACACGCGTGTGTGTGTGAACAGGTGTGTGTGTGTGAACTCGTGTGTGTGTGTGTGAACACGTGTGTGTGTGAACAGGTGTGTGTGTGTGAACAGGTGTGTGTGTGTGTGAACAGGTGTGTGTGTGAGAGAACACGTGTGTGTGTGTGTGAGAACACGTGTGTGAGAACATGTGCGTGTGAGAACACGCGTGTGTGTGTGAGAACACGTGTGTGTGTGAACACGTGTGTGTGTGTGAACACGTGTGTGTGTGTGAACGTGTGTGTGTGTGAACACGTGTGTGTGTGTGAACAGGTGTGTGTGTGTGAACATGTGTGTGTGCGTGAACAGGTGTGTGTGTGTGTGAACACGTGTGTGTGTGAGAACACGTGTGTGTGTGTGAGAAAACGTGTGTGTGTGAGAGAACACGTGTGTGTGTGTGAGAACACGTGTGCGTGAGAACACGTGTGTGTGTGAGAACACATGTGAGAACACGTGTGTGTGTGAACAGGTGTGTGTGTGTGAACAGGTGTGTGTGTGTGAGAACACGTGTGTGTGTGTGTGAGACCACGTGTGTGTGCGTGTGTGAACACGTGTGTGTATGAACACGTGTGTGTGTGTGTGTGAACCCGTGTGTGTGTGTGAACACGTGTGTGTTGGTAAACATGTGTGTGTGTGTGAACAGGTGTGTGTGCGTGAACAGGTGTGTGTGTCTGTGTGAGAACACGTGTGTGTGTGAGAACATGTGAGTGAGAACACGTGTGTGTGTGTGTGAGAACACGTGTGTGTCTGAACAGGTGTGTGTGTGTGAGAAAACGCGCGTGTGTGTGAGAACACGTGTGTGTGTGTGAACAGGTGTGTGTGTGTGAACAGGTGTGTGTGTGAACACATGTGTGTGTGTGAACACTTGTGTGTGTGTGAACACGTGTGTGTGCGTGTGAACAGGTGTGTGTGTGTGTGAACACGTGTGTGTGTGAACAGGTGTGTGTGTGTGAACAGGTGTGTGTGGGTGTGTGTGAACACGTGTGTGTGTGAACGTGTGTGTGTGTGTGTGTGAACGTGTGTGTGTGTGAACACGTGTGTGTATGTGAACGTGTGTGTGTGAACAGGTGTGTGTGTGAACACGTGTGTGTGTGAACACTTGTGTGTGTGAACACATGTGTGTGTGTGAACACATGCGTGTGTGTGAACACGTGTGTGTTGGTGAACACGTGTGTGTGTGAACAGGTGTGTGTGCGTGAACAGGTGTGTGTGTCTGTGTGAGAACACGTGTATGTGAGAACATGTGTGTGTGAGAACACGCGTGTGTGTGAGAACACGTGTGTGTGCGTGTGTGAACACGTGTGTGTGTGAACACGTGTGTGTGCGTGAACAGGTGTGTGTGTGTGAACACGTGTGTGTGTGAGAACACGTGTGTGTGTGTGTGAGAAAACGTGTGTGTGTGTGAGAACACGTGTGTGTGTGTGTGAACACGTGTGTGTAAGAACACGTGTGTGTGTGAGAACACGTGCGAGAACACGTGTGTGTGTGTGAACAGGTGTATGTGTGTGAACAGGTGTGTGTGTGTAAACAGGTGTGTGTGTGTGAGAACATGTGTGTGTGTGTGAGACCACGTGTGTGAGAACACGTGTGTGTGTGTGAGAACACGTGTGTGTGTGCGAGAACACGTGTGTGTGAGAACACGTGTGTGTGTGTGAGAACACGTGTGTGTGAGAACACGTGTGTGTGTGTGAGAACACGTGTGTGTGTGTGAACAGGTGTGTGTGTGAGAACAGGTGTGTGTGTGTGTGAACAGGTGTGTGTGTGAGAACACGTGTGTGTGTGTGTGAGAACACGTGTGTGTGTATGTGAACAGGTGTGAGTGTGTGTGAACAGGTGTGTGTGTGTGAACACGTGTGTGTGTGAACACGTGTGTGTGTGAACATGTGTGTGTGTGTGAACAGGTGTGTGTGTGAACAGGTGTGTGTGTGAACAGATGTGTGTGTGTGAACACGTGTGTGTGTGTGAACGTGTGTGTGTGAATAAGGGTGTGTGTGTGAACACGTGTGTGTGTGAGTGAACATGTGTGTGTGTGAACACGTGTGTGTGAACATGTGTGTGTGTGTGAACAGGTGTGTGTGTGAACATGTGTGTGTGTGAACACGTGTGTGTGTGTGTGAGAACATGTGTGTGTGTGTGTGAACAGGTGTGTGTGTGTGAACACGTGTGTGTATGTGTTTTAACACGTGTGTGTATGTGTGTTAACACGTGTGTGTGTGTGTGAACACGTGTGTGTGTGAACACGTGTGTGTGGGTGTGTGTGAACAGGTGTGTGTGTGTGAACGTGTGTGTGTGTGAACACGTGTGTGTATGTGAACGTGTGTGTGTGAACAGGTGTGTGTGTGAATACGTGTGTGTGTGAACAGGTGTGTGTGTGTGAACAGGTGTGTGTGTGTGTGAACACGTGTGTGTGTGTGTGCGAACAGCTGTGTGTGTGAACTGGTGTGTGTGAACACGTGTGTGTGTGAACACGTGTGTGTGTGTGAACGTGTGTGTGTTTCTGTGTGTGAACAGGTCTGTGTGTGAACAGATGTGTTTGTGTGAACACGTGTGTGTGTGTGAGAACAGGTGTGTGTGTCTGTGTGTGAACCCGTGTGTGTGTGTGTGTGTGAACACGTGTGTGTGTGTGTTGACACGTGTGTGTGTGTCTGTGTGTGAACCCGTGTGTGTGTGTGTGAACACGTGTGTGTGTGTGTTGACACGTGTGTGTGTGCGTGTGTGTGAACACGTGTGTGCGTGCGTGTGTGTGACCATTTGTGTGTGAACGTGTGTGTGTGTTTTTGTGTGCACACATGTGTGTGTGTGTGTGAACACGTGTGTGTGTATGTGAACGTGTGTGTGTGAACAGGTGTGTGTGTGTAAACACGTGTGCGTGAACAGCTGTGTATGTGTGAACACGTGTGTGTGTGAACAGGTGTGTGTGCGTGAACACGTGTGTGTGTGTGAACAGGTGTGTGTGTGAACACGTGTGTGTGTGAACACGTGTGTGTGTGGACAGGTGTGTGTGTGTGAACAGGTGTGTGTGTGAACACATGTGTGTGTGTGAACACTTGTGTGTGTGTGAAGACGTGTGTGTGCGTGTGAAGAGGTGTGTGTGTGTGAACACGTGTGTGTGTGAACAGGTGTGTGTGTGTGAACAGGTGTGTGTGGGTGTGTGTGAACACGTGTGTGTGTGAACGTGTGTGTGTGTGTGAACGTGTGTGTGTGTGTGAACACGTGTGTGTTTGTGAATGTGTGTGTGTGAACAGGTGTGTGTGTGAACACGTGTGTGTGTGAACACTTGTGTGTGTGAACACATGTGTGTGTGTGAACACATGCGTGTGTGTGAACACGTGTGTGTTGGTGAACACGTGTGTGTGTGTGAACAGGTGTGTGTGCGTGAACAGGTGTGTGTGTCTGTGTGAGAACACGTGTGTGTGAGAACATGTGTGTGTGAGAACACGCGTGTGTGTGAGAACACGTGTGTGTGCGTGTGTGAACACGTGTGTGTGCGTGAACAGGTGTGTGTGTGTGAACACGTGTGTGTGAGAACACGTGTGTGTGTGTGTGAGAAAACGTGTGTGTGTGTGAGAACACGTGTGTGTGTGTGAACACGTGTGTGTGAGAACACGTGTGTGTGTGAGAACACGTGCGAGAACACGAGTGTGTGTGAACAGGTGTGTGTGTGTGAACAGGTGTGTGTGTGTAAACAGGTGTGTGTGTGTGAGAACATGTGTGTGTGTGACCACGTGTGTGAGAACACGTGTGAGTGTGTGAGAACACGTGTGTGTGAGAACACGTGTGTGTGTGAGAGAACGCGTGTGTGTGAGAACACGTGTGTGTGTGTGAGAACACGTGAGTGTGTGTGAACAGGTGTGTGTGTGAGAACAGGTGTGTGTGTGTGTGAACAGGTGTGTGTGTGAGAACACGTGTATGTGTGTGTGAGAACACGTGTGTGTGTATGTGAGCAGGTGTGAGTGTGTGTGAACAGGTGTGTGTGTGTGTGAACACGTGTGTGTGTGAACAGGTGTGTGTGTGTGAACATGTGTGTGTGTGTGAACAGGTGTGTGTGTGAACAGGTGTGTGTGTGAACAGATGTGTGTGTGTGAACACGTGTGTGTGTGTGAACGTGTGTGTGTGAATAAGGGTGTGTGTGTGAACACGTGTGTGTGTGAGTGAACATGTGTGTGTGTGAACACGTGTGTGTGAACATGTGTGTGTGTGTGAACAGGTGTGTGTGCGTGAACAAGTGTGTGCCTGTGTAAGAACACGTGTGTGTGTGAGAACATGTGTGTGTGAGAACACGCGTGTGTGTGTGAGAACACGTGTGTGTGTGTGAGAACAGGTATGTGTGTGTGAACATGTGTGTGTGTGAACACGTGTGTGTGTGTGTGAGAACATGTGTGTGTGTGTGAACAGGTGTGTGTGTGAACACGTGTGTGTATGTGTGTTAACACGTGTGTGTGTGTGTGTGTGAACACGTGTGTGTGTGAACAGGTGTGTGTGGGTGTGTGTGAACAGATGTGTGTGTGTGAACGTGTGTGTGTGTGAACGTGTGTGTGTGAACAGGTGTGTGTGTGAATACGTGTGTGCGTGAACAGGTGTGTGTGTGTGAACAGGTGTGTGTGTGAGAACACGTGTGTGTGTGTGAGAACATGTGTGTGTGTGAACACGCATGTGTGTGTGAGAACACGTGTGTGTGTGTGAACAGGTGTGTGTGTGTGAACGTGTGTGTGTGTGAACACGTGTGTGTGTGTGTGTGAACACGTGAGTGTGTGTGAACACCTGTGTGTATGTGAACGTGTGTGTGTGAACAGGTGTGTGTGTGAACACGTGTGTGTATGTGAACGTGTGTGTGTGAACAGGTGTGTGTGTGAATACGTGTGTGTGTGAACAGGTGTGTGTGTGTGAACAGGTGTGTGTGTGTGAGTACACGCGTGTGTGTGTGAACAGGTGTGTGTGTGTGAACTCGTGTGTGTGTGTGTGAACACGTGTGTGTGTGAACAGGTGTGTGTGTGTGAACAGGTGTGTGTGTGTGTGAACAGGTGTGTGTGTGAGAGAACACGTGTGTGTGTGTGTGAGAACACGTGTGTGAGAAAATGTGCGTGTGAGAACACGCGTGTGTGTGTGAGAACACGTGTGTGTGTGAACACGTGTGTGTGTGTGAACACGTGTGTGTGTGTGAACGTGTGTGTGTGTGAACACGTGTGTGTGTGTGAACAGGTGTGTGTGTGTGAACATGTGTGTGTGCGTGAACAGGTGTGTGTGTGTGTGAACACGTGTGTGTGTGAGAACACGTGTGTGTGTGTGAGAAAACGTGTGTGTGTGAGAGAACACGTGTGTGTGTGTGAGAACACGTGTGCGTGAGAACACGTGTGTGTGTGAGAACACATGTGAGAACACGTGTGTGTGTGAACAGGTGTGTGTGTGTGAACAGGTGTGTGTGTGTGAGAACACTTGTGTGTGTGTGTGAGACCACGTGTGTGTGCGTGTGTGAACATGTGTGTGTATGAACACGTGTGTGTGTGTGTGTGAACCCGTGTGTGTGTGTGAACACGTGTGTGTTGGTAAACATGTGTGTGTGTGTGAACAGGTGTGTGTGCGTGAACAGGTGTGTGTGTCTGTGTGAGAACACGTGTGTGTGTGAGAACATGTGAGTGAGAACACGTGTGTGTGTGTGTGAGAACACGTGTGTGTCTGAACAGGTGTGTGTGTGTGAGAAAACGCGCGTGTGTGTGAGAACACGTGTGTGTGTGTGTGAACAGGTGTGTGTGTGTGAACAGGTGTGTGTGTGTGAACAGGTGTGTGTGTGAACACATGTGTGTGTGTGAACACTTGTGTGTGTGTGAACACGTGTGTGTGCGTGTGAACAGGTGTGTGTGTGTGTGAACACGTGTGTGTGTGAACAGGTGTGTGTGTGTGAACAGGTGTGTGTGGGTGTGTGTGAACACGTGTGTGTGTGAACGTGTGTGTGTGTGTGTGTGAACGTGTGTGTGTGTGTGAACACGTGTGTGTATGTGAACGTGTGTGTGTGAACAGGTGTGTGTGTGAACACGTGTGTGTGTGAACACTTGTGTGTGTGAACACATGTGTGTGTGTGAACACATGCGTGTGTGTGAACACGTGTGTGTTGGTGAACACGTGTGTGTGTGAACAGGTGTGTGTGCGTGAACAGGTGTGTGTGTCTGTGTGAGAACACGTGTATGTGAGAACATGTGTGTGTGAGAACACGCGTGTGTGTGAGAACACGTGTGTGTGCGTGTGTGAACACGTGTGTGTGTGAACACGTGTGTGTGCGTGAACAGGTGTGTGTGTGTGAACACGTGTGTGTGTGAGAACACGTGTGTGTGTGTGTGAGAAAACGTGTGTGTGTGTGAGAACACGTGTGTGTGTGAACACGTGTGTGTAAGAACACGTGTGTGTGTGAGAACACGTGCGAGAACACGTGTGTGTGTGTGAACAGGTGTATGTGTGTGAACAGGTGTGTGTGTGTAAACAGGTGTGTGTGTGTGAGAACATGTGTGTGTGTGTGAGACCACGTGTGTGAGAACACGTGTGTGTGTGTGAGAACACGTGTGTGTGTGCGAGAACACGTGTGTGTGAGAACACGTGTGTGTGTGTGAGAACACGTGTGTGTGAGAACACGTGTGTGTGTGTGAGAACACGTGTGTGTGTGTGAACAGGTGTGTGTGTGAGAACAGGTGTGTGTGTGTGTGAACAGGTGTGTGTGTGAGAACACGTGTGTGTGTGTGTGAGAACACGTGTGTGTGTATGTGAACAGGTGTGAGTGTGTGTGAACAGGTGTGTGTGTGTGAACACGTGTGTGTGTGAACACGTGTGTGTGTGAACATGTGTGTGTGTGTGAACAGGTGTGTGTGTGAACAGATGTGTGTGTGTGAACACGTGTGTGTGTGTGAACGTGTGTGTGTGAATAAGGGTGTGTGTGTGAACACGTGTGTGTGTGAGTGAACATGTGTGTGTGTGAACACGTGTGTGTGAACATGTGTGTGTGTGTGAACAGGTGTGTGTGTGAACATGTGTGTGTGTGAACACGTGTGTGTGTGTGAGAACATGTGTGTGTGTGTGTGAACAGGTGTGTGTGTGTGAACACGTGTGTGTATGTGTGTTAACACGTGTGTGTATGTGTGTTAACACGTGTGTGTGTGTGTGAACACGTGTGTGTGTGAACAGGTGTGTGTGGGTGTGTGTGAACAGGTGTGTGTGTGTGAACGTGTGTGTGTGTGAACACGTGTGTGTATGTGAACGTGTGTGTGTGAACAGGTGTGTGTGTGAATACGTGTGTGTGTGAACAGGTGTGTGTGTGTGAACAGGTGTGTGTGTGTGTGAACACGTGTGTGTGTGTGTGCGAACAGCTGTGTGTGTGAACTGGTGTGTGTGAACACGTGTGTGTGGACTCGTGTGTGTGTGGACAGGTGTCTTTGTATGTGAACAGGTGTGTGTGTGTGAACAGGTGTGTGTGTGTGAACAGGTGTGTGTGTGTGAACAGGTGTGTGTGTCTGTATGTGAACAGGTGTGTGTGTGAACACGTGTGTGTGCATGTGAACAAGTGTGTGTGTGTGAACGTGTGTGTGTGTGAACAAGTGTGTGTGTGTGTGAACACGTGTGTGTGTGTGAACGTGTGTGTGTGTGTGTGAACACGTGTGTGTATGTGAACGTGTGTGTGTGAACAGGTGTGTGTGTGAACACGTGTGTGTGTGAACACTTGTGTGTGTGAACACATGTGTGTGTGTGAACACATGCGTGTGTGTGAACACGTGTGTGTTGGTGAACACGTGTGTGTGTGTGTGAACAGGTGTGTGTGCGTGAACAGGTGTGTGTGTCTGTGTGAGAACACGTGTGTGTGAGAACACGCGTGTGTGTGAGAACACGTGTGTGTGCGTGTGTGAACACGTGTGTGTGTGAACACGTGTGTGTGCGTGAACAGGTGTGTGTGTGTGAACACGTGTGTGTGAGAACACGTGTGTGTGTGTGTCAGAAAACGTGTGTGTGTGTGAACACGTGTGTGTGTGTGAACACGTGTGTGAGAATTCGTGTGTGTGTGAGAACACGTGTGAGAACACGTGTGTGTGTGTGAACAGGTGTGTGTGTGAACAGGTGTGTGTGTGTAAACATGTGTGTGTGTGTGAGAATATGTGTGCGTGTGTGAGACCACGTGTGTGAGAACACGTGTTTGTGTGTGAACACGTGTGTGTGTGAACAGGTGTGTGTGTGTGAACATGTGTGTGTGTGTGTGAACAGGTGTGTGTGTGAACAGGTGTGTGTGTGAACAGATGTGTGTGTGTGTGAACACGTGTGTGTGTGTGAACGTGTGCGTGTGAATAAGGGTGTGTGTGTGAACACGTGTGTGTGTGAGTGAACATGTGTGTGTGTGAACACGTGTGTGTGAACATGTGTGTGTGTGTGAACAGGTGTGTGTGCGTGAACAAGTGTGTGTCTGTGTGAGAACACGTGTGTCTGTGTGAGAACATGTGTGTGTGAGAACACGCGTGTGTGTGTGAGAACACGTGTGTGTGTGTGAACAGGTGTGTGTGTGTGAACAGGTGTGTGTGTGTGAACACGTGTGTGTGTGTGTGTGAACAGGTGTGTGTGTGAACATGTGTGTGTGTGTGAACACGTGTGTGTGTGTGTGAGAACATGTGTGTGTGTGTGAACAGGTGTGTGTGTGTGAACACGTGTGTGTATGTGTGTTAACACGTGTGTGTGTGTGTGAACACGTGTGTGTGTGTGAACAGGTGTGTGTGGGTGTGTGTGAACAGGTCTGTGTGTGTGAACGTGTGTGTGTGTGAACACGTGTGTGTATGTGAACGTGTGTGTGAACAGGTGTGTGTGTGAATACGTGTGTGTGTGAACAGGTGTGTGTATGTGAACAGGTGTGTGCGTGAACAGGTGTGTGTGTGTGAACAGGTGTGTGTGTGAACATGTGTGTGTGTGTGAACACGTGTGTGTGTGTGTGAGAACATGTGTGTGTGTGTGAACAGGTGTGTGTGTGTGAACACGTGTGTGTATGTGTGTTAACACGTGTGTGTGTGTGTGAACACGTGTGTGTGTGTGAACAGGTGTGTGTGGGTGTGTGTGAACAGGTGTGTGTGTGAACGTGTGTGTGTGTGAACACGTGTGTGTATGTGAACGTGTGTGTGAACAGGTGTGTGTGTGAATACGTGTGTGTGTGAACAGGTGTGTGTGCGTGAACAGGTGTGTGTGTCTGTGTGAGAACACGTGTATGTGAGAACATGTGTGTGTGAGAACACGCGTGTGTGTGAGAACACGTGTGTGTGCGTGTGTGAACACGTGTGTGTGTGAACACGTGTGTGTGCGTGAACAGGTGTGTGTGTGTGAACACGTGTGTGTGTGAGAACACGTGTGTGTGTGTGTGAGAAAACGTGTGTGTGTGTGAGAACACGTGTGTGTGTGTGTGAACACGTGTGTGTAAGAACACGTGTGTGTGTGAGAACACGTGCGAGAACACGTGTGTGTGTGTGAACAGGTGTATGTGTGTGAACAGGTGTGTGTGTGTAAACAGGTGTGTGTGTGTGAGAACATGTGTGTGTGTGTGAGACCACGTGTGTGAGAACACGTGTGTGTGTGTGAGAACACGTGTGTGTGTGCGAGAACACGTGTGTGTGAGAACACGTGTGTGTGTGTGAGAACACGTGTGTGTGAGAACACGTGTGTGTGTGTGAGAACACGTGTGTGTGTGTGAACAGGTGTGTGTGTGAGAACAGGTGTGTGTGTGTGTGAACAGGTGTGTGTGTGAGAACACGTTTGTGTGTGTGTGAGAACACGTGTGTGTGTATGTGAACAGGTGTGAGTGTGTGTGAACAGGTGTGTGTGTGTGAACACGTGTGTGTGTGAACACGTGTGTGTGTGAACATGTGTGTGTGTGTGAACAGGTGTGTGTGTGAACAGGTGTGTGTGTGAACAGATGTGTGTGTGTGAACACGTGTGTGTGTGTGAACGTGTGTGTGTGAATAAGGGTGTGTGTGTGAACACGTGTGTGTGTGAGTGAACATGTGTGTGTGTGAACACGTGTGTGTGAACATGTGTGTGTGTGTGAACAGGTGTGTGTGTGAACATGTGTGTGTGTGAACACGTGTGTGTGTGTGTGAGAACATGTGTGTGTGTGTGTGAACAGGTGTGTGTGTGTGAACACGTGTGTGTATGTGTGTTAACACGTGTGTGTATGTGTGTTAACACGTGTGTGTGTGTGTGAACACGTGTGTGTGTGAACAGGTGTGTGTGGGTGTGTGTGAACAGGTGTGTGTGTGTGAACTTGTGTGTGTGTGAACACGTGTGTGTATGTGAACGTGTGTGTGTGAACAGGTGTGTGTGTGAATACGTGTGTGTGTGAACAGGTGTGTGTGTGTGAACAGGTGTGTGTGTGTGTGTGCGAACAGCTGTGTGTGTGAACTGGTGTGTGTGAACACGTGTGTGTGTGAACAGGTGTGTGTGTGTGTGAGACCACGTGTGTGTGCGTGTGTGAACACGTGTGTGTGTGAACACGTGTGTGCGTGTGAACCCGTGTGTGTGTGTGAACACGTGTGTGTTGGTGAACATGTGTGTGTGTGCGTGTGAACAGGTGTGTGTGCGTAAACAGGTGTGTGTGTCTGTGTGAGAACACGTGTGTGTGTGAGAACATGTGTGTGTGAGAACACGTGTGTGTGTGAAAACACGTGTGTGTGTGAACAGGTGTGTGTGTGAGAACACGCGCGTGTGTGTGAGAACACGTGTGTGTGTGTGAACAGGTGTGTAATTGAACAGGTGTGTGTGTGAACACGTGTGTGTGAACAGGTGTGTGTGTGAACACGTTTGTGTGTGTGAACACTTGTGTGTGTGTGAACACGTGTGTGTGCGTGTGAACAGGTGTGTGTGTGTGTGTGAACACGTGTGTGTGTGAACAGGTGTGTGTGTGTGAACAGGTGTGTGTGTGTGAACAGGTGTGTGTGGGTGTGTGTGAACGTGTGTGTGTGTGAACGTGTGTGTGTGTGTGAACACGTGTGTGTGTGTGAACACGTGTGTGTGTGTGAACACATGTGTGTGTGTGAACACGTGTGTGTTAGTGAACACGTGTGTGTGTGTGTGAACAGGTGTGTGTGCGTCAACAGGTGTGTGTGTCTGTGTGAGAACACGTGTGTGTGTGAGAACATGTGTGTGTGAGAACACGCGTGTGTGTGTGAGAACACGTGTGTGAGAACACGTGTGTGTGTGTGAACACGTGTGTGTGTGTGAACGCGTGTGTGTGAACACGTGTGTGTGTGTGTGAACAGGTGTGTGTGTGTGAACATGTGTGTGTGCATGAACAGGTGTGTGTGTGTGAACACGTGAGTGTGTGTGTCAACACGTGTGTGTGTGAACGTGTGTGTGTGTGTGAACAGGTGTGTGTGTGAACTGGTGTGTTTGTGTGATCACGTGTGTGTGTGTGTGAACGTGTGTGTGTGTGTGAACGTGTGTGTGTGTGTGAACACATGTGTGTGTGTGAACACGTGTGTGTGTGTTTGAACAGGTGTGTGTGCGTGAACAGGTGTGTGTGTCTGTGTGTGAACACGTGTGTGTGTGTGAGAACATGTGTGTGTGTTTCAGAAAACGTGTGTGTGCGTGAGAATACGTGTGTGTGTGAGAACATGTGTGTGTGAGAACACGCGTGTGTGTGTGAGAACACGTGTGTGTGTGAACGCGCGCGTGTGTGTGTGAACACGTGTGTGTGTGTGTGAACGTGTGTGTGTGTGTGAACACGGGTGTGTGTGAACAGGTGTGTGTGTGTGAACATGTGTGTGTGCATGAACAGGTGTGTGTGTGTGAACACGTGTGTGTGTGTGAGAACACGTGTGTGTGTGTGAGAAAACGTGTGTGTGTGTGTGTGAGAACATGTGTGTGTGTGCGAGAACACGTGTGTGTGAGAACACGTGTGTGTGTGAGAACACGTGTGTGTGTGTGAACAGGTGTGTGTGTGTGTGAACAGGTGTGTGTGTGTGTGAACAGGTGTGTGTGTGTGTGAACACGTGTGTGTGTGTGAGACCACGTGTGTGTGCGTGTGTAAACACGTGTGTGTGTGTGAACACGTGTGTGTGTGTGAACCCGTGTGTGTGTGTGAACACGTGTGTGTTGGTGAACGTATGTGTGTGTGTGAACACGTGTGTGTATGTGAACGTGTGTGTGTGAACAGGTGTGTGTGAACACGTGTGTGTGTGTGTGAACACGTGTGTGTGTGAACACATGTGTGTGTGTGAACACATTTGTGTGTGAGAACACGTGTGTGTATGTGAACAGGTGTGAGTGTGTGTGAACAGGTGTGTGTGTGTGAACAGGTGGGTGTGTGAACATGTGTGTGTGTGAACAGGTGTGTGTGTGAACAGGTGTGTGTGTGAACAGTTGTGTGTGTGTGAACACGTGTGTGTGTGTGAACGTGTGTGTGTGAACACGTGTGTGTGTGTGAACACTTGTGTGTGTATTTGAACACGTGTGTGTGTGAACACGTGTGTGTGTGTGAACATGTGTGTGTTGGTGAACATGTGTGTGTGTGTGTGAACAGGTGTGTGTGCGTGAACAGGTGTGTGTGTCTTTGTGAGAAAACGTGTGTGTGTGAGAACATGTGTGTGTGAGAACACGCGTGTGTGTGTGTGAACAGGTGTGTGTGTGTGAACAGGTGTGTGTGTGTGAACACGTGTGTGTGTGTGAACAGGTGTGTGTGCGAACACGTGTGTGTGTGTGAACACGTGTGTGTGTGTGTGAACGCGTGTGTGTGCGTGTGAACAGGTGTGTGTGTGTGAACACGTGTGTGTGTGAACAGGTGTGTGTGTGTGAACAGGTGTGTGTGTGAACAGGTGTGTGTGGGTGTGTGTGAACGTGTGTGTGTGTGTGAACGTGTGTGTGTGAACACGTGTGTGAATGTGAACGTGTGTGTGTGTGAACAGGTGTGTGTGTGTGAACACGTGTGTGTGTGAGAACACACGTGTGTGTGTGTGAACAGGTGTGTGTGTGTGAACAGGTGTGTGTGTTAACAGGTGTGTGTGTGTCTGATTGTGAACAGGTGTGTGTGTGAACACGTGTGTGTGTACGTGAACAAGTGTGTGTGTGTGAACGTGTGTGTGTGTGTGAACACGTGTGTGTGTGTGTGTGAACACGTGTGTGTGTGTGTGAACACGTGTGTGTGTGTGAACACGTGTGTGTGTGTGAACACGTGTGTGTGTGAATAGGTGAGTGTGTGTGAACAGGTGTGTGTGCGTGAACAGGTGTGTGTGTCTGTGTGTGAACACATGTGTGTGTATGTGAACACGTGTGTGTGTGTGAGAACACGTGTGTGTGTGTGAGAAAACGTGTGTGTGTGAGAACACGTGTGTGTGTGAGAACACGTGTGTGTGAGAACTCGTGTGTGTGTGTGAGAACACATCTGTGTGTGAGAACACGTGTGTGTGTGAGAGAAAACGTGTGTGTGTGTGAACACGTGTGTGTGTGTGAACACGTGTGTGTGTGAACACATGTGTTTGTGTGTGAACACGTGTGTGTGTAAACACGTGTGTGTGTGTCTGTGTGTGAACAGGTGTGTGTGTGTGAACAGGTGTGTTTGTTTGAACACGTGTGTGTGTGTGAACGTGTGTGTGTGTGTGAGAACGTGTGTGTATGTGAACACGTGTGTGTGTGAACACGTGTCTGTGTGTGAACAGGTGTGTGTGCGTGAACAGGTGTGTGTGTCTGTGTGTGAACACGTGTGTGTGTGTGAGAACACGTGTGTGTGTGTGTGTGAACACGTGTGTGTGTGTGTGTGTGTGAGAACACGTGTGTGTGTGAGAACATGTGTGTGTGAGAACACGCGTGTGTGTGTGAGAACACGTGTGTGTGTGAGAACACGTGTGTGTGTGGACACGTGTGTGTGTGTGAACACGTGTGTGTGTGTGAACGCGTGTGTGTGTGTGAACACGTGTGTGTGTGTGTGTGAACAGGTATGTGTGTGAACATGTGTGTGTGTGTGTGAACACGTGTGTGTGTGTGAACGCGTGTGTGTGTGAACACGTGTGTGTGTGTGAACGCGTGTGTGTGTGTGAACACGTGTGTGTGTGTGAACAGGTGTGTGTGTGTGAACACGTGTGTGTGTGTGAGAACATGTGTGTGTGTGTGAGAAAACGTGTGTGTGTGTGTGAGAACACGTGTGTGTGTGAGAACTCGTGTGTGTGAGAACACGTGTGTGTGAGAACACGTGTGTGTGTGAACAGGTGTGTGTGTGAACAGCTGTGTGTGTGTGTGAACAGGTGTGCGTGTGTGTGAGAACACGTGTGTGTGTGTGTGAGACCACGTGTGTGTGTGAGAACACGTGTGTGTGTGTGAACACGTGTGTGTTGGTGAACATGTGTGTGTGTGTGTGAACAGGTGTGTGTGCGTGAACAGGTGTGTGTGTCTGTGTGTGAACACGTGTGTGTGTGAGAACATGTGTGTGTGAACACGTGTGTGTGTGAGAACACGTGTGTGTGTGTGAACAGGTGTGTGTGTGTGAACAGGTGTGTGTGTGTGTGAGAACACGCATGTGTGTGTCAGAACACGTGTGTGTGTGTGAACAGGTGTGTGTGTGAACAGGTGTGTGTGTGAACATGTGTGTGTGTGAACAGGTGTGTGTGAACACGTGTGTGTGTGAACACTTGTGTGTGCGTGTGAACTGGTGTGTGTGTGAACAGGTGTGTGTGTGTGAACGTGTGTGTGTGTGAACGTGTGTGTGTGTGTGTGAACACGTGTGTGTATGTGAACGTGTGTGTGTGAACAGGTGTGTGTGAACAGGTGTGTGTGTGTGAACACGTGTGTGTGTGTGAACACGTGTGTGTGTGAACACATGTGTGTGTGTGAACACATGTGTGTGTGAGAACACGTGTGTGTGTGTGTGAGACCACGTGTGTGTGTGTGTGAACACATGTGTTTGTGTGTGAACACGTGTGTGTGTGTGAACATGTGTGTGTGTGTCTGTGTGTGAACAGGTGTGTGTGTGTGAACAGGTGTGTTTGTTTGAACATGTGTGTGTGTGAACGCGTGTGTGTGTAAGAACGTGTGTGTGTGTGAACACGTGTGTGTGTGAACACGTGTGTGTGTGTGAACAGGTGTGTGTGCGTGAACAGTTGTGTGTGTCTGTGTGTGAACACGTGTGTGTGTGTGAGAACATGTGTGTGTGAGAACACGTGTGTGTGTGTGTGAGACCACGTGTGTGTGCGTGTGTGAACACGTGTGTGTGTGAACACGTGTGTGTGTGTGAACCCGTGTGTGTGTGTGAACCCGTGTGTGTGTGTGAACACGTGTGTGTTGGTGAACATGTGTGTGTGTGAACAGGTGTGTGTGCGTGAACAGGTGTGTGTGTCTGTGTGACAACACGTGTGTGTGTGTGAGAACATGTGTGTGTGAGAACACGTGTGTGTGTGTGTGAGAAAACATGTGTGTGTGTGAGAACACGTGTGTGTGTGAACACGTGGGTATGAGAACACGTGTGTGTGTGAGAACACGTGTGAGAACACGTGTGTGTGTGAACAGGTGTGTGTGTGTGTGAGACCACGTGTGTGTGCGTGTGTGAACACGTGTGTGTGTGAACACGTGTGTGCGTGTGAACCCGTGTGTGTGCGTGTGAACAGGTGTGTGTGTGAACAGGTGTGTGTGTGTGAACGTGTGTGTGTGTGAACGTGTGTGTGTGTGTGTGAACACGTGTGTGTATGTGAACGTGTGTGTGTGAACAGGTGTGTGTGAACAGGTGTGTGTGTGTGAACACGTGTGTGTGTGTGAACACGTGTGTGTGTGAACACATGTGTGTGTGTGAACACATGTGTGTGTGAGAACACGTGTGTGTGTGTGTGAGACCACGTGTGTGTGTGTGTGAACACATGTGTTTGTGTGTGAACACGTGTGTGTGTGTGAACATGTGTGTGTGTGTCTGTGTGTGAACAGGTGTGTGTGTGTGAACAGGTGTGTTTGTTTGAACATGTGTGTGTGTGAACGCGTGTGTGTGTAAGAACGTGTGTGTGTGTGAACACGTGTGTGTGTGAACACGTGTGTGTGTGTGAACAGGTGTGTGTGCGTGAACAGTTGTGTGTGTCTGTGTGTGAACACGTGTGTGTGTGTGAGAACATGTGTGTGTGTGAACACGCATGTGTGTGTGAGAACACGTGTGTGTGTGTGAACAGGTGTGTGTGTGTGAACGTGTGTGTGTGTGAACACGTGTGTGTGTGTGTGAACACGTGAGTGTGTGTGAACACCTGTGTGTATGTGAACGTGTGTGTGTGAACAGGTGTGTGTGTGAACACGTGTGTGTATGTGAACGTGTGTGTGTGAACAGGTGTGTGTGTGAATACGTGTGTGTGTGAACAGGTGTGTGTGTGTGAACAGGTGTGTGTGTGTGAGTACACGCGTGTGTGTGTGAACAGGTGTGTGTGTGTGAACTCGTGTGTGTGTGTGTGAACACGTGTGTGTGTGAACAGGTGTGTGTGTGTGAACAGGTGTGTGTGTGTGTGAACAGGTGTGTGTGTGAGAGAACACGTGTGTGTGTGTGTGAGAACACGTGTGTGAGAACATGTGCGTGTGAGAACACGCGTGTGTGTGTGAGAACACGTGTGTGTGTGAACACGTGTGTGTGTGTGAACACGTGTGTGTGTGTGAACGTGTGTGTGTGTGAACACGTGTGTGTGTGTGAACAGGTGTGTGTGTGTGAACATGTGTGTGTGCGTGAACAGGTGTGTGTGTGTGTGAACACGTGTGTGTGTGAGAACACGTGTGTGTGTGTGAGAAAACGTGTGTGTGTGAGAGAACACGTGTGTGTGTGTGAGAACACGTGTGCGTGAGAACACGTGTGTGTGTGAGAACACATGTGAGAACACGTGTGTGTGTGAACAGGTGTGTGTGTGTGAACAGGTGTGTGTGTGTGAGAACACGTGTGTGTGTGTGTGAGACCACGTGTGTGCGTGTGTGAACACGTGTGTGTATGAACACGTGTGTGTGTGTGTGTGAACCCGTGTGTGTGTGTGAACACGTGTGTGTTGGTAAACATGTGTGTGTGTGTGAACAGGTGTGTGTGCGTGAACAGGTGTGTGTGTCTGTGTGAGAACACGTGTGTGTGTGAGAACATGTGAGTGAGAACACGTGTGTGTGTGTGTGAGAACACGTGTGTGTCTGAACAGGTGTGTGTGTGTGAGAAAACGCGCGTGTGTGTGAGAACACGTGTGTGTGTGTGTGAACAGGTGTGTGTGTGTGAACAGGTGTGTGTGTGTGAACAGGTGTGTGTGTGAACACATGTGTGTGTGTGAACACTTGTGTGTGTGTGAACACGTGTGTGTGCGTGTGAACAGGTGTGTGTGTGTGTGAACACGTGTGTGTGTGAACAGGTGTGTGTGTGTGAACAGGTGTGTGTGGGTGTGTGTGAACACGTGTGTGTGTGAACGTGTGTGTGTGTGTGTGAACGTGTGTGTGTGTGTGAACACGTGTGTGTATGTGAACGTGTGTGTGTGAACAGGTGTGTGTGTGAACACGTGTGTGTGTGAACACTTGTGTGTGTGAACACATGTGTGTGTGTGAACACATGCGTGTGTGTGAACACGTGTGTGTTGGTGAACACGTGTGTGTGTGAACAGGTGTGTGTGCGTGAACAGGTGTGTGTGTCTGTGTGAGAACACGTGTATGTGAGAACATGTGTGTGTGAGAACACGCGTGTGTGTGAGAACACGTGTGTGTGCGTGTGTGAACACGTGTGTGTGTGAACACGTGTGTGTGCGTGAACAGGTGTGTGTGTGTGAACACGTGTGTGTGTGAGAACACGTGTGTGTGTGTGTGAGAAAACGTGTGTGTGTGTGAGAACACGTGTGTGTGTGTGTGAACACGTGTGTGTAAGAACACGTGTGTGTGTGAGAACACGTGCGAGAACACGTGTGTGTGTGTGAACAGGTGTATGTGTGTGAACAGGTGTGTGTGTGTAAACAGGTGTGTGTGTGTGAGAACATGTGTGTGTGTGTGAGACCACGTGTGTGAGAACACGTGTGTGTGTGTGAGAACACGTGTGTGTGTGCGAGAACACGTGTGTGTGAGAACACGTGTGTGTGTGTGAGAACACGTGTGTGTGTGTGAGAACACGTGTGTGTGTGTGAACAGGTGTGTGTGTGAGAACAGGTGTGTGTGTGTGAACAGGTGTGTGTGTGAGAACACGTGTGTGTGTGTGTGAGAACACGTGTGTGTGTATGTGAACAGGTGTGAGTGTGTGTGAACAGGTGTGTGTGTGTGAACACGTGTGTGTGTGAACACGTGTGTGTGTGAACATGTGTGTGTGTGTGAACAGGTGTGTGTGTGAACAGGTGTGTGTGTGAACAGATGTGTGTGTGTGAACACGTGTGTGTGTGTGAACGTGTGTGTGTGAATAAGGGTGTGTGTGTGAACACGTGTGTGTGTGAGTGAACATGTGTGTGTGTGAACACGTGTGTGTGTGAACACGTGTGTGTGTGTGTGAGAACATGTGTGTGTGTGTGTGAACAGGTGTGTGTGTGTGAACACGTGTGTGTATGTGTGTTAACACGTGTGTGTATGTGTGTTAACACGTGTGTGTGTGTGTGAACACGTGTGTGTGTGAACAGGTGTGTGTGGGTGTGTGTGAACAGGTGTGTGTGTGTGAACGTGTGTGTGTGTGAACACGTGTGTGTATGTGAACGTGTGTGTGTGAACAGGTGTGTGTGAACACGTGTGTGTGTGTGAACACGTGTGTGTGTGAACACATGTGTGTGTGTGAACACATTTGTGTGTGAGAACACGTGTGTGTATGTGAACAGGTGTGAGTGTGTGTGAACAGGTGTGTGTGTGTGAACAGGTGGGTGTGTGAACATGTGTGTGTGTGAACAGGTGTGTGTGTGAACAGGTGTGTGTGTGAACAGTTGTGTGTGTGTGAACACGTGTGTGTGTGTGAACGTGTGTGTGTGAACACGTGTGTGTGTGTGAACACTTGTGTGTGTATTTGAACACGTGTGTGTGTGAACACGTGTGTGTGTGTGAACATGTGTGTGTTGGTGAACATGTGTGTGTGTGTGTGAACAGGTGTGTGTGCGTGAACAGGTGTGTGTGTCTTTGTGAGAAAACGTGTGTGTGTGAGAACATGTGTGTGTGAGAACACGCGTGTGTGTGTGTGAACAGGTGTGTGTGTGTGAACAGGTGTGTGTGTGTGAACACGTGTGTGTGTGTGAACAGGTGTGTGTGCGAACACGTGTGTGTGTGTGAACACGTGTGTGTGTGTGAACGCGTGTGTGTGCGTGTGAACAGGTGTGTGTGTGTGAACACGTGTGTGTGTGAACAGGTGTGTGTGTGTGAACAGGTGTGTGTGTGAACAGGTGTGTGTGGGTGTGTGTGAACGTGTGTGTGTGTGTGAACGTGTGTGTGTGAACACGTGTGTGAATGTGAACGTGTGTGTGTGTGAACAGGTGTGTGTGTGTGAACACGTGTGTGTGTGAGAACACACGTGTGTGTGTGTGAACAGGTGTGTGTGTGTGAACAGGTGTGTGTGTTAACAGGTGTGTGTGTGTCTGATTGTGAACAGGTGTGTGTGTGAACACGTGTGTGTGTACGTGAACAAGTGTGTGTGTGTGAACGTGTGTGTGTGTGTGAACACGTGTGTGTGTGTGTGTGAACACGTGTGTGTGTGTGTGAACACGTGTGTGTGTGTGAACACGTGTGTGTGTGTGAACACGTGTGTGTGTGAATAGGTGAGTGTGTGTGAACAGGTGTGTGTGCGTGAACAGGTGTGTGTGTCTGTGTGTGAACACATGTGTGTGTATGTGAACACGTGTGTGTGTGTGAGAACACGTGTGTGTGTGTGAGAAAACGTGTGTGTGTGAGAACACGTGTGTGTGTGAGAACACGTGTGTGTGAGAACTCGTGTGTGTGTGTGAGAACACATCTGTGTGTGAGAACACGTGTGTGTGTGAGAGAAAACGTGTGTGTGTGTGAACACGTGTGTGTGTGTGAACACGTGTGTGTGTGAACACATGTGTTTGTGTGTGAACACGTGTGTGTGTAAACACGTGTGTGTGTGTCTGTGTGTGAACAGGTGTGTGTGTGTGAACAGGTGTGTTTGTTTGAACACGTGTGTGTGTGTGAACGTGTGTGTGTGTGTGAGAACGTGTGTGTATGTGAACACGTGTGTGTGTGAACACGTGTCTGTGTGTGAACAGGTGTGTGTGCGTGAACAGGTGTGTGTGTCTGTGTGTGAACACGTGTGTGTGTGTGAGAACACGTGTGTGTGTGTGTGTGAACACGTGTGTGTGTGTGTGTGTGTGAGAACACGTGTGTGTGTGAGAACATGTGTGTGTGAGAACACGCGTGTGTGTGTGAGAACACGTGTGTGTGTGAGAACACGTGTGTGTGTGGACACGTGTGTGTGTGTGAACACGTGTGTGTGTGTGAACGCGGGTGTGTGTGTGAACACGTGTGTGTGTGTGTGTGAACAGGTATGTGTGTGAACATGTGTGTGTGTGTGTGAACACGTGTGTGTGTGTGAACGCGTGTGTGTGTGAACACGTGTGTGTGTGTGAACGCGTGTGTGTGTGTGAACACGTGTGTGTGTGTGAACAGGTGTGTGTGTGTGAACACGTGTGTGTGTGTGAGAACATGTGTGTGTGTGTGAGAAAACGTGTGTGTGTGTGTGAGAACACGTGTGTGTGTGAGAACTCGTGTGTGTGAGAACACGTGTGTGTGAGAACACGTGTGTGTGTGAACAGGTGTGTGTGTGAACAGCTGTGTGTGTGTGTGAACAGGTGTGCGTGTGTGTGAGAACACGTGTGTGTGTGTGTGAGACCACGTGTGTGTGTGAGAACACGTGTGTGTGTGTGAACACGTGTGTGTTGGTGAACATGTGTGTGTGTGTGTGAACAGGTGTGTGTGCGTGAACAGGTGTGTGTGTCTGTGTGTGAACACGTGTGTGTGTGAGAACATGTGTGTGTGAACACGTGTGTGTGTGAGAACACGTGTGTGTGTGTGAACAGGTGTGTGTGTGTGAACAGGTGTGTGTGTGTGTGAGAACACGCATGTGTGTGTCAGAACACGTGTGTGTGTGTGAACAGGTGTGTGTGTGAACAGGTGTGTGTGTGAACATGTGTGTGTGTGAACAGGTGTGTGTGAACACGTGTGTGTGTGAACACTTGTGTGTGCGTGTGAACAGGTGTGTGTGTGAACAGGTGTGTGTGTGTGAACGTGTGTGTGTGTGAACGTGTGTGTGTGTGTGTGAACACGTGTGTGTATGTGAACGTGTGTGTGTGAACAGGTGTGTGTGAACAGGTGTGTGTGTGTGAACACGTGTGTGTGTGTGAACACGTGTGTGTGTGAACACATGTGTGTGTGTGAACACATGTGTGTGTGAGAACACGTGTGTGTGTGTGTGAGACCACGTGTGTGTGTGTGTGAACACATGTGTTTGTGTGTGAACACGTGTGTGTGTGTGAACATGTGTGTGTGTGTCTGTGTGTGAACAGGTGTGTGTGTGTGAACAGGTGTGTTTGTTTGAACATGTGTGTGTGTGAACGCGTGTGTGTGTAAGAACGTGTGTGTGTGTGAACACGTGTGTGTGTGAACACGTGTGTGTGTGTGAACAGGTGTGTGTGCGTGAACAGTTGTGTGTGTCTGTGTGTGAACACGTGTGTGTGTGTGAGAACATGTGTGTGTGAGAACACGTGTGTGTGTGTGTGAGACCACGTGTGTGTGCGTGTGTGAACACGTGTGTGTGTGAACACGTGTGTGTGTGTGAACCCGTGTGTGTGTGTGAACCCGTGTGTGTGTGTGAACACGTGTGTGTTGGTGAACATGTGTGTGTGTGAACAGGTGTGTGTGCGTGAACAGGTGTGTGTGTCTGTGTGACAACACGTGTGTGTGTGTGAGAACATGTGTGTGTGAGAACACGTGTGTGTGTGTGTGAGAAAACATGTGTGTGTGTGAGAACACGTGTGTGTGTGAACACGTGGGTATGAGAACACGTGTGTGTGTGAGAACACGTGTGAGAACACGTGTGTGTGTGAACAGGTGTGTGTGTGTGTGAGACCACGTGTGTGTGCGTGTGTGAACACGTGTGTGTGTGAACACGTGTGTGCGTGTGAACCCGTGTGTGTGCGTGTGAACAGGTGTGTGTGTGAACAGGTGTGTGTGTGTGAACGTGTGTGTGTGTGAACGTGTGTGTGTGTGTGTGAACACGTGTGTGTATGTGAACGTGTGTGTGTGAACAGGTGTGTGTGAACAGGTGTGTGTGTGTGAACACGTGTGTGTGTGTGAACACGTGTGTGTGTGAACACATGTGTGTGTGTGAACACATGTGTGTGTGAGAACACGTGTGTGTGTGTGTGAGACCACGTGTGTGTGTGTGTGAACACATGTGTTTGTGTGTGAACACGTGTGTGTGTGTGAACATGTGTGTGTGTGTCTGTGTGTGAACAGGTGTGTGTGTGTGAACAGGTGTGTTTGTTTGAACATGTGTGTGTGTGAACGCGTGTGTGTGTAAGAACGTGTGTGTGTGTGAACACGTGTGTGTGTGAACACGTGTGTGTGTGTGAACAGGTGTGTGTGCGTGAACAGTTGTGTGTGTCTGTGTGTGAACACGTGTGTGTGTGTGAGAACATGTGTGTGTGTGAACACGCATGTGTGTGTGAGAACACGTGTGTGTGTGTGAACAGGTGTGTGTGTGTGAACGTGTGTGTGTGTGAACACGTGTGTGTGTGTGTGAACACGTGAGTGTGTGTGAACACCTGTGTGTATGTGAACGTGTGTGTGTGAACAGGTGTGTGTGTGAACACGTGTGTGTATGTGAACGTGTGTGTGTGAACAGGTGTGTGTGTGAATACGTGTGTGTGTGAACAGGTGTGTGTGTGTGAACAGGTGTGTGTGTGTGAGTACACGCGTGTGTGTGTGAACAGGTGTGTGTGTGTGAACTCGTGTGTGTGTGTGTGAACACGTGTGTGTGTGAACAGGTGTGTGTGTGTGAACAGGTGTGTGTGTGTGTGAACAGGTGTGTGTGTGAGAGAACACGTGTGTGTGTGTGTGAGAACACGTGTGTGAGAACATGTGCGTGTGAGAACACGCGTGTGTGTGTGAGAACACGTGTGTGTGTGAACACGTGTGTGTGTGTGAACACGTGTGTGTGTGTGAACGTGTGTGTGTGTGAACACGTGTGTGTGTGTGAACAGGTGTGTGTGTGTGAACATGTGTGTGTGCGTGAACAGGTGTGTGTGTGTGTGAACACGTGTGTGTGTGAGAACACGTGTGTGTGTGTGAGAAAACGTGTGTGTGTGAGAGAACACGTGTGTGTGTGTGAGAACACGTGTGCGTGAGAACACGTGTGTGTGTGAGAACACATGTGAGAACACGTGTGTGTGTGAACAGGTGTGTGTGTGTGAACAGGTGTGTGTGTGTGAGAACACGTGTGTGTGTGTGTGAGACCACGTGTGTGCGTGTGTGAACACGTGTGTGTATGAACACGTGTGTGTGTGTGTGTGAACCCGTGTGTGTGTGTGAACACGTGTGTGTTGGTAAACATGTGTGTGTGTGTGAACAGGTGTGTGTGCGTGAACAGGTGTGTGTGTCTGTGTGAGAACACGTGTGTGTGTGAGAACATGTGAGTGAGAACACGTGTGTGTGTGTGTGAGAACACGTGTGTGTCTGAACAGGTGTGTGTGTGTGAGAAAACGCGCGTGTGTGTGAGAACACGTGTGTGTGTGTGTGAACAGGTGTGTGTGTGTGAACAGGTGTGTGTGTGTGAACAGGTGTGTGTGTGAACACATGTGTGTGTGTGAACACTTGTGTGTGTGTGAACACGTGTGTGTGCGTGTGAACAGGTGTGTGTGTGTGTGAACACGTGTGTGTGTGAACAGGTGTGTGTGTGTGAACAGGTGTGTGTGGGTGTGTGTGAACACGTGTGTGTGTGAACGTGTGTGTGTGTGTGTGAACGTGTGTGTGTGTGTGAACACGTGTGTGTATGTGAACGTGTGTGTGTGAACAGGTGTGTGTGTGAACACGTGTGTGTGTGAACACTTGTGTGTGTGAACACATGTGTGTGTGTGAACACATGCGTGTGTGTGAACACGTGTGTGTTGGTGAACACGTGTGTGTGTGAACAGGTGTGTGTGCGTGAACAGGTGTGTGTGTCTGTGTGAGAACACGTGTATGTGAGAACATGTGTGTGTGAGAACACGCGTGTGTGTGAGAACACGTGTGTGTGCGTGTGTGAACACGTGTGTGTGTGAACACGTGTGTGTGCGTGAACAGGTGTGTGTGTGTGAACACGTGTGTGTGTGAGAACACGTGTGTGTGTGTGTGAGAAAACGTGTGTGTGTGTGAGAACACGTGTGTGTGTGTGTGAACACGTGTGTGTAAGAACACGTGTGTGTGTGAGAACACGTGCGAGAACACGTGTGTGTGTGTGAACAGGTGTATGTGTGTGAACAGGTGTGTGTGTGTAAACAGGTGTGTGTGTGTGAGAACATGTGTGTGTGTGTGAGACCACGTGTGTGAGAACACGTGTGTGTGTGTGAGAACACGTGTGTGTGTGCGAGAACACGTGTGTGTGAGAACACGTGTGTGTGTGTGAGAACACGTGTGTGTGTGTGAGAACACGTGTGTGTGTGTGAACAGGTGTGTGTGTGAGAACAGGTGTGTGTGTGTGAACAGGTGTGTGTGTGAGAACACGTGTGTGTGTGTGTGAGAACACGTGTGTGTGTATGTGAACAGGTGTGAGTGTGTGTGAACAGGTGTGTGTGTGTGAACACGTGTGTGTGTGAACACGTGTGTGTGTGAACATGTGTGTGTGTGTGAACAGGTGTGTGTGTGAACAGGTGTGTGTGTGAACAGATGTGTGTGTGTGAACACGTGTGTGTGTGTGAACGTGTGTGTGTGAATAAGGGTGTGTGTGTGAACACGTGTGTGTGTGAGTGAACATGTGTGTGTGTGAACACGTGTGTGTGTGAACACGTGTGTGTGTGTGTGAGAACATGTGTGTGTGTGTGTGAACAGGTGTGTGTGTGTGAACACGTGTGTGTATGTGTGTTTACACGTGTGTGTATGTGTGTTAACACGTGTGTGTGTGTGTGAACACGTGTGTGTGTGAACAGGTGTGTGTGGGTGTGTGTGAACAGGTGTGTGTGTGTGAACGTGTGTGTGTGTGAACACGTGTGTGTATGTGAACGTGTGTGTGTGAACAGGTGTGTGTGTGAATACGTGTGTGTGTGAACAGGTGTGTGTGTGTGAACAGGTGTGTGTGTGTGTGAACACGTGTGTGTGTGTGTGCGAACAGCTGTGTGTGTGAACTGGTGTGTGTGAACACGTGTGTGTGTGAACACGTGTGTGTGTGTGAACGTGTGTGTGTTTCTGTGTGTGAACAGGTCTGTGTGTGAACAGATGTGTTTGTGTGAACACGTGTGTGTGTGTGAGAACAGGTGTGTGTGTCTGTGTGTGAACCCGTGTGTGTGTGTGTGTGTGAACACGTGTGTGTGTGTGTTGACACGTGTGTGTGTGTCTGTGTGTGAACCCGTGTGTGTGTGTGTGAACACGTGTGTGTGTGTGTTGACACGTGTGTGTGTGCGTGTGTGTGAACACGTGTGTGCGTGCGTGTGTGTGAACATGTGTGTGTGTGAACGTGTGTGTGTGTTTTTGTGTGCACACATGTGTGTGTGTGTGTGAACACGTGTGTGTGTATGTGAACGTGTGTGTGTGAACAGGTGTGTGTGTGTAAACACGTGTGCGTGAACAGCTGTGTATGTGTGAACACGTGTGTGTGTGAACAGGTGTGTGTGCGTGAACACGTGTGTGTGTGTGTGAACAGGTGTGTGTGTGAACACGTGTGTGTGTGAACACGTGTGTGTGTGGACAGGTGTGTGTGTGTGAACAGGTGTGTGTGTGAACACATGTGTGTGTGTGAACACTTGTGTGTGTGTGAAGACGTGTGTGTGCGTGTGAAGAGGTGTGTGTGTGTGAACACGTGTGTGTGTGAACAGGTGTGTGTGTGTGAACAGGTGTGTGTGGGTGTGTGTGAACACGTGTGTGTGTGAACGTGTGTGTGTGTGTGAACGTGTGTGTGTGTGAACACGTGTGTGTTTGTGAATGTGTGTGTGTGAACAGGTGTGTGTGTGAACACGTGTGTGTGTGAACACTTGTGTGTGTGAACACATGTGTGTGTGTGAACACATGCGTGTGTGTGAACACGTGTGTGTTGGTGAACACGTGTGTGTGTGTGTGAACAGGTGTGTGTGCGTGAACAGGTGTGTGTGTCTGTGTGAGAACACGTGTGTGTGAGAACATGTGTGTGTGAGAACACGCGTGTGTGTGAGAACACGTGTGTGTGCGTGTGTGAACACGTGTGTGTGCGTGAACAGGTGTGTGTGTGTGAACACGTGTGTGTGAGAACACGTGTGTGTGTGTGAGAAAACGTGTGTGTGTGAGAACACGTGTGTGTGTGTGAACACGTGTGTGTGAGAACACGTGTGTGTGTGAGAACACGTGCGAGAACACGAGTGTGTGTGAACAGGTGTGTGTGTGTGAACAGGTGTGTGTGTGTAAACAGGTGTGTGTGTGTGAGAACATGTGTGTGTGTGTGTGTGACCACGTGTGTGAGAACACGTGTGTGTGTGAGAACACGTGTGTGTGAGAACACGTGTGTGTGTGAGAGAACGCGTGTGTGTGAGAACACGTGTGTGTGTGTGAGAACACGTGAGTGTGTGTGAACAGGTGTGTGTGTGAGAACAGGTGTGTGTGTGTGTGAACAGGTGTGTGTGTGAGAACACGTGTGTGTGTGTGTGAGAACACGTGTGTGTGTATGTGAGCAGGTGTGAGTGTGTGTGAACAGGTGTGTGTGTGTGTGAACACGTGTGTGTGTGAACAGGTGTGTGTGTGTGAACATGTGTGTGTGTGTGAACAGGTGTGTGTGTGAACAGGTGTGTGTGTGAACAGATGTGTGTGTGTGAACACGTGTGTGTGTGTGAACGTGTGTGTGTGAATAAGGGTGTGTGTGTGAACACGTGTGTGTGTGAGTGAACATGTGTGTGTGTGAACACGTGTGTGTGAACATGTGTGTGTGTGTGAACAGGTGTGTGTGCGTGAACAAGTGTGTGCCTGTGTAAGAACACGTGTGTGTGTGAGAACATGTGTGTGTGAGAACACGCGTGTGTGTGTGAGAACACGTGTGTGTGTGTGAGAACAGGTATGTGTGTGTGAACATGTGTGTGTGTGTGAACACGTGTGTGTGTGTGTGAGAACATGTGTGTGTGTGTGAACAGGTGTGTGTGTGAACACGTGTGTGTATGTGTGTTAACACGTGTGTGTGTGTGTGTGTGTGAACACGTGTGTGTGTGAACAGGTGTGTGTGGGTGTGTGTGAACAGATGTGTGTGTGTGAACGTGTGTGTGTGTGAACACGTGTGTGTATGTGAACGTGTGTGTGTGAACAGGTGTGTGTGTGAATACGTGTGTGCGTGAACAGGTGTGTGTGTGTGAACAGGTGTGTGTGTGTGAGAACACGTGTGTGTGTGTGAGAACATGTGTGTGTGTGAACACGCATGTGTGTGTGAGAACACGTGTGTGTGTGTGAACAGGTGTGTGTGTGTGAACGTGTGTGTGTGTGAACACGTGTGTGTGTGTGTGTGTGAACACGTGAGTGTGTGTGAACACCTGTGTGTATGTGAACGTGTGTGTGTGAACAGGTGTGTGTGTGTGAACACGTGTGTGTATGTGAACGTGTGTGTGTGAACAGGTGTGTGTGTGAATACGTGTGTGTGTGAACAGGTGTGTGTGTGTGAACAGGTGTGTGTGTGTGAGTACACGCGTGTGTGTGTGAACAGGTGTGTGTGTGTGAACTCGTGTGTGTGTGTGTGAACACGTGTGTGTGTGAACAGGTGTGTGTGTGTGAACAGGTGTGTGTGTGTGTGAACAGGTGTGTGTGTGAGAGAACACGTGTGTGTGTGTGTGAGAACACGTGTGTGAGAACATGTGCGTGTGAGAACACGCGTGTGTGTGTGAGAACACGTGTGTGTGTGAACACGTGTGTGTGTGTGAACACGTGTGTGTGTGTGAACGTGTGTGTGTGTGAACACGTGTGTGTGTGTGAACAGGTGTGTGTGTGTGAACATGTGTGTGTGCGTGAACAGGTGTGTGTGTGTGTGAACACGTGTGTGTGTGAGAACACGTGTGTGTGTGTGAGAAAACGTGTGTGTGTGAGAGAACACGTGTGTGTGTGTGAGAACACGTGTGCGTGAGAACACGTGTGTGTGTGAGAACACATGTGAGAACACGTGTGTGTGTGAACAGGTGTGTGTGTGTGAACAGGTGTGTGTGTGTGAGAACACGTGTGTGTGTGTGTGAGACCACGTGTGTGTGCGTGTGTGAACACGTGTGTGTATGAACACGTGTGTGTGTGTGTGTGAACCCGTGTGTGTGTGTGAACACGTGTGTGTTGGTAAACATGTGTGTGTGTGTGAACAGGTGTGTGTGCGTGAACAGGTGTGTGTGTCTGTGTGAGAACACGTGTGTGTGTGAGAACATGTGAGTGAGAACACGTGTGTGTGTGTGTGAGAACACGTGTGTGTCTGAACAGGTGTGTGTGTGTGAGAAAACGCGCGTGTGTGTGAGAACACGTGTGTGTGTGTGAACAGGTGTGTGTGTGTGAACAGGTGTGTGTGTGAACACATGTGTGTGTGTGAACACTTGTGTGTGTGTGAACACGTGTGTGTGCGTGTGAACAGGTGTGTGTGTGTGTGAACACGTGTGTGTGTGAACAGGTGTGTGTGTGTGAACAGGTGTGTGTGGGTGTGTGTGAACACGTGTGTGTGTGAACGTGTGTGTGTGTGTGTGTGAACGTGTGTGTGTGTGTGAACACGTGTGTGTATGTGAACGTGTGTGTGTGAACAGGTGTGTGTGTGAACACGTGTGTGTGTGAACACTTGTGTGTGTGAACACATGTGTGTGTGTGAACACATGCGTGTGTGTGAACACGTGTGTGTTGGTGAACACGTGTGTGTGTGAACAGGTGTGTGTGCGTGAACAGGTGTGTGTGTCTGTGTGAGAACACGTGTATGTGAGAACATGTGTGTGTGAGAACACGCGTGTGTGTGAGAACACGTGTGTGTGCGTGTGTGAACACGTGTGTGTGTGAACACGTGTGTGTGCGTGAACAGGTGTGTGTGTGTGAACACGTGTGTGTGTGAGAACACGTGTGTGTGTGTGTGAGAAAACGTGTGTGTGTGTGAGAACACGTGTGTGTGTGTGTGAACACGTGTGTGTAAGAACACGTGTGTGTGTGAGAACACGTGCGAGAACACGTGTGTGTGTGTGAACAGGTGTATGTGTGTGAACAGGTGTGTGTGTGTAAACAGGTGTGTGTGTGAGAACATGTGTGTGTGTGTGAGACCACGTGTGTGAGAACACGTGTGTGTGTGTGAGAACACGTGTGTGTGTGCGAGAACACGTGTGTGTGAGAACACGTGTGTGTGTGTGAGAACACGTGTGTGTGAGAACACGTGTGTGTGTGTGAGAACACGTGTGTGTGTGTGAACAGGTGTGTGTGTGAGAACAGGTGTGTGTGTGTGAACAGGTGTGTGTGTGAGAACACGTGTGTGTGTGTGTGAGAACACGTGTGTGTGTATGTGAACAGGTGTGAGTGTGTGTGAACAGGTGTGTGTGTGTGAACACGTGTGTGTGTGAACACGTGTGTGTGTGAACATGTGTGTGTGTGTGAACAGGTGTGTGTGTGAACAGGTGTGTGTGTGAACAGATGTGTGTGTGTGAACACGTGTGTGTGTGAATAAGGGTGTGTGTGTGAACACGTGTGTGTGTGAGTGAACATGTGTGTGTGTGAACACGTGTGTGTGAACATGTGTGTGTGTGTGAACAGGTGTGTGTGTGAACATGTGTGTGTGTGAACACGTGTGTGTGTGTGAGAACGTGTGTGTGTGTGTGAACAGGTGTGTGTGTGTGAACACGTGTGTGTATGTGTGTTAACACGTGTGTGTATGTGTGTTAACACGTGTGTGTGTGTGTGAACACGTGTGTGTGTGAACAGGTGTGTGTGGGTGTGTGTGAACAGGTGTGTGTGTGTGAACGTGTGTGTGTGTGAACACGTGTGTGTATGTGAACGTGTGTGTGTGAACAGGTGTGTGTGTGAATACGTGTGTGTGTGAACAGGTGTGTGTGTGTGAACAGGTGTGTGTGTGTGTGAACACGTGTGTGTGTGTGTGCGAACAGCTGTGTGTGTGAACTGGTGTGTGTGAACACGTGTGTGTGTGAACACGTGTGTGTGTGTGAACGTGTGTGTGTTTCTGTGTGTGAACAGGTCTGTGTGTGAACAGATGTGTTTGTGTGAACACGTGTGTGTGTGTGAGAACAGGTGTGTGTGTCTGTGTGTGAACCCGTGTGTGTGTGTGTGTGTGAACACGTGTGTGTGTGTGTTGACACGTGTGTGTGTGTCTGTGTGTGAACCCGTGTGTGTGTGTGTGAACACGTGTGTGTGTGTGTTGACACGTGTGTGTGTGCGTGTGTGTGAACACGTGTGTGCGTGCGTGTGTGTGAACATGTGTGTGTGAACGTGTGTGTGTGTTTTTGTGTGCACACATGTGTGTGTGTGTGTGAACACGTGTGTGTGTATGTGAACGTGTGTGTGTGAACAGGTGTGTGTGTGTAAACACGTGTGCGTGAACAGCTGTGTATGTGTGAACACGTGTGTGTGTGAACAGGTGTGTGTGCGTGAACACGTGTGTGTGTGTGTGAACAGGTGTGTGTGTGAACACGTGTGTGTGTGAACACGTGTGTGTGTGGACAGGTGTGTGTGTGTGAACAGGTGTGTGTGTGAACACATGTGTGTGTGTGAACACTTGTGTGTGTGTGAAGACGTGTGTGTGCGTGTGAAGAGGTGTGTGTGTGAACACGTGTGTGTGTGAACAGGTGTGTGTGTGTGAACAGGTGTGTGTGGGTGTGTGTGAACACGTGTGTGTGTGAACGTGTGTGTGTGTGTGAACGTGTGTGTGTGTGTGAACACGTGTGTGTTTGTGAATGTGTGTGTGTGAACAGGTGTGTGTGTGAACACGTGTGTGTGTGAACACTTGTGTGTGTGAACACATGTGTGTGTGTGAACACATGCGTGTGTGTGAACACGTGTGTGTTGGTGAACACGTGTGTGTGTGTGAACAGGTGTGTGTGCGTGAACAGGTGTGTGTGTCTGTGTGAGAACACGTGTGTGTGAGAACATGTGTGTGTGAGAACACGCGTGTGTGTGAGAACACGTGTGTGTGCGTGTGTGAACACGTGTGTGTGCGTGAACAGGTGTGTGTGTGTGAACACGTGTGTGTGAGAACACGTGTGTGTGTGTGTGAGAAAACGTGTGTGTGTGTGAGAACACGTGTGTGTGTGTGAACACGTGTGTGTGAGAACACGTGTGTGTGTGAGAACACGTGCGAGAACACGAGTGTGTGTGAACAGGTGTGTGTGTGTGAACAGGTGTGTGTGTGTAAACAGGTGTGTGTGTGTGAGAACATGTGTGTGTGTGACCACGTGTGTGAGAACACGTGTGAGTGTGTGAGAACACGTGTGTGTGTGAGAGAACGCGTGTGTGTGAGAACACGTGTGTGTGTGTGAGAACACGTGAGTGTGTGTGAACAGGTGTGTGTGTGAGAACAGGTGTGTGTGTGTGTGAACAGGTGTGTGTGTGAGAACACGTGTGTGTGTGTGTGTGAGAACACGTGTGTGTGTATGTGAGCAGGTGTGAGTGTGTGTGAACAGGTGTGTGTGTGTGTGAACACGTGTGTGTGTGAACAGGTGTGTGTGTGTGAACATGTGTGTGTGTGTGAACAGGTGTGTGTGTGAACAGGTGTGTGTGTGAACAGATGTGTGTGTGTGAACACGTGTGTGTGTGTGAACGTGTGTGTGTGAATAAGGGTGTGTGTGTGAACACGTGTGTGTGTGAGTGAACATGTGTGTGTGTGAACACGTGTGTGTGAACATGTGTGTGTGTGTGAACAGGTGTGTGTGCGTGAACAAGTGTGTGCCTGTGTAAGAACACGTGTGTGTGTGAGAACATGTGTGTGTGAGAACACGCGTGTGTGTGTGAGAACACGTGTGTGTGTGTGAGAACAGGTATGTGTGTGTGAACATGTGTGTGTGTGAACACGTGTGTGTGTGTGTGTGAGAACATGTGTGTGTGTGTGAACAGGTGTGTGTGTGAACACGTGTGTGTATGTGTGTTAACACGTGTGTGTGTGTGTGTGTGTGAACACGTGTGTGTGTGAACAGGTGTGTGTGGGTGTGTGTGAACAGATGTGTGTGTGTGAACGTGTGTGTGTGTGAACACGTGTGTGTATGTGAACGTGTGTGTGTGAACAGGTGTGTGTGTGAATACGTGTGTGCGTGAACAGGTGTGTGTGTGTGAACAGGTGTGTGTGTGAGAACACGTGTGTGTGTGTGAGAACATGTGTGTGTGTGAACACGCATGTGTGTGTGAGAACACGTGTGTGTGTGTGAACAGGTGTGTGTGTGTGAACGTGTGTGTGTGTGAACACGTGTGTGTGTGTGTGTGAACACGTGAGTGTGTGTGAACACCTGTGTGTATGTGAACGTGTGTGTGTGAACAGGTGTGTGTGTGAACACGTGTGTGTATGTGAACGTGTGTGTGTGAACAGGTGTGTGTGTGAATACGTGTGTGTGTGAACAGGTGTGTGTGTGTGAACAGGTGTGTGTGTGTGAGTACACGCGTGTGTGTGTGAACAGGTGTGTGTGTGTGAACTCGTGTGTGTGTGTGTGAACACGTGTGTGTGTGAACAGGTGTGTGTGTGTGAACAGGTGTGTGTGTGTGTGAACAGGTGTGTGTGTGAGAGAACACGTGTGTGTGTGTGTGAGAACACGTGTGTGAGAAAATGTGCGTGTGAGAACACGCGTGTGTGTGTGAGAACACGTGTGTGTGTGAACACGTGTGTGTGTGAACACGTGTGTGTGTGTGAACGTGTGTGTGTGTGAACACGTGTGTGTGTGTGAACAGGTGTGTGTGTGTGAACATGTGTGTGTGCGTGAACAGGTGTGTGTGTGTGTGAACACGTGTGTGTGTGAGAACACGTGTGTGTGTGTGAGAAAACGTGTGTGTGTGAGAGAACACGTGTGTGTGTGAGAACACGTGTGCGTGAGAACACGTGTGTGTGTGAGAACACATGTGAGAACACGTGTGTGTGTGAACAGGTGTGTGTGTGTGAACAGGTGTGTGTGTGTGAGAACACTTGTGTGTGTGTGTGAGACCACGTGTGTGTGCGTGTGTGAACACGTGTGTGTATGAACACGTGTGTGTGTGTGTGTGAACCCGTGTGTGTGTGTGAACACGTGTGTGTTGGTAAACATGTGTGTGTGTGTGAACAGGTGTGTGTGCGTGAACAGGTGTGTGTGTCTGTGTGAGAACACGTGTGTGTGTGAGAACATGTGAGTGAGAACACGTGTGTGTGTGTGTGTGAGAACACGTGTGTGTCTGAACAGGTGTGTGTGTGTGAGAAAACGCGCGTGTGTGTGAGAACACGTGTGTGTGTGTGTGAACAGGTGTGTGTGTGTGAACAGGTGTGTGTGTGTGAACACATGTGTGTGTGTGAACACTTGTGTGTGTGTGAACACGTGTGTGCGCGTGTGAACAGGTGTGTGTGTGTGTGAACACGTGTGTGTGTGAACAGGTGTGTGTGTGTGAACAGGTGTGTGTGGGTGTGTGTGAACACGTGTGTGTGTGAACGTGTGTGTGTGTGTGTGTGAACGTGTGTGTGTGTGTGAACACGTGTGTGTATGTGAACGTGTGTGTGTGAACAGGTGTGTGTGTGAACACGTGTGTGTGTGAACACTTGTGTGTGTGAACACATGTGTGTGTGTGAACACATGCGTGTGTGTGAACACGTGTGTGTTGGTGAACACGTGTGTGTGTGAACAGGTGTGTGTGCGTGAACAGGTGTGTGTGTCTGTGTGAGAACACGTGTATGTGAGAACATGTGTGTGTGAGAACACGCGTGTGTGTGAGAACACGTGTGTGTGCGTGTGTGAACACGTGTGTGTGTGAACACGTGTGTGTGCGTGAACAGGTGTGTGTGTGTGAACACGTGTGTGTGTGAGAACACGTGTGTGTGTGTGTGAGAAAACGTGTGTGTGTGTGAGAACACGTGTGTGTGTGAACACGTGTGTGTAAGAACACGTGTGTGTGTGAGAACACGTGCGAGAACACGTGTGTGTGTGTGAACAGGTGTATGTGTGTGAACAGGTGTGTGTGTGTAAACAGGTGTGTGTGTGTGAGAACATGTGTGTGTGTGTGAGACCACGTGTGTGAGAACACGTGTGTGTGTGTGAGAACACGTGTGTGTGTGCGAGAACACGTGTGTGTGAGAACACGTGTGTGTGTGTGAGAACACGTGTGTGTGAGAACACGTGTGTGTGTGTGAGAACACGTGTGTGTGTGTGAACAGGTGTGTGTGTGAGAACAGGTGTGTGTGTGTGTGAACAGGTGTGTGTGTGAGAACACGTGTGTGTGTGTGTGAGAACACGTGTGTGTGTATGTGAACAGGTGTGAGTGTGTGTGAACAGGTGTGTGTGTGTGAACACGTGTGTGTGTGAACACGTGTGTGTGTGAACATGTGTGTGTGTGTGAACAGGTGTGTGTGTGAACAGATGTGTGTGTGTGAACACGTGTGTGTGTGTGAACGTGTGTGTGTGAATAAGGGTGTGTGTGTGAACACGTGTGTGTGTGAGTGAACATGTGTGTGTGTGAACACGTGTGTGTGAACATGTGTGTGTGTGTGAACAGGTGTGTGTGTGAACATGTGTGTGTGTGAACACGTGTGTGTGTGTGAGAACATGTGTGTGTGTGTGTGAACAGGTGTGTGTGTGTGAACACGTGTGTGTATGTGTGTTAACACGTGTGTGTATGTGTGTTAACACGTGTGTGTGTGTGTGAACACGTGTGTGTGTGAACAGGTGTGTGTGGGTGTGTGTGAACAGGTGTGTGTGTGTGAACGTGTGTGTGTGTGAACACGTGTGTGTATGTGAACGTGTGTGTGTGAACAGGTGTGTGTGTGAATACGTGTGTGTGTGAACAGGTGTGTGTGTGTGAACAGGTGTGTGTGTGTGTGAACACGTGTGTGTGTGTGTGCGAACAGCTGTGTGTGTGAACTGGTGTGTGTGAACACGTGTGTGTGGACTCGTGTGTGTGTGGACAGGTGTCTTTGTATGTGAACAGGTGTGTGTGTGTGAACAGGTGTGTGTGTGTGAACAGGTGTGTGTGTGTGAACAGGTGTGTGTGTCTGTATGTGAACAGGTGTGTGTGTGAACACGTGTGTGTGCATGTGAACAAGTGTGTGTGTGTGAACGTGTGTGTGTGTGAACAAGTGTGTGTGTGTGTGAACACGTGTGTGTGTGTGAACGTGTGTGTGTGTGTGTGAACACGTGTGTGTATGTGAACGTGTGTGTGTGAACAGGTGTGTGTGTGAACACGTGTGTGTGTGAACACTTGTGTGTGTGAACACATGTGTGTGTGTGAACACATGCGTGTGTGTGAACACGTGTGTGTTGGTGAACACGTGTGTGTGTGTGTGAACAGGTGTGTGTGCGTGAACAGGTGTGTGTGTCTGTGTGAGAACACGTGTGTGTGAGAACACGCGTGTGTGTGAGAACACGTGTGTGTGCGTGTGTGAACACGTGTGTGTGTGAACACGTGTGTGTGCGTGAACAGGTGTGTGTGTGTGAACACGTGTGTGTGAGAACACGTGTGTGTGTGTGTCAGAAAACGTGTGTGTGTGTGAACACGTGTGTGTGTGTGAACACGTGTGTGAGAATTCGTGTGTGTGTGAGAACACGTGTGAGAACACGTGTGTGTGTGTGAACAGGTGTGTGTGTGAACAGGTGTGTGTGTGTAAACATGTGTGTGTGTGTGAGAATATGTGTGCGTGTGTGAGACCACGTGTGTGAGAACACGTGTTTGTGTGTGAACACGTGTGTGTGTGAACAGGTGTGTGTGTGTGAACATGTGTGTGTGTGTGTGAACAGGTGTGTGTGTGAACAGGTGTGTGTGTGAACAGATGTGTGTGTGTGTGAACACGTGTGTGTGTGTGAACGTGTGCGTGTGAATAAGGGTGTGTGTGTGAACACGTGTGTGTGTGAGTGAACATGTGTGTGTGTGAACACGTGTGTGTGAACATGTGTGTGTGTGTGAACAGGTGTGTGTGCGTGAACAAGTGTGTGTCTGTGTGAGAACACGTGTGTCTGTGTGAGAACATGTGTGTGTGAGAACACGCGTGTGTGTGTGAGAACACGTGTGTGTGTGTGAACAGGTGTGTGTGTGTGAACAGGTGTGTGTGTGTGAACACGTGTGTGTGTGTGTGTGAACAGGTGTGTGTGTGAACATGTGTGTGTGTGTGAACACGTGTGTGTGTGTGTGAGAACATGTGTGTGTGTGTGAACAGGTGTGTGTGTGTGAACACGTGTGTGTATGTGTGTTAACACGTGTGTGTGTGTGTGAACACGTGTGTGTGTGAACAGGTGTGTGTGGGTGTGTGTGAACAGGTCTGTGTGTGTGAACGTGTGTGTGTGTGAACACGTGTGTGTATGTGAACGTGTGTGTGAACAGGTGTGTGTGTGAATACGTGTGTGTGTGAACAGGTGTGTGTATGTGAACAGGTGTGTGCGTGAACAGGTGTGTGTGTGTGAACAGGTGTGTGTGTGAACATGTGTGTGTGTGTGAACACGTGTGTGTGTGTGTGAGAACATGTGTGTGTGTGTGAACAGGTGTGTGTGTGTGAACACGTGTGTGTATGTGTGTTAACACGTGTGTGTGTGTGTGAACACGTGTGTGTGTGTGAACAGGTGTGTGTGGGTGTGTGTGAACAGGTGAGTGTGTGAACGTGTGTGTGTGTGAACACGTGTGTGTATGTGAACGTGTGTGTGAACAGGTGTGTGTGTGAATACGTGTGTGTGTGAACAGGTGTGTGTGCGTGAACAGGTGTGTGTGTCTGTGTGAGAACACGTGTATGTGAGAACATGTGTGTGTGAGAACACGCGTGTGTGTGAGAACACGTGTGTGTGCGTGTGTGAACACGTGTGTGTGTGAACACGTGTGTGTGCGTGAACAGGTGTGTGTGTGTGAACACGTGTGTGTGTGAGAACACGTGTGTGTGTGTGTGAGAAAACGTGTGTGTGTGTGAGAACACGTGTGTGTGTGTGTGAACACGTGTGTGTAAGAACACGTGTGTGTGTGAGAACACGTGCGAGAACACGTGTGTGTGTGTGAACAGGTGTATGTGTGTGAACAGGTGTGTGTGTGTAAACAGGTGTGTGTGTGTGAGAACATGTGTGTGTGTGTGAGACCACGTGTGTGAGAACACGTGTGTGTGTGTGAGAACACGTGTGTGTGTGCGAGAACACGTGTGTGTGAGAACACGTGTGTGTGTGTGAGAACACGTGTGTGTGAGAACACGTGTGTGTGTGTGAGAACACGTGTGTGTGTGTGAACAGGTGTGTGTGTGAGAACAGGTGTGTGTGTGTGTGAACAGGTGTGTGTGTGAGAACACGTGTGTGTGTGTGTGAGAACACGTGTGTGTGTATGTGAACAGGTGTGAGTGTGTGTGAACAGGTGTGTGTGTGTGAACACGTGTGTGTGTGAACACGTGTGTGTGTGAACATGTGTGTGTGTGTGAACAGGTGTGTGTGTGAACAGGTGTGTGTGTGAACAGATGTGTGTGTGTGAACACGTGTGTGTGTGTGAACGTGTGTGTGTGAATAAGGGTGTGTGTGTGAACACGTGTGTGTGTGAGTGAACATGTGTGTGTGTGAACACGTGTGTGTGAACATGTGTGTGTGTGTGAACAGGTGTGTGTGTGAACATGTGTGTGTGTGAACACGTGTGTGTGTGTGTGAGAACATGTGTGTGTGTGTGTGAACAGGTGTGTGTGTGTGAACACGTGTGTGTATGTGTGTTAACACGTGTGTGTATGTGTGTTAACACGTGTGTGTGTGTGTGAACACGTGTGTGTGTGAACAGGTGTGTGTGGGTGTGTGTGAACAGGTGTGTGTGTGTGAACGTGTGTGTGTGTGAACACGTGTGTGTATGTGAACGTGTGTGTGTGAACAGGTGTGTGTGTGAATACGTGTGTGTGTGAACAGGTGTGTGTGTGTGAACAGGTGTGTGTGTGTGTGAACACGTGTGTGTGTGTGTGCGAACAGCTGTGTGTGTGAACTGGTGTGTGTGAACACGTGTGTGTGTGAACAGGTGTGTGTGTGTGTGAGACCACGTGTGTGTGCGTGTGTGAACACGTGTGTGTGTGAACACGTGTGTGCGTGTGAACCCGTGTGTGTGTGTGAACACGTGTGTGTTGGTGAACATGTGTGTGTGTGCGTGTGAACAGGTGTGTGTGCGTAAACAGGTGTGTGTGTCTGTGTGAGAACACGTGTGTGTGTGAGAACATGTGTGTGTGAGAACACGTGTGTGTGTGAAAACACGTGTGTGTGTGTGAACAGGTGTGTGTGTGAGAACACGCGCGTGTGTGTGAGAACACGTGTGTGTGTGTGAACAGGTGTGTAATTGAACAGGTGTGTGTGTGAACACGTGTGTGTGAACAGGTGTGTGTGTGAACACGTTTGTGTGTGTGAACACTTGTGTGTGTGTGAACACGTGTGTGTGCGTGTGAACAGGTGTGTGTGTGTGTGTGAACACGTGTGTGTGTGAACAGGTGTGTGTGTGTGAACAGGTGTGTGTGTGTGAACAGGTGTGTGTGGGTGTGTGTGAACGTGTGTGTGTGTGAACGTGTGTGTGTGTGTGAACACGTGTGTGTGTGTGAACACGTGTGTGTGTGTGAACACATGTGTGTGTGTGAACACGTCTGTGTTAGTGAACACGTGTGTGTGTGTGTGAACAGGTGTGTGTGCGTCAACAGGTGTGTGTGTCTGTGTGAGAACACGTGTGTGTGTGAGAACATGTGTGTGTGAGAACACGCGTGTGTGTGTGAGAACACGTGTGTGTGAACACGTGTGTGTGTGTGAACACGTGTGTGTGTGTGAACGCGTGTGTGTGAACATGTGTGTGTGTGTGAACAGGTGTGTGTGTGTGAACATGTGTGTGTGCATGAACAGGTGTGTGTGTGTGAACACGTGAGTGTGTGTGTCAACACGTGTGTGTGTGAACGTGTGTGTGTGTGTGAACAGGTGTGTGTGTGAACTGGTGTGTTTGTGTGATCACGTGTGTGTGTGTGTGAACGTGTGTGTGTGTGTGAACGTGTGTGTGTGTGTGAACACATGTGTGTGTGTGAACACGTGTGTGTGTGTTTGAACAGGTGTGTGTGCGTGAACAGGTGTGTGTGTCTGTGTGTGAACACGTGTGTGTGTGTGAGAACATGTGTGTGTGTTTCAGAAAACGTGTGTGTGCGTGAGAATACGTGTGTGTGTGAGAACATGTGTGTGTGAGAACACGCGTGTGTGTGTGAGAACACGTGTGTGTGTGAACGCGCGCGTGTGTGTGTGAACACGTGTGTGTGTGTGTGAACGTGTGTGTGTGTGTGAACACGGGTGTGTGTGAACAGGTGTGTGTGTGTGAACATGTGTGTGTGCATGAACAGGTGTGTGTGTGTGAACACGTGTGTGTGTGTGAGAACACGTGTGTGTGTGTGAGAAAACGTGTGTGTGTGTGTGTGAGAACATGTGTGTGTGTGCGAGAACACGTGTGTGTGAGAACACGTGTGTGTGTGAGAACACGTGTGTGTGTGTGAACAGGTGTGTGTGTGTGTGAACAGGTGTGTGTGTGTGTGAACAGGTGTGTGTGTGTGTGAACACGTGTGTGTGTGTGAGACCACGTGTGTGTGCGTGTGTAAACACGTGTGTGTGTGTGAACACGTGTGTGTGTGTGAACCCGTGTGTGTGTGTGAACACGTGTGTGTTGGTGAACGTATGTGTGTGTGTGAACACGTGTGTGTATGTGAACGTGTGTGTGTGAACAGGTGTGTGTGAACACGTGTGTGTGTGTGAACACGTGTGTGTGTGAACACATGTGTGTGTGTGAACACATTTGTGTGTGAGAACACGTGTGTGTATGTGAACAGGTGTGAGTGTGTGTGAACAGGTGTGTGTGTGTGAACAGGTGGGTGTGTGAACATGTGTGTGTGTGAACAGGTGTGTGTGTGAACAGGTGTGTGTGTGAACAGTTGTGTGTGTGTGAACACGTGTGTGTGTGTGAACGTGTGTGTGTGAACACGTGTGTGTGTGTGAACACTTGTGTGTGTATTTGAACACGTGTGTGTGTGAACACGTGTGTGTGTGTGAACATGTGTGTGTTGGTGAACATGTGTGTGTGTGTGAACAGGTGTGTGTGCGTGAACAGGTGTGTGTGTCTTTGTGAGAAAACGTGTGTGTGTGAGAACATGTGTGTGTGAGAACACGCGTGTGTGTGTGTGAACAGGTGTGTGTGTGTGAACAGGTGTGTGTGTGTGAACACGTGTGTGTGTGTGAACAGGTGTGTGTGCGAACACGTGTGTGTGTGTGAACACGTGTGTGTGTGTGAACGCGTGTGTGTGCGTGTGAACGGGTGTGTGTGTGTGAACACGTGTGTGTGTGAACAGGTGTGTGTGTGTGAACAGGTGTGTGTGTGAACAGGTGTGTGTGGGTGTGTGTGAACGTGTGTGTGTGTGTGAACGTGTGTGTGTGAACACGTGTGTGTATGTGAACGTGTGTGTGTGTGAACAGGTGTGTGTGTGTGAACACGTGTGTGTGTGAGAACACACGTGTGTGTGTGTGAACAGGTGTGTGTGTGTGAACAGGTGTGTGTGTTAACAGGTGTGTGTGTGTCTGATTGTGAACAGGTGTGTGTGTGAACACGTGTGTGTGTACGTGAACAAGTGTGTGTGTGTGAACGTGTGTGTGTGTGTGAACACGTGTGTGTGTGTGTGTGAACACGTGTGTGTGTGTGTGAACACGTGTGTGTGTGTGAACACGTGTGTGTGTGTGAACACGTGTGTGTGTGAATAGGTGAGTGTGTGTGAACAGGTGTGTGTGCGTGAACAGGTGTGTGTGTCTGTGTGTGAACACATGTGTGTGTATGTGAACACGTGTGTGTGTGTGAGAACACGTGTGTGTGTGAGAAAACGTGTGTGTGTGAGAACACGTGTGTGTGTGAGAACACGTGTGTGTGAGAACTCGTGTGTGTGTGTGAGAACACATCTGTGTGTGAGAACACGTGTGTGTGTGAGAGAAAACGTGTGTGTGTGTGAACACGTGTGTGTGTGTGAACACGTGTGTGTGTGAACACATGTGTTTGTGTGTGAACACGTGTGTGTGTAAACACGTGTGTGTGTGTCTGTGTGTGAACAGGTGTGTGTGTGTGAACAGGTGTGTTTGTTTGAACACGTGTGTGTGTGTGAACGTGTGTGTGTGTGTGAGAACGTGTGTGTATGTGAACACGTGTGTGTGTGAACACGTGTCTGTGTGTGAACAGGTGTGTGTGCGTGAACAGGTGTGTGTGTCTGTGTGTGAACACGTGTGTGTTTGTGAGAACACGTGTGTGTGTGTGTGTGAACACGTGTGTGTGTGTGTGTGTGAGAACACGTGTGTGTGTGAGAACATGTGTGTGTGAGAACACGCGTGTGTGTGTGAGAACACGTGTGTGTGTGAGAACACGTGTGTGTGTGGACATGTGTGTGTGTGTGAACACGTGTGTGTGTGTGAACGCGTGTGTGTGTGTGAACACGTGTGTGTGTGTGTGTGAACAGGTATGTGTGTGAACATGTGTGTGTGTGTGTGAACACGTGTGTGTGTGTGAACGCGTGTGTGTGTGAACACGTGTGTGTGTGTGAACGCGTGTGTGTGTGTGAACACGTGTGTGTGTGTGAACAGGTGTGTGTGTGTGAACACGTGTGTGTGTGTGAGAACATGTGTGTGTGTGTGAGAAAACGTGTGTGTGTGTGTGAGAACACGTGTGTGTGTGAGAACTCGTGTGTGTGAGAACACGTGTGTGTGAGAACACGTGTGTGTGTGAACAGGTGTGTGTGTGAACAGCTGTGTGTGTGTGTGAACAGGTGTGCGTGTGTGTGAGAACACGTGTGTGTGTGTGTGAGACCACGTGTGTGTGTGAGAACACGTGTGTGTGTGTGAACACGTGTGTGTTGGTGAACATGTGTGTGTGTGTGTGAACAGGTGTGTGTGCGTGAACAGGTGTGTGTGTCTGTGTGTGAACACGTGTGTGTGTGAGAACATGTGTGTGTGAACACGTGTGTGTGTGAGAACACGTGTGTGTGTGTGAACAGGTGTGTGTGTGTGAACAGGTGTGTGTGTGTGTGAGAACACGCATGTGTGTGTCAGAACACGTGTGTGTGTGTGAACAGGTGTGTGTGTGAACAGGTGTGTGTGTGAACATGTGTGTGTGTGAACAGGTGTGTGTGAACACGTGTGTGTGTGAACACTTGTGTGTGCGTGTGAACAGGTGTGTGTGTGAACAGGTGTGTGTGTGTGAACGTGTGTGTGTGTGAACGTGTGTGTGTGTGTGTGAACACGTGTGTGTATGTGAACGTGTGTGTGTGAACAGGTGTGTGTGAACAGGTGTGTGTGTGTGAACACGTGTGTGTGTGTGAACACGTGTGTGTGTGAACACATGTGTGTGTGTGAACACATGTGTGTGTGAGAACACGTGTGTGTGTGTGTGAGACCACGTGTGTGTGTGTGTGAACACATGTGTTTGTGTGTGAACACGTGTGTGTGTGTGAACATGTGTGTGTGTGTCTGTGTGTGAACAGGTGTGTGTGTGTGAACAGGTGTGTTTGTTTGAACATGTGTGTGTGTGAACGCGTGTGTGTGTAAGAACGTGTGTGTGTGTGAACACGTGTGTGTGTGAACACGTGTGTATGTGTGAACAGGTGTGTGTGCGTGAACAGTTGTGTGTGTCTGTGTGTGAACACGTGTGTGTGTGTGAGAACATGTGTGTGTGAGAACACGTGTGTGTGTGTGTGAGACCACGTGTGTGTGCGTGTGTGAACACGTGTGTGTGTGAACACGTGTGTGTGTGTGAACCCGTGTGTGTGTGTGAACCCGTGTGTGTGTGTGAACACGTGTGTGTTGGTGAACATGTGTGTGTGTGAACAGGTGTGTGTGCGTGAACAGGTGTGTGTGTCTGTGTGACAACACGTGTGTGTGTGTGAGAACATGTGTGTGTGAGAACACGTGTGTGTGTGTGTGAGAAAACATGTGTGTGTGTGAGAACACGTGTGTGTGTGAACACGTGGGTATGAGAACACGTGTGTGTGTGAGAACACGTGTGAGAACACGTGTGTGTGTGAACAGGTGTGTGTGTGTGTGAGACCACGTGTGTGTGCGTGTGTGAACACGTGTGTGTGTGAACACGTGTGTGCGTGTGAACCCGTGTGTGTGCGTGTGAACAGGTGTGTGTGTGAACAGGTGTGTGTGTGTGAACGTGTGTGTGTGTGAACGTGTGTGTGTGTGTGTGAACACGTGTGTGTATGTGAACGTGTGTGTGTGAACAGGTGTGTGTGAACAGGTGTGTGTGTGTGAACACGTGTGTGTGTGTGAACACGTGTGTGTGTGAACACATGTGTGTGTGTGAACACATGTGTGTGTGAGAACACGTGTGTGTGTGTGTGAGACCACGTGTGTGTGTGTGTGAACACATGTGTTTGTGTGTGAACACGTGTGTGTGTGTGAACATGTGTGTGTGTGTCTGTGTGTGAACAGGTGTGTGTGTGTGAACAGGTGTGTTTGTTTGAACATGTGTGTGTGTGAACGCGTGTGTGTGTAAGAACGTGTGTGTGTGTGAACACGTGTGTGTGTGAACACGTGTGTGTGTGTGAACAGGTGTGTGTGCGTGAACAGTTGTGTGTGTCTGTGTGTGAACACGTGTGTGTGTGTGAGAACATGTGTGTGTGAGAACACGTGTGTGTGTGTGTGAGACCACGTGTGTGTGCGTGTGTGAACACGTGTGTGTGTGAACACGTGTGTGTGTGTGAACCCGTGTGTGTGTGTGAACCCGTGTGTGTGTGTGAACACGTGTGTGTTGGTGAACATGTGTGTGTGTGAACAGGTGTGTGTGCGTGAACAGGTGTGTGTGTCTGTGTGACAACACGTGTGTGTGTGTGAGAACATGTGTGTGTGAGAACACGTGTGTGTGTGTGTGAGAAAACATGTGTGTGTGTGAGAACACGTGTGTGTGTGAACACGTGGGTATGAGAACACGTGTGTGTGTGAGAACACGTGTGAGAACACGTGTGTGTGTGAACAGGTGTGTGTGTGTGTGAGACCACGTGTGTGTGCGTGTGTGAACACGTGTGTGTGTGAACACGTGTGTGCGTGTGAACCCGTGTGTGTGTGTGAACACGTGTGTGTTGGTGAACATGTGTGTGTGTGTGTGAACAGGTGTGTGTGTGTGTGAACACGTGTGTGTGAGAACAGGTGTGTGTGTGTGTGAACAGGTGTGTGTGTGTGTGAACAGGTGTGTGTGGGTGTGTGTGAACAGGTGTGTGTGTGTGAACGTGTGTGTGTGAACGTGTGTGTGTGTGAACACGTGTGTGTATGTGAACGTGTGTATGTGAACAGGTGTGTGTGTGTGAACACGTGTGTGTGTGTGAACACGTGTGTGTGAGAACACGTGTGCGTGTGTGAACACGTGTGTGTTGGTGAACACGTGTGTGTGTGTGTGAACAGGTGTGTGTGCGTGAACAGGTGTGTGTGTCTGTGTGAGAACACGTGTGTGTGTGAGAACGTGTGTGTGAGAACACGCGTGCGTGTGTGAGAACACGTGTGTGTGTGAACACGTGTGTTTCTGTGAACACGTGTGTGTGTGAACGCGTGTGTGTGGGAACACGTGTGTGTGTGTGTGAACAGGTGTTTTTGTGAACATGTGTGTGTACGTGAACAGGTGTGTGTGTGTGAACACGTGTGTGTGTGTGAGAACACGTGTGTGTGTGAACACGTGTGTGTGTGTGTGAGAAAACATGTGTGTGTGTGAGAACACGTGTGTGTGTGAACACGTGGGTATGAGAACACGTGTGTGTGTGAGAACACGTGTGAGAACACGTGTGTGTGTGAACAGGTGTGTGTGTGTGTGAGACCACGTGTGTGTGCGTGTGTGAACACGTGTGTGTGTGAACACGTGTGTGCGTGTGAACCCGTGTGTGTGTGTGAACACGTGTGTGTTGGTGAACATGTGTGTGTGTGTGTGAACAGGTGTGTTTGCGTAAACAGGTGTGTGTGTCTGTGTGAGAACACGTGTGTGTGTCAGAACATGTGTGTGAGAACACGTGTGTGTGTGAAAACACGTGTGTGTGTGTGAACAGGTGTGTGTGTGTGAGAACACGCGCGTGTGTGTGAGAACACGTGTGTGTGTGAACAGGTGTGTAATTGAACAGGTGTGTGTGTGAACACGTGTGTGTGAACAGGTGTGTGTGTGAACACGTTTGTGTGTGTGAACACTTGCGTGTGTGAACACGTGTGTGTGCGTGTGAACAGGTGTGTGTGTGTGTGAACACGTGTGTGTGTGAACAGGTGTGTGTGTGTGAACAGGTGTGTGTGTGTGAACAGGTGTGTGTGGGTGTGTGTGAACGTGTGTGTGTGTGAACGTGTGTGTGTGTGTGTGAACAAGTGTGTGTGTGTGAACACGTGTGTGTGTGTGAACACGTGTGTGTTAGTGAACACGTGTGTGTGTGTGTGAACAGGTGTGTGTGCGTCAACAGGTGTGTGTGTCTGTGTGAGAACACGTGTGTGTGTGAGAACATGTGTGTGTGAGAACACGCGTGTGTGTGTGAGAACACGTGTGTGTGTGAACACGTGTGTGTGTGTGAACACGTGTGTGTGAGTGAACGCGTGTGTGTGAACACGTGTGTGTGTGTGTGAACAGGTGTGTGTGTGTGAATATGTGTGTGTGCATGAACAGGTGTGTGTGTGTGAACGTGTGTGTGTGTGTGAACGTGTGTGTGTGTGAACACATGTGTGTGTGTGAACACGTGTGTGTGTGTGTGAACAGGTGTGTGTGCGTGAACAGGTGTGTGTGTCTGTGTGTGAACACGTGTGTGTGTGTGTGAACACGTGTGTGTGTGTCTGTGTGTGAACAGGTGTGTGTGTGTGAACAGGTGTGTTTGTTTGAACATGTGTGTGTGTGTGTGAACGTGTGTGTGTGTGAGAACGTGTGTGTGTGAACACGTGTGTGTGTGAACACGTGTGTGTGTGTGAACAGGTGTGTGTGCGTGAACAGGTGTGTGTGTCTGTGTGTGAACACGTGTGTGTGTGTGAGAACACGTGTGTGTGTGTGTGTGAACACGTCTGTGTGTGTGTGAGAACACGTGTGTGTGTGAGAACATGTGTGTGTGAGAACACGCGTGTGTGTGTGAGAACACGTGTGTTTGTGAGAACACGCGTGTGTGTGGACACGTGTGTGTGTGTGAACACGTGTGTGTGTGTGTGAACAGGTGTGTGTGTGAACATGTGTGTGTGTGAACACGTGTGTGTGTGAACGTGTGTGTGTGTGTGAACACGTGTGTGTGTGTGAACGCGTGTGTGTGTGTGAACACGTGTGTGTGTGTGTGAACAGGTGTGTGTGTGAACACGTGTGTGTGTGTGAGAACATGTGTGTGTGTGTGAGAAAACGTGTGTGTGTGTGAGAACACGTGTGTGTGTGAGAACTCGTGTGTGTGAGAACACGTGTGTGTGAGAACACGTGTGTGTGAACAGGTGTGTGTGTGAACAGCTGTGTGTGTGTGTGAACAGGTGTGCGTGTGTGTGAGAACACGTGTGTGTGTGTGAACAGGTGTGTGTGTGTGAACAGGTGTGTGTGTGTGAGAACACGCGTGTGTGTGTGAGAACTCGTGTGTGTGTGTGAACAGGTGTGTGTGTGAACAGGTGTGTGTGTGAACATGTGTGTGTGAACAGGTGTGTGTGAACACGTGTGTGTGTGAACACTTGTGTGTGCGTGTTAACAGGTGTGTGTGTGTGAACACGAGGGTGTGTGAACAGGTATGTGTGTGTGTGAACAGGTGTGTGTGTGTGAACGTGTGTGTGTGTGAACGTGTGTGTGTGTGAACACGTGTGTGTATGTGAACAGGTGTGTGTGAACACGTGTGTGTGTGAACACGTGTGTGTGTGTGAACACGTGTGTGTGTGAACACATGTGTGTGTGTGAACACATGTGTTTGTGAGAACACGTGTGTGTGTGTGTGAGACCACGTGTGTGTGTGTGTGAACACGTGTGTGTGTGTGTGAACACGTGTGTGTTGGTGAACGTGTGTGTGTGTGAGAACAGGTGTGTGTGCGTGAACAGGTGTGTGTGTCTGTGTGTGAACACGTGTGTGTGTGAGAACATGTGTGTGTGAACACGTGTGTGTGTGAGAACACGTGTGTGTGTGTGAACAGGTGTGTGTGTGTGAACACGTGTGTGTGTGTGAGAACATGTGTGTGTGTGTGAGAAAACGTGTGTGTGCGTGTGTGAACACGTGTGTGTGTGTGAACACGTGTGTGTTGGTGAACGTGTGTGTGTGTGAGAACAGGTGTGTGTGCGTGAACAGGTGTGTGTGTCTGTGTGTGAACACGTGTGTGTGTGAGAACATGTGTGTGTGAACACGTGTGTGTGTGAGAACACGTGTGTGTGTGTGAACACGTGTGTGTGTGAACACATGTGTGTGTGTGAACACATGTGTTTGTGAGAACACGTGTGTGTGTGTGTGAGACCACGTGTGTGTGTGTGTGAACACGTGTGTGTGTGTGAACACGTGTGTGTTGGTGAACGTGTGTGTGTGTGAGAACAGGTGTGTGTGCGTGAACAGGTGTGTGTGTCTGTGTGTGAACACGTGTGTGTGTGAGAACATGTGTGTGTGAACACGTGTGTGTGTGAGAACACGTGTGTGTGTGAGAACATGAGTGTGTGAACACGTGTGTGTGTGAGAACACGTGTGTGTGTGTGAACAGGTGTGTGTGTGTGAACACGTGTGTGTGTGTGAGAACATGTGTGTGTGTGTGAGAAAACGTGTGTGTGCGTGTGAGAACACGTGTGTGTGTGAGAACTCGTGTGTGTGAGAACACGTGTGTGTCTGTGAGAAAACGTGTGTGTGTGTGAGAACACGTGTGTGTGTGAGAACTCGTGTGTGTGAGAACACGTGTGTGTGAGAACACGTGTGTGTGAACAGGTGTGTGTGTGAACAGCTGTGTGTGTGTGTGAACAGGTGTGCGTGTGTGTGAGAACACGTGTGTGTGTGTGAGACCACGTGTGTGTGTGTGTGAACACGTGTGTGTGTGTGAACACGTGTGTGTTGGTGAACATGTGTGTGTGTGTGAACAGGTGTGTGCGTGAACAGGTGTGTGTGTCTGTGTGTGAACACGTGTGTGTGTGAGAACATGTCTGTGTGAACACGTGTGTGTGTGAGAACACGTGTGTGTGTGTGAACAGGTGTGTGTGTGTGAACAGGTGTGTGTGTGTGTGTGAGAACACGCGTGTGTGTGTGAGAACACGTGTGTGTGTGTGAACAGGTGTGTGTGTGAACAGGTGTGTGTGTGAACATGTGTGTGTGTGTGAACAGGTGTGTGTGAACACGTGTGTGTGTGAACACTTGTGTGTGCGTGTGAACAGGTGTGTGTGTGTGAATACGTGTGTGTGTGAACAGGTATGTGTGAGGGTGAACAGGTGTGTGTGTGAACGTGTGTGTGTGTGAACGTGTGTGTGTGTGAACACGTGTGTGTATGTGAACGTGTGTGTGTGAACGTGTGTGTGTGAACAGGTGTGTGTGTGTGAACACGTGTGTGTGTGAACACGTGTGTGTGTGAACACATGTGTGTGTGTGAACACATGTGTGTGTGTGAACACGTGTGTGTTGGTGAACATGTGTGTGTGTGAACAGGTGTGTGTGCGTGAACAGGTTTGTGTGTGTGAGAACACGTGTGTGTGAGAACATGTGTGTGTGAGAACACGCGTGTGTGGGTGTGAACACGTGTGTGTGTGTGAGAAAACGTGTGTGTGTGTGAACACGTGTGTGTGTGTGTGAGAACACGTGTGTGTGTGAGAACATGTGTGTGTGAGAACACGCGTGTGTGTGTGAGAACACGTGTGTGTGTGGGCACGTGTGTGTATGTGAACACGTGTGTGTGTGAACGCGTGTGTGTGTGTGAACACGTGTGTGTGTGTGAACACGTGTGTGTTGGTGAACATGTGTGTGTGTGAACAGGTGTGTGTGCGTGAACAGGTGTGTGTGTGTTAACAGGTGTGTGTGTCTGATTGTGAACAGGTGTGTGTGTGAACACGTGTGTGTGTGTGAGAACACGCGTGTGTGTGAGAACATGTGTGTGTGAACACGTGTGTGTGTGAGAACACGTGTGTGTGTATGAACAGGTGTGTGTGTGTGAACAGGTGTGTGTGTGTGTGAGAACACGCGTGTGTGTGTGAGAACACGTGTGTGTGTGTGAACAGGTGTGTGTGTGAACAGGTGTGTGTGTGTGAACATGTGTGTGTGTGAACAGGTGTGTGTGAACACGTGTGTGTGTGAACACTTGTGTGTGCGTGTGAACAGGTGTGTGTGTGTGAACACGTGTGTGTGTGATCAGGTATGTGTGTGTGTGAACAGGTGCGTGTGTGTGAACGTGTGTGTGTGTGAACGTGTGTGTGTGTGAACACGTGTGTGTATGTGAACGTGTGTGTGTGAACAGGTGTGTGTGAACACGTGTGTGTGTGTGAACACGTGTGTGTGTGTGAACACGTGTGTGTGTGAACACATGTGTGTGTGTGAACACATGTGTGTGTGTGAACACGTGTGTGTTGGTGAACATGTGTGTGTGTGAACAGGTGTGTGTGCGTGAACAGGTGTGTGTGTCTGTGTGTGAACACGTGTGTGTGTGTGTGAGAACACGTGTGTGTGTGTGTGAACACGTGTGTGTGTGTGAGAACACGTGTGTGTGTGAGAACATGTGTGTGTGAGAACACATCTGTGTGTGAGAACACGTGTGTGTGTGTGAGAAAACGTGTGTGTGTGTGAACACGTGTGTGTGTGAACACGTGTGTGTGAACACATGTGTTTGTGTGTGAACACGTGTGTGTGTGTGAACACGTGTGTGTGTGTCTGTGTGTGAACAGGTGTGTGTGTGTGAACAGGTGTGTTTGTTTGAACACGTGTGTGTGTGTGAACGTGTGTGTGTGTGAGAACGTGTGTGTGTGTGAACACGTGTGTGTGTGAACACGTGTGTGTGTGTGAACAGGTGTGTGTGCGTGAACAGGTGTTAGTGTCTGTGTGTGAACACGTGTGTGTGTGTGAGAACATGTGTGTGTGAGAACACGTGTGTGTGTGTGTGAGACCACGTGTGTGTGCGTGTGTGAACACGTGTGTGTGTGTGAACACGTGTGTGTGTGTGAACCCGTGTGTGTGTGAACACGTGTGTGTTGGTGAACATGTGTGTGTGTGAACAGGTGTGTGTGCGTGAACAGGTGTGTGTGTCTGTGTGACAACACGTGTGTGTGTGTGAGAACATGTGTGTGTGAGAACACGTGTGTGTGTGTGAACACGTGTGTGTATGTGAACGTGTATGTGTGAACAGGTGTGTGTGTGAACACGTGTGTGTGTGTGAACACGTGTGTGTAAACACATGTGTGTGTGTGAACACATGTGTGTGTGTGAACACGTGTGTGTTGGTGAACATGTGTGTGTGCGTGTGTGAACAGTTGTGTGTGTGTGAACAGGTGTGTGTGTGTGAGAACACGCGCGTGTGTGTGAGAACACGTGTGTGTGTGAACAGGTGTGTGTGTGAACAGGTGTGTGTGTGAACACGTGTGTGTGAACAGGTGTGTGTGTGAACACGTTTGTGTGTGTGAACACTTGTGTGTGTGTGAACACGTGTGTCTGCATGTGAACAGGTGTGTGTGTGTGAACAGGTGTGTGTGTGAACAGGTGTGTGTGTGTGAACAGGTGTGGGTGGGTGTGTGTGAACGTGTGTGTGTGTGTGAACGTGTGTGTGTGTGTGAACACGTGTGTGTGTGTGAACACGTGTGTGAGTGTGAACACATGTGTGTGTGAACACGTGTGTGTTGGTGAACACGTGTGTGTGTGTGCGAACAGGTGTGTGTGCGTCAACAGGTGTGTGTGTCTGTGTGAGAACACGTGTGTGTGTGAGAACATGTGTGTGTGAGAACACGCGTGTGTGTGAGAACACGTGTGTGTGTGAACACGTGTGTGTGTGTGAACACGTGTGTGTGTGTGTGAACGCGTGTGTGTGAACACGTGTGTGTGTGTGTGAACAGGTGTGTGTGTGTGAACATGTGTGTGTGCATGAACAGGTGTGTGTGTGTGAACACGTGTGTGTGTGTCAACTCGTGTGTGTGTGAACGTGTGTGTGTGTGTGAACAGGTGTGTGTGTGAACTGGTGTGTTTGTGTGAACACGTGTGTGTGTGTGTGAACGTGTGTGTGTGTGTGATCGTGTGTGTGTGTGAACACATGTGTGTGTGTGAACACGTGTGTGTGTGTCTGTGAACAGGTGTGTGTGCGTGAACAGGTGTGTGTGTCTGTGTGTGAACACGTGTGTGTGTGTGTGAGAATATGTGTGTGTGTTTCAGAAAACGTGTGTGTGTGTGAGAATACGTGTGTGTGTGAGAACATGTGTGTGTGAGAACACGCGTGTGTGTGTGAGAACACGTGTGTGTGTGAACGCACGCGTGTGTGTGTGAACACGTGTGTGTGTGTGTGAACGTGTGTGTGTGTGAACACGTGTGTGTGTGAACAGGTGTGTGTGTGTGAACATGTGTGTGTGCGTGAACAGGTGTGTGTGTGTGAACACGTGTGTGTGTGTGAGAACACGTGTGTGTGTGTGAGAAAACGTGTGTGTGTGTGTGAGAACATGTGTGTGTGTGCAAGAACACGTGTGTGTGAGAACACGTGTGTGTGTGAGAACACGTGTGAGAACACGTGTGTGTGTGTGAACAGGTGTGTGTGTGTGAACAGGTGTGTGTGTGTGTGAACAGGTGTGTGTGTGTGTGAACACGTGTGTGTGTGTGAGACCACGTGTGTGTGCGTGTGTGAACACGTGTGTGTGTGTGTGAACACGTGTGTGTGTGTGAAACCGTGTGTGTGTGTGAACACGTGTGTGTTGGTGAACGTATGTGTGTGTGTGAACACGTGTGTGTATGTGAACGTGTGTGTGTCAACAGGTGTGTGTGAACACGTGTGTGTGTGAACACGTGTGTGTGTGTGAACACGTGTGTGTGTGAACACATGTGTGTGTGTGAACACATGTGTGTGTGAGAACACGTGTGTGTATGTGAACAGGTGTGAGTGTGTGTGAACAGGTGTGTGTGTGTGTGAACACGTGTGTGTGTGAACAGGTGTGTGTGTGAACATGTGTGTGTGAGTGAACAGGTGTGTGTGTGAACAGGTGTGTGTGTGAACAGTTGTGTGTGTGTGAACACGTGTGTGTGTGTGAACGTGTGTGTGTGAACACGTGTGTGTGTGTGAACACGTGTGTGTGTATGTGAACACGTGTGTGTGTGAACACGTGTGTGTGTGTGAACATGTGTGTGTTGGTGGACATGTGTGTGTGTGAACAGGTGTGTGTGCGTGAACAGGTGTGTGTGTCTGTGTGAGAACACGTGTGTGTGTGAGAACATGTGTGTGTGAGAACACGCGTGTGTGTGTGTGAACAGGTGTGTGTGTGTGAACAGGTGTGTGTGTGTGAATACGTGTGTGTGTGTGAACAGGTGTGTGTGCGAACACGTGTGTGTGTGTGAACACGTGTGTGTGTGTGAACGCGTGTGTGTGCGTGTGAACAGGTGTGTGTGTGTGTGAACACGTGTGTGTGTGAACTGGTGTGTGTGTGTGAACAGGTGTGTGTGTGAACAGGTGTGTGTGGGTGTGTGTGAACGTGTGTGTGTGTGTGAACGTGTGTGTGTGAACACGTGTGTGTATGTGAACGTGTGTGTGTGTGAACAGGTGTGTGTGTGAACACGTGTGTGTGTGTGAGAACACACGTGTGTGTGTGAACAGGTGTGTGTGTGTGAACAGGTGTGTGTGCGTTAACAGGTGTGTGTGTGTCTGATTGTGAACAGGTGTGTGTGTGAACACGTGTGTGTGTACGTGAACAAGTCTGTGTGTGTGAACGTGTGTGTGTGTGTGAACACGTGTGTGTGTGTGTGTGTGAACACGTGTGTGTGTGTGAACACGTGTGTGTGTGTGAACACGTGTGTGTGTGCGAACACGTGTGTGTGTGAATAGGAGTGTGTGTGTTGTGAACAGGTGTGTGTGCGTGGACAGGTGTGTGTGTCTGTGTGTGAACACATGTGTGTGTATGTGAACACGTGTGTGTGTGTGTGAGAACACGTGTGTGTGTGTGAGAAAATGTGTGTGTGTGTGAACACGTGTGTGTGTGAACACGTATGTGTGTGAACACATGTGTTTGTGTGTGAACACGTGTGTGTGAACACGTGTGTGTGTGTCTGTGTGTGAACAGGTGTGTGTGTGAACAGGTGTGTTTGTTTGAACACGTGTGTGTGTGAATGTGTGTGTGTGAGAACGTGTGTGTGTGAGAACATGTGTGTGTGAGAACACGCGTGTGTGTGTGAGAACACGTGTGTGTGTGAACGCACGCGTGTGTGTGTGAACACGTGTGTGTGTGTGTGAACGTGTGTGTGTGTGTGAACACGTGTGTGTGTGAACAGGTGTGTGTGTGTGAACATGTGTGTGTGCGTGAACAGGTGTGTGTGTGTGAACACGTGTGTGTGCGTGTGAACAGGTGTGTGTGTGTGAACACGTGTGTGTGAGAACAGGTGTGTGTGTGTGAACAGGTGTGTGTGGGTGTGTGTGAACAGGTGTGTGTGTGAACGTGTGTGAGTGAACGTGTGTGTGTGTGAACATGTGTGTGTATGTGAACGTGTGTGTGTGAACAGGTGTGTGTGTGTGAACATGTGTGTGTGTGTGAACACGTGTGTGTGAGAACACGTGTGCGTGTGTGAACACGTGTGTGTTGGTGAACACGTGTGTGTGTGTGTGAACAGGTGTGTGTGCGTGAACAGGTGTGTGTGTCTGTGTGAGAACACGTGTGTGTGTGAGAACGTGAGTGTGAGAACACGCGTGCGTTTGTGAGAACACGTGTGTGTGTGAACACGTGTGTGTGTGTGAACACGTGTGTGTGTGTGAACGCGTGTGTGTGGGAACACGTGTGTGTGTGTGTGAACAGGTGTGTTTGTGAACATGTGTGTGTACGTGAACAGGTGTGTGTGTGAACACGTGTGTGTGTGAGAACACGTGTGTGTGTGTGAACACGTGTGTGTGTGTGAGAAAACATGTGTGTGTGTGAGAACACGTGTGTGTGTGTGAGAACACGTGGGTGTGAGAACACGTGTGTGTGTGAGAACACGTGTGAGAACACGTGTGTGTGTGAACAGGTGTGTGTGTGTGTGAGACCACGTGTGTGTGCGTGTGTGAACACGTGTGTGTGTGAACACATGTGTGCGTGTGAACCCGTGTGTGTGTGTGAACACGTGTGTGTTGGTGAACATGTGTGTGTGTGTGTGAACAGGTGTGTGTGCGTAAACAGGTGTGTGTGTCTGTGTGAGAACACGTGTGTGTGTGAGAACATGTGTCTGTTAGAACACGTGTGTGTGTGAAAACACGTGTGTGTGTGTGAACAGGTGTGTGTGTGAGAACACGCGCGTGTGTGTGAGAACACGTGTGTGTGTGTGAACAGGTGTGTAATTGAACAGGTGTGTGTGTGAACACGTGTGTGTGAACAGGTGTGTGTGTGAACACGTTTGTGTGTGTGAACACTTGTGTGTATGTGAACACGTGTGTGTGCGTGTGAACAGGTGTGTGTGTGTGTGAACACGTGTGTGTGTGAACAGGTGTGTGTGTGTGAACAGGTGTGTGTGTGTGAACAGGTGTGTGTGGGTGTGTGTGAACGTGTGTGTGTGTGAACGTGTGTGTGTGTGTGAACACGTGTGTGTGTGAGAACACACGTGTGTGTGTGTGAACAGGTGTGTGTGTGTGAACAGGTGTGTGTGTGTTAACAGGTGTGTGTGTGTCTGATTGTGAACAGGTGTGTGTGTGAACCCGTGTGTGTGTACGTGAACAAGTGTGTGTGTGAACGTGTGTGTGTGTGTGAACACGTGTGTGTGTGTGTGAACACGTGTGTGTGTGTGAACACGTGTGTGTGTGAACACGTGGGTGTGTGTGTGAACACGTGTGTGTGTGAACACGTGTGTGTGTGTGAACACGTGTGTGTGTGAATAGGTGTGTGTGTGTGTGAACAGGTGTGTGTGCGTGGACAGGTGTGTGTGTCTGTGTGAGAAAACGTGTGTGTGTGTGAGAACACGTGTGTGTGTGAGAACACGTGTGTGTGAGAACTCGTGTGTGTGTGTGAGAACACATCTGTGTGTGAGAACACGTGTGTGTGTGTGAGAAAACGTGTGTGTGTGTGAACACGTGTGTGTGTGAACACGTGTGTGTGTGAACACATGTGTTTGTGTGTGAACACGTGTGAGTGTGTGAACACGTGTGTGTGTGTCTGTGTGTGAACAGGTGTGTGTGTGTGAACAGGTGTGTTTGTTTGAACACGTGTGTGTGTGTGTGAACGTGTGTGTGTGTGAGAACGTGTGTGTGTGTGAACACGTGTGTGTGTGAACACGTGTGTGTGTGTGAACAGGTGTGTGTGCGTGAACAGGTGTGTGTGTCTGTGTGTGAACACGTGTGTGTGTGTGAGAACACGTGTGTGTGTGAACACGTGTGTGTGTGTGAGAACACGTGTGTGTGTGAGAACATGTGTGTGTGAGAACACGCGTGTGTGTGTGAGAACACGTGTGTGTGTGTGGACACGTGTGTGTGTGAACACGTGTGTGTGTGAGAACATGTGTGTGTGAGAACACGTGTGTGTGTGTGGACACGTGTGTGTGTGAACACGTGTGTGTGTGAACGCGTGTGTGTGTGTGAACACGTGTGTGTGTGTGTGAACAGGTGTGTGTGTGAACATGTGTGTGTGCGTGAACAGGTGTGTGTGTGTGAACACGTGTGTGTGTGTGAGAACATGTGTGTTTGTGTGAGAAAACGTGTGTTTGTGTGAGAACACGTGTGTGTGTGAGAACTCGTGTGTGTGTGAGAACATGTGTGTGTGAGAACACGCGTGTGTGTGTGAGAACACGTGTGTGTGTGTGGACACGTGTGTGTGTAAACACGTGTGTGTGTGAGAACATGTGTGTGTGAGAACACGTGTGTGTGTGAGAACATGTGTGTGTGAGAACACGCGTGTGTGTGTGAGAACACATGTGTGTGTGTGGACATGTGTGTGTGTGAACACGTGTGTGTGTGTGAACAGGTGTGTGTGTGAACAGCTGTGTGTGTGTGAACAGGTGTGCGTGTGTGTGAGAACACGTGTGTGTGTGTGTGAGACCACGTGTGTGTGTGTGTGTGAACACGTGTGTGTGTGTGAACACGTGTGTGTTGGTGAACATGTGTGTGTGTGTGTGAACAGGTGTGTGTGCGTGAACAGGTGTGTGTGCCTGTGTGTGAACACGTGTGTGTGTGAGAACATGTGTGTGTGAACACGTGTGTGTGTGAGAACACGTGTGTTTGTGTGAACAGGTGTGTGTGTGTGAACAGGTGTGTGTGTGTGTGAGAACACGCGTGTGTGTGTGAGAACACGTGTGTGTGTGTGAACAGGTGTGTCTGTGAACAGGTGTGTGTGTGTGAACATGTGTGTGTGTGAACAGGTGTGTGTGAACACGTGTGTGTGTGAACACTTGTGTGTGCGTGTGAACAGTGGTGTGTGTGTGAACACGTGTGTGTGTGAACAGGTATGTGTGTGTGTGAACAGGTGTGTGTGTGTGAACGTGTGTGTGTGTGAACGTGTGTGTGTGTGTGAACACGTGTGTGTATGTGAACGTGTGTGTGTGAACAGGTGTGTGTGTGTGAACACGTGTGTGTGTGAACACATGTGTGTGTGTGAACACGTGTGTGTGTGAACACGTGTGTGTTGGTGAACATGTGTGTGTGTGTGTACAGGTGTGTGTGCGTGAACAGGTGTGTGTGTCTGTGTGTGAACACGTGTGTGTGTGTGAGAACACGTGTGTGTGTGTGAACACGTGTGTGTGTGTGTGAGAACACGTGTGTGTGTGAGAACATGTGTGTGTGAGAACACGCGTGTGTGTGTGAGAACACGTGTGTGTGTGTGTGGACACGTGTGTGTGTGTGAACAGGTGTGTGTGTGAACGTGTGTGTGTGTGTGTGTGAACGTGTGTGTGTGTGTGTGTGAACACGTGTGTGTATGTGAACGTGTGTGTGTGAACAGGTGTTTGTGTGAACAGGTGTGTGTGTGTGTGAACACGTGTGTGTGTGAACAGGTGTGTGTGTGTGAACAGGTGTTTGTGTATGAACAGATGTGTGTGTGTGAGAACACGTGTGTGTGTGTGTGAGAACACGTGTGTTTGTGAGAACATGTGTGTGTGTGTGTGAGACCACGTGTGTGTGCGTGTGTGAACACGTGTGTGTGTGAACACGTGTGTGTGTGTGAACCCGTGTGTGTGTGTGAACACGTGTGTGTTGGTGAACATGTGTGTGTGTGAACAGGTGTGTGTGCGTGAACAGCTGTGTGTGTCTGTGTGACAACACGTGTGTGTGTGTGAGAACATGTGTGTGTGAGATCACGTGTGTGTGTGTGTGAGATCACGTGTGTGTGTGTGTGAGACCACGTGTGTGTGCGTGTGTGAACACGTGTGTGTGTGAACACGTGTGTGTGTGTGAACCCGTGTGTGTGTGTGAACACGTGTGTGTTGGTGAACATGTGTGTGTGTGTGAACAGGTGTGTGTGCGTGAACAGGTGTGTGTGTCTGTGTGACAAGACGTGTGTGTGTGTGAGAACATGTGTGTGTGAGAACACGTGTGTGTGTGTGAGAACACGTGTGTGTGTGTGAACACGTGTGTGTGCGTGTGAACAGGTGTGTGTGTGTGAACACGTGTGTGTGAGAACAGGTGTGTGTGTGTGTGAACAGGTGTGTGTGTGTGTGAACAGGTGTGTGTGGGTGTGTGTGAACAGGTGTGTGTGTGTGAACGTGTGTGTGTGAACGTGTGTGTGTGTGAACACGTGTGTGTATGTGAACGTGTGTGTGTGAACAGGTGTGTGTGTGAACATGTGTGTGTGTGTGAACACGTGTGTGTGAGAACACGTGTGCGTGTGTGAACACGTGTGTGTTGGTGAACACGTGTGTGTGTGTGTGAACAGGTGTGTGTGCGTGAACAGGTGTGTGTGTCTGTGTGAGAACACGTGTGTGTGTGAGAACGTGAGTGTGAGAACACGCGTGCGTGTGTGAGAACACGTGTGTGTGTGAACACGTGTGTGTGTGTGAACACGTGTGTGTGTGTGAACGCGTGTGTGTGGGAACACGTGTGTGTGTGAACAGGTGTGTTTGTGAACATGTGTGTGTACGTGAACAGGTGTGTGTGTGTGTGAACACGTGTGTGTGTGTGTGAGAACACGTGTGTGTGTGTGAACACGTGTGTGTGTGTGAGAAAACATGTGTGTGTGTGAGAACACGTGTGTGTGTGTGAGAACACGTGGGTGTGAGAACACGTGTGTGTGTGAGAACACGTGTGTGTGTGAACAGGTGTGTGTGTGTGTGAGACCACGTGTGTGTGCGTGTGTGAACACGTGTGTGTGTGAACACGTGTGTGCGTGTGAACCTGTGTGTGTGTGTGAACACGTGTGTGTTGGTGAACATGTGTGTGTGTGCGTGTGAACAGGTGTGTGTGCGTAAACAGGTGTGTGTGTCTGTGTGAGAACACGTGTGTGTGTGAGAACATGTGTGTGTGAGAACACGTGTGTGTTTGAAAACACGTGTGTGTGTGTGAACAGGTGTGTGTGTGAGAACACGCGCGTGTGTGTGAGAACACGTGTGTGTGTGTGAACAGGTGTGTAATTGAACAGGTGTGTGTGTGAACACGTGTGTGTGAACAGGTGTGTGTGTGAACACGTTTGTGTGTGTGAACACTTGTGTGTGTGTGAACACGTGTGTGTGCGTGTGAACAGGTGTGTGTGTGTGTGTGAACACGTGTGTGTGTGAACAGGTGTGTGTGTGTGAACAGGTGTGTGTGTGTGAACAGGTGTGTGTGGGTGTGTGTGAACGTGTGTGTGTGTGAACGTGTGTGTGTGTGTGAACACGTGTGTGTGTGTGTGAACACGTGTGTGTGTGTGAACACATGTGTGTGTGTGAACACGTGTGTGTTAGTGAACACGTGTGTGTGTGTGTGAACAGGTGTGTGTGCGTCAACAGGTGTGTGTGTCTGTGTGAGAACACGTGTGTGTGTGAGAACATGTGTGTGTGAGAACACGCGTGTGTGTGTGAGAACACGTGTGTGTGAACACGTGTGTGTGTGTGAACACGTGTGTGTGTGTGAACGCGTGTGTGTGAACACGTGTGTGTGTGTGTGAACAGGTGTGTGTGTGTGAACATGTGTGTGTGCATGAACAGGTGTGTGTGTGTGAACACGTGAGTGTGTGTGTCAACACGTGTGTGTGTGAACGTGTGTGTGTGTGTGAACAGGTGTGTGTGTGAACTGGTGTGTTTGTGTGATCACGTGTGTGTGTGTGTGAACGTGTGTGTGTGTGTGTGAACGTGTGTGTGTGTGTGAACACATGTGTGTGTGTGAACACGTGTGTGTGTGTTTGAACAGGTGTGTGTGCGTGAACAGGTGTGTGTGTCTGTGTGTGAACACGTGTGTGTGTGTGAGAACATGTGTGTGTGTTTCAGAAAACGTGTGTGTGCGTGAGAATACGTGTGTGTGTGAGAACATGTGTGTGTGAGAACACGCGTGTGTGTGTGAGAACACGTGTGTGTGTGAACGCGCGCGTGTGTGTGTGAACACGTGTGTGTGTGTGTGAACGTGTGTGTGTGTGTGAACACGGGTGTGTGTGAACAGGTGTGTGTGTGTGAACATGTGTGTGTGCATGAACAGGTGTGTGTGTGTGAACACGTGTGTGTGTGTGAGAACACGTGTGTGTGTGTGAGAAAACGTGTGTGTGTGTGTGTGAGAACATGTGTGTGTGTGCGAGAACACGTGTGTGTGAGAACACGTGTGTGTGTGAGAACACGTGTGTGTGTGTGAACAGGTGTGTGTGTGTGTGAACAGGTGTGTGTGTGTGTGTGAACAGGTGTGTGTGTGTGTGAACACGTGTGTGTGTGTGAGACCACGTGTGTGTGCGTGTGTAAACACGTGTGTGTGTGTGAACACGTGTGTGTGTGTGAACCCGTGTGTGTGTGTGAACACGTGTGTGTTGGTGAACGTATGTGTGTGTGTGAACACGTGTGTGTATGTGAACGTGTGTGTGTGAACAGGTGTGTGTGAACACGTGTGTGTGTGTGAACACGTGTGTGTGTGTGAACACGTGTGTGTGTGAACACATGTGTGTGTGTGAACACATTTGTGTGTGAGAACACGTGTGTGTATGTGAACAGGTGTGAGTGTGTGTGAACAGGTGTGTGTGTGCGAACAGGTGGGTGTGTGAACATGTGTGTGTGTGAACAGGTGTGTGTGTGAACAGGTGTGTGTGTGAACAGTTGTGTGTGTGTGAACACGTGTGTGTGTGTGAACGTGTGTGTGTGAACACGTGTGTGTGTGTGAACACTTGTGTGTGTATTTGAACACGTGTGTGTGTGAACACGTGTGTGTGTGAACATGTGTGTGTTGGTGAACATGTGTGTGTGTGTGTGAACAGGTGTGTGTGCGTGAACAGGTGTGTGTGTCTTTGTGAGAACACGTGTGTGTGTGAGAACATGTGTGTGTGAGAACACGCGTGTGTGTGTGTGAACAGGTGTGTGTGTGTGAACAGGTGTGTGTGTGTGAACACGTGTGTGTGTGTGAACAGGTGTGTGTGCGAACACGTGTGTGTGTGTGTGAACACGTGTGTGTGTGTGAACGCGTGTGTGTGCGTGTGAACAGGTGTGTGTGTGTGAACACGTGTGTGTGTGAACAGGTGTGTGTGTGTGAACAGGTGTGTGTGTGAACAGGTGTGTGTGGGTGTGTGTGAACGTGTGTGTGTGTGTGAACGTGTGTGTGTGAACACGTGTGTGTATGTGAACGTGTGTGTGTGTGAACAGGTGTGTGTGTGTGAACACGTGTGTGTGTGAGAACATGTGTGTGTGTGAACACGTGTGTGTGTGTGAGAACACGTGTGTGTGTGTGAACAGGTGTGTGTGTGAACACGTGTGTGTGTGTGAACACGTGTGTGTGTGAGAACACGTGTGTCTGTGAACAGGTGTGTGTGGGTGTGTGTGAACAGGTGTGTGTGTGTATGAACGTGTGTGTGTGTGAACACGTGTGTGTATGTGTGAACAGGTGTGTGTGGGTGTGTGTGAACAGGTGTGTGTGTGTGAACGTGTGTGTGTGTGAACACGTGTGTGTATGTGAACGTGTGTGTGTGAATAGGTGTGTGTGTGAACACGTGTGTGTGCGTGAACACGTGTGTGTGTAAACACATGTGTGTGTGTGAACACATGTGTGTGTGAACACGTGTGTGTTGGTGAACATGTGTGTGTTTGTGTGAACAGGTGTGTGTGCGTGAACAGGTGTGTGTGTGTGTGAACACGTGTGTGTGTGAGAACACGTGTGTGTGTGTGTGAGAAAGCGTGTGTGTGTGTGTGAGAACACGTGTGTGTGTGTGAGAACACCTGTGTGTGAGAACACGTGTGTGTGTGAGAACACGTGTGAGAACACGTGTGTGTGTGAACAGGTGCGTGTGTGTGATCAGGTGTGTGTGTGTGTGAACAGGTGTGTGTGTGAGATCACGTGTGTGTGTGTGAGAACACGTGTGTGAGAACATGTGTGTGTGAGAACACGCGTGTGTGTGTGAGAACAAGTGTGTGTGTGAACACGTGTGTGTGTGAACGTGTGTGTGTGTGTGAACACTTGTGTGTGTGTGAACACGTGTGTGTGCGTGTGAACAGGTGTGTGTGTGTGTGTGAACACGTGTGTGTGTGAACAGGTGTGTGTGTGTGAACAGGTGTGTGTGTGTGAACAGGTGTGTGTGGGTGTGTGTGAACGTGTGTGTGTGTGAACGTGTGTGTGTGTGTGAACACGTGTGTGTGTGTGTGAACACGTGTGTGTGTGTGAACACATGTGTGTGTGTGAACACGTGTGTGTTAGTGAACACGTGTGTGTGTGTGTGAACAGGTGTGTGTGCGTCAACAGGTGTGTATGTCTGTGTGAGAACACGTGTGTGTGTGAGAACATGTGTGTGTGAGAACACGCGTGTGTGTGTGAGAACACGTGTGTGTGAACACGTGTGTGTGTGTGAACACGTGTGTGTGTGTGAACGCGTGTGTGTGAACACGTGTGTGTGTGTGTGAACAGGTGTGTGTGTGTGAACATGTGTGTGTGCATGAACAGGTGTGTGTGTGTGAACACGTGAGTGTGTGTGTCAACACGTGTGTGTGTGAACGTGTGTGTGTGTGTGAACAGGTGTGTGTGTGAACTGGTGTGTTTGTGTGATCACGTGTGTGTGTGTGTGAACGTGTGTGTGTGTGTGAACGTGTGTGTGTGTGTGAACACATGTGTGTGTGTGAACACGTGTGTGTGTGTTTGAACAGGTGTGTGTGCGTGAACAGGTGTGTGTGTCTGTGTGTGAACACGTGTGTGTGTGTGAGAACATGTGTGTGTGTTTCAGAAAACGTGTGTGTGCGTGAGAATACGTGTGTGTGTGAGAACATGTGTGTGTGAGAACACGCGTGTGTGTGTGAGAACACGTGTGTGTGTGAACGCGCGCGTGTGTGTGTGAACACGTGTGTGTGTGTGTGAACGTGTGTGTGTGTGTGAACACGGGTGTGTGTGAACAGGTGTGTGTGTGTGAACATGTGTGTGTGCATGAACAGGTGTGTGTGTGTGAACACGTGTGTGTGTGTGAGAACACGTGTGTGTGTGTGAGAAAACGTGTGTGTGTGTGTGTGAGAACATGTGTGTGTGTGCGAGAACACGTGTGTGTGAGAACACGTGTGTGTGTGAGAACACGTGTGTGTGTGTGAACAGGTGTGTGTGTGTGTGAACAGGTGTGTGTGTGTGTGTGAACAGGTGTGTGTGTGAACACGTGTGTGTGTGTGAGACCACGTGTGTGTGCGTGTGTAAACACGTGTGTGTGTGTGAACACGTGTGTGTGTGTGAACCCGTGTGTGTGTGTGAACACGTGTGTGTTGGTGAACGTATGTGTGTGTGTGAACACGTGTGTGTATGTGAACGTGTGTGTGTGAACAGGTGTGTGTGAACACGTGTGTGTGTGTGAACACGTGTGTGTGTGTGAACACGTGTGTGTGTGAACACATGTGTGTGTGTGAACACATTTGTGTGTGAGAACACGTGTGTGTATGTGAACAGGTGTGAGTGTGTGTGAACAGGTGTGTGTGTGCGAACAGGTGGGTGTGTGAACATGTGTGTGTGTGAACAGGTGTGTGTGTGAACAGGTGTGTGTGTGAACAGTTGTGTGTGTGTGAACACGTGTGTGTGTGTGAACGTGTGTGTGAACACGTGTGTGTGTGTGAACACTTGTGTGTGTATTTGAACACGTGTGTGTGTGAACACGTGTGTGTGTGTGAACATGTGTGTGTTGGTGAACATGTGTGTGTGTGTGTGAACAGGTGTGTGTGCGTGAACAGGTGTGTGTGTCTTTGTGAGAACACGTGTGTGTGTGAGAACATGTGTGTGTGAGAACACGCGTGTGTGTGTGTGAACAGGTGTGTGTGTGTGAACAGGTGTGTGTGTGTGAACACGTGTGTGTGTGTGAACAGGTGTGTGTGCGAACACGTGTGTGTGTGTGTGAACACGTGTGTGTGTGTGAACGCGTGTGTGTGCGTGTGAACAGGTGTGTGTGTGTGAACACGTGTGTGTGTGAACAGGTGTGTGTGTGTGAACAGGTGTGTGTGTGAACAGGTGTGTGTGGGTGTGTGTGAACGTGTGTGTGTGTGTGAACGTGTGTGTGTGAACACGTGTGTGTATGTGAACGTGTGTGTGTGTGAACAGGTGTGTGTGTGTGAACACGTGTGTGTGTGAGAACATGTGTGTGTGTGAACACGTGTGTGTGTGTGAGAACACGTGTGTGTGTGTGAACAGGTGTGTGTGTGAACACGTGTGTGTGTGTGAACACGTGTGTGTGTGAGAACACGTGTGTCTGTGAACAGGTGTGTGTGGGTGTGTGTGAACAGGTGTGTGTGTGTATGAACGTGTGTGTGTGTGAACACGTGTGTGTATGTGTGAACAGGTGTGTGTGGGTGTGTGTGAACAGGTGTGTGTGTGTGAACGTGTGTGTGTGTGAACACGTGTGTGTATGTGAACGTGTGTGTGTGAATAGGTGTGTGTGTGAACACGTGTGTGTGCGTGAACACGTGTGTGTGTAAACACATGTGTGTGTGTGAACACATGTGTGTGTGAACACGTGTGTGTTGGTGAACATGTGTGTGTGTGTGTGAACAGGTGTGTGTGCGTGAACAGGTGTGTGTGTGTGTGTGAACACGTGTGTGTGTGAGAACACGTGTGTGTGTGTGTGAGAAAGCGTGTGTGTGTGTGTGAGAACACGTGTGTGTGTGTGAGAACACCTGTGTGTGAGAACACGTGTGTGTGTGAGAACACGTGTGAGAACACGTGTGTGTGTGAACAGGTGCGTGTGTGTGATCAGGTGTGTGTGTGTGAACAGGTGTGTGTGTGAGATCACGTGTGTGTGTGTGAGAACACGTGTGTGAGAACATGTGTGTGTGAGAACACGCGTGTGTGTGTGAGAACAAGTGTGTGTGTGAACACGTGTGTGTGTGAACACGTGTGTGTGTGAAAACATGTGTGTGTGTGAACACGTGTGTGTGTGTGAGAACAGGTGTGTGTGCGTGAACAGGTCGGTGTGTCTGTGTGAGAACACGTGTGTGAGTGAGAACATGGGTGTGTGAGAACACGCGTGTGTGTGAGAACACGTGTGTGTGTGTGAACACGTGTGTGTGTGAACGCGTGTGTGTGTGAACACGTGTGTGTGCGTGAACAGGTGTGTGTGTTAAAATGTGTGTGTGCGTGAACAGGTGTGTGTGTGTGTGTGAACACGTGTGTGTGTGAGAACACGTGTGTGTGTGTGTGAGAAAGCGTGTGTGTGTGTGAGAACACGTGTGTGTGTGTGATAACACCTGTGTGTGAGAACACGTGTGTTTGTGAGAACACGTGTGAGAACACGTGTGTGTGTGAACAGGTGTGTGTGTGTGATCAGGTGTGTGTGTGTGTGAACAGGTGTGTGTGTGTGAGAACACGTGTGTGTGTGTGAGAACACGTGTGTGAGAACATGTGTATGTGAGAACACGCGTGTGTGTGTGAGAACAAGTGTGTGTGTGAACACGTGTGTGTGTGAACGTGTGTGTGTGTGTGAACACGTGTGTGTGTGTGTGAACAGGTGTGTGTGTGTGAACATGTGTGTGTCCGTGAACAGGTGTGTGTGTGTGTGTGTGTGAACACGTGTGTGTGTGTGAGAACACCTGTGTGTGAGAACACGTGTGTGTGTGAGAACACGTGTGAGAACACGTGTGTGTGTGTGAACAGGTGTGTGTGTGTGATCAGGTGTGTGTGTGTGTGTGTGTGAACAGGTGTGTGTGTGTGAGAACACGTGTGTGTGTGTGAGAACACGTGTGTGAGAACATGTGTGTGTGAGAACACACGTGTGTGTGTGAGAACACGTGTGTGTGTGTGTGAACACGTGTGTGTGTGAACGTGTGTGTGTGTGTGTGTGAACACGTGTGTGTGTGAATACATGTGTTTGTGTGTGAACACGTGTGTGTGTGAACACGTGTGTGTGTGTGTGAACAGGTGTGTGTGAGTGAACATGTGTGTGTGCGTGAACAGGTGTGTGTGTGTGTGAACACGTGTGTGTGTGAGAACACGTGTGTGTGTGTGAGAAAACGTGTGTGTGTTTGAGAACACGTGTGTGTTTGAGAACACGTGTGCGTGAGAACACGTGTGTGTGTGAGAACACGTGTGAGAACACGTGTGTGTGTGTGAACAGGTGTGTGTGTGTGAACAGGTGTGTGTGTGTGAGAGAACACGTGTGTGTGTGTGAGACCACGTGTGTGTGTGAGAACACGTGTGTGTGAGAACTCGTGTGTGTATGAGAACACATCTGTGTGTGAGAACACGTGTGTGTGTGTGAGAAAACGTGTGTGTGTGAACACGTGTGTGTGTGTGAACACGTGTGTGTGTGAACACATGTGTTTGTGTGTGAACACGTGTGTGTGTGAACACGTGTGTGTGTGTCTGTGTGTGAACCGGTGTGTGTGTGTGAACAGGTGTGTTTGTTTGAACACGTGTGTGTGTGTGTGAACGTGTGTGTGTGAGAACGTGTGTGTGTGTGAACACGTATGTGTGTGAACACGTGTGTGTGTGTGAACAGGTGTGTGTGCGGGAACAGGTGTGTGTGTCTGTGTGTGAACACGTGTGTGTGTGTGAGAACACGTGTGTGTGTGTGTGAACACGTGTGTGTGTGTGTGTGTGAGAACACGTGTGTGTGTGAGAACATGTGTGTGTGTGAGAACACGCGTGTGTGTGAGAACACGTGTGTGTGTGTGGACACGTGTGTGTGTGTGAACACGTGTGTGTGTGTGAACGCGTGTGTGTGTGTGAACACGTGTGTGTGTGTGTGAACAGGTGTGTGTGTGAACATGTGTGTGTGCGTGAACAGGTGTGTGTGTGTGAACACGTGTGTGTGTGTGAGAAAACGTGTGTGTGTGTGAGAACACGTGTGTGTGTGAGAACTCGTGTGTGTGAGAACACGTGTGTGTGAGAACACGTGTGTGTGTGAACAGGTGTGTGTGTGAACAGCTGTGTGTGTGTGTGAACAGGTGTGCGTGTGTGAGAACACGTGTGTGTGTGTGAGAGACCACGTGTGTGTGTGTGTGAACACGTGTGTGTGTGTGAACACGTGTGTGTTGGTGAACATGTGTGTGTGTGTGTGAACAGGTGTGTGTGCGTGAACAGGTGTGTGTGTCTGTGTGTGAACACGTGTGTGTGTGAGAACATGTGTGTGTGAACACGTGTGTGTGTGAGAACACGTGTGTGTGTGTGAACAGGTGTGTGTGTGTGAACAGGTGTGTGTGTGTGTGAGAACACGCGTGTGTGTGTGAGAACACGTGTGTGTGTGTGAACAGGTGTGTGTGTGAACAGGTGTGTGTGTGTGAACACGTGTGTGTGTGTGAACAGGTGTGTGTGAACACGTGTGTGTGAACACTTGTGTGTGCGTGTGAACAGGTGTGTGTGTGTGAACACGTGTGTGTGTGAACAGGTATGTGTGTGTGTGAACAGGTGTGTGTGTGAACGTGTGTGTGTGTGAACGTGTGTGTGTGTGTGAACACGTGTGTGTATGTGAACGTGTGTGTGTGAACAGGTGTGTGTGAACACGTGTGTGTGTGTGAACACGTGTGTGTGTGAACACATGTGTGTGTGTGAACACATGTGTGTGTGTGAACACGTGTGTGTTGGTGAACATGTGTGTGTGTGTGAACAGTTGTGTGTGCGTGAACAGGTGTGTGTGTCTGTGTGAGAACACGTGCGTGTGTGAGAACACGTGCGTGTGAGAACACGTGTGTGTGTGTGTGTGAACAGGTGTGTGTGTGTGTGAACAGGTGTGTGTGTGTCTGTATGTGAACAGGTGTGTGTGTGAACACGTGTGTGTGTGTGAACGTGTGTGTGTGTGTGAACACGTGTGTGTGTGTGAACAGGTGTTTGTGTGAACACGTGTGTGTGTGTGAACATGTGTGTGTGTGTGTGAACAGGTGTGTGTGCGTGAACAGGTGTGTGTGTGAGAACACGTGTGTGTGAGAACACGTGTGTGTGAACAGGTGTGTGTGTGTGAACAGGTGTGTGTGTGTGTGTGTATGTGAGAACACGTGTGTGTGTGAGAACAGGTGTGTGTGTGTGAACAGGTGTGTGTGGGTGAACACGTGTGTGTGTGTGAACATGTGTGTGTGTGAACACGTGTGTGTGTGTGAGAACACGTGTGTGTGTGTGAACAGGTGTGTGTGTGAACACGTGTGTGTGTGTGAACACGTGTGTGTGTGAGAACACGTGTGTCTGTGAACAGGTGTGTGTGGGTGTGTGTGAACAGGTGTGTGTGTGTATGAACGTGTGTGTGTGTGAACACGTGTGTGTATGTGTGAACAGGTGTGTGTGGGTGTGTGTGAACAGGTGTGTGTGTGTGAACGTGTGTGTGTGTGAACACGTGTGTGTATGTGAACGTGTGTGTGTGAATAGGTGTGTGTGTGAACACGTGTGTGTGCGTGAACACGTGTGTGTGTAAACACATGTGTGTGTGTGAACACATGTGTGTGTGAACACGTGTGTGTTGGTGAACATGTGTGTGTGTGTGTGAACAGGTGTGTGTGCGTGAACAGGTGTGTGTGTGTGTGAACACGTGTGTGTGTGAGAACACGTGTGTGTGTGTGTGAGAAAGCGTGTGTGTGTGTGTGAGAACACGTGTGTGTGTGTGAGAACACCTGTGTGTGAGAACACGTGTGTGTGTGAGAACACGTGTGAGAACACGTGTGTGTGTGAACAGGTGCGTGTGTGTGATCAGGTGTGTGTGTGTGTGTGAACAGGTGTGTGTGTGAGATCACGTGTGTGTGTGTGAGAACACGTGTGTGAGAACATGTGTGTGTGAGAACACGCGTGTGTGTGTGAGAACAAGTGTGTGTGTGAACACGTGTGTGTGTGAACGTGTGTGTGTGTGTGAACACGTGTGTGTGTGAACAGGTGTGTGTGTGTGAACACGTGTGTGTCCGTGAACAGGTGTGTGTGTGTGTGTGAACACGTGTGTGTGTGTGAGAACACCTGTGTGTGAGAACACGTGTGTGTGTGAGAACACGTGTGAGAACACGTGTGTGTGTGTGAACAGGTGTGTGTGTGTGATCAGGTGTGTGTGTGTGTGTGTGAACAGGTGTGTGTGTGTGAGAACACGTGTGTGTGTGAGAACAAGTGTGTGAGAACATGTGTGTGTGAGAACACACGTGTGTGTGTGAGAACACGTGTGTGTGTGAACACGTGTGTGTGTGAACGTGTGTGTGTGTGTGTGAACACGTGTGTGTGTGTGTGAACAGGTGTGTGTGAGTGAACATGTGTGTGTGCGTGAACAGGTGTGTGTGTGTGTGAACACGTGTGTGTGTGAGAACACGTGTGTGTGTGAGAAAACGTGTGTGTATTTGAGAACACGTGTGTGTTTGAGAACACGTGTGCGTGAGAACACGTGTGTGCGTGAGAACACGTGTGAGAACACGTGTGTGTGTGTGAACAGGTGTGTGTGTGTGAACAGGTGTGTGTGTGTGTGAGAGAGAACACGTGTGTGTGTGTGAGACCACGTGTGTGTGTGAGAACACGTGTGTGTGAGAACTCGTGTGTGTGTGAGAACACATCTGTGTGTGAGAACACGTGTGTGTGTGTGAGAAAACGTGTGTGTGTGAACACGTGTGTGTGTGTGAACACGTGTGTGTGTGAACACATGTGTTTGTGTGTGAACACGTGTGTGTGTGAACACGTGTGTGTGTGTGAACAGGTGTGTGTGAGTGAACATGTGTGTGTGCGTGAACAGGTGTGTGTGTGTGTGAACACGTGTGTGTGTGAGAACACGTGTGTGTGTGAGAAAACGTGTGTGTGTTTGAGAACACGTGTGTGTTGGAGAACACGTGTGCGTGAGAACACGTGTGTGTGTGAGAACACGTGTGAGAACACGTGTGTGTGTGTGAACAGGTGTGTGTGTGTGAACAGGTGTGTGTGTGTGAGAGAGAACACGTGTGTGTGTGTGAGACCACGTGTGTGTGTGAGAACACGTGTGTGTGAGAACTCGTGTGTGTGTGAGAACACATCTGTGTGTGAGAACACATGTGTGTGTGTGAGAAAACGTGTGTGTGTGAACACGTGTGTGTGTGTGAACACGTGTGTGTGTGAACACATGTGTTTGTGTGTGAACACGTGTGTGTGTGAACACGTGTGTGTGTGTCTGTGTGTGAACAGGTGTGTGTGTGAACAGGTGTGTTTGTTTGAACACGTGTGTGTGTGTGTGAACGTGTGTGTGTGAGAACGTGTGTGTGTGTGAACATGTATGTGTGTGAACACGTGTGTGTGTGTGAACAGGTGTGTGTGCGTGAACAGGTGTGTGTGTCTGTGTGTGAACACGTGTGTGTGTGAGAACACGTGTGTGTGTGTGTGTGAAAACGTGTGTGTGTGTGTGTGTGAGAACACGTGTGTGTGTGAGAACATGTGTGTGTGAGAACACGCGTGTGTGTGTGAGAACACGCGTGTGTGTGTGGACACGTGTGTGTGTGAACACGTGTGTGTGTGTGAACGCGTGTGTGTGTGTGAACACGTGTGTGTGTGTGTGTGAACAGGTGTGTGTGTGAACATGTGTGTGTGCGTGAACAGGTGTGTGTGTGTGTGAACACGTGTGTGTGTGTGAGAACATGTGTGAGTGTGAGAAAACGTGTGTGTGTGTGAGAACACGTGTGTGTGTGAGAACTCGTGTGTGTGAGAACACGTGTGTGTGAGAACACGTGTGTGTGTGAACAGGTGTGTGTGTGAACAGCTGTGTGTGTGTGTGAACAGGTGTGCGTGTGTGAGAACACGTGTGTGTGTGTGAGAGACCACGTGTGTGTGTGTGAACACATGTGTGTGTAAACACGTGTCTGTGTGTGAACACGTGTGTGTGTGTGAACATGTGTGTGTGAACACGTGTGTGTGTGTGAGAACACGTGTGTGTGTGTGAACACGTGTGTGTGTGTGAACACGTGTGTGTGTGTGAACACGTGTGTCTGTGAACAGGTGTGTGTGGGTGTGTGTGAACAGGTGTGTGTGTATGAACGTGTGTGTGTGTGAACACGTGTGTGTATGTGTGAACAGCTGTGTGTGGGTGTGTGTGAACAGGTGTGTGTGTGTGAACACGTGTGTGTCTAAACACATGTGTGTGTGTGAACACATGTGTGTGTGAACACGTGTGTGTTGGTGAACATGTGTGTGTGTGTGTGAGAAGGTGTGTGTGCGTGAACAGGTGTGTGTGTGAGTGTGAGAACACGTGTGTGTGAGAACACGTGTGTGTGAGAAAACACGTGTGTGTGTGTGAACAGGTGTGTGTGTGTGAGAACACGCGCGTGTGTGTGAGAACACGTGTGTGTGTGTGAACAGGTGTGTGTGTGAACACGTGTGTGTGAACAGGTGTGTGTGTGAACACGTTTGTGTGTGTGAACACTTGTGTGTGTGTGAACACGTGTGTGTGCGTGTGAACAGGTGTGTGTGTGTGAACACGTGTGTGTGTGAACAGGTGTGTGTGTGTGAACAGGTGTGTGTGTGTGAACAGGTGTGTGTGGGTGTGTGTGAACGTGTGTGTGTGTGTGAACGTGTGTGTGTGTGTGAACACGTGTGTGTGTGTGAACACGTGTGTGTGTGTGAACACATGTGTGTGTGAACACGTGTGTGTTGGTGAACACGTGTGTGTGTGTGTGTGAACAGGTGTGTGTGCGTCCACAGGTGTGTGTGTCTGTGTGAGAACACGTGTGTGTGTGTGTGAACATGTGTGTGTGAGAACACGCGTGTGTGTGTGAGAACACGTGTGTGTGTGTGAACACGTGTGTGTATGTGAACGTGTGTGTGTGAACAGGTGTGTGTGTGTGAACAGGTGTGTGTGTGTGAACACGTGTGTGTGTGAACTGGTGTGTGTGTGTGAACAGGTGTTTGTGTATGAACAGATGTGTGTGTGTGAGAACACGTGTGTGTGTGTGAGAACAAGTGTGTGTATGTGAACGTGTGTGTGTGAACAGGTGTGTGTGTGAACAGGTGTGTGTGTGTTTGAACGTGTGTGTGTGTGTGTGAACACGTGTGTGTATGTGATCGTGTGTGTGTGAACATGTGTGTGTGTGAACAGGTGTGTGTGTGTGAACACGTGTGTGTGTGAACAGGTGTGTGTGTGTGAACAGGTGTTTGTGTATGAACAGATGTGTGTATGTGAGAACACGTGTGTGTGTGTGTGAGAACACGTGTGTGTGTGAGAACATGTGTGTGTGAGAACACGTGTATGTGAACAGGTGTGTGTGTGTGAGAACACGTGTGTGTGTGAGAACAGGTGTGTGTGTGTGTGAACAGGTGTGTGTGTGTGAACACGTGTGTGAATGTGAACACGTGTGTGTGTGAGAACACGTGTGTGTGTGTGAGAAAACGTGTGTGTGTGTGTGAGAACACGTGTGTGTGTGTGAGAACACGTGTGCGTGAGAACACGTGTGTGTGTGAGAACACGTGTGAGAACACGTGTGTGTGTGTGAACAGGTGTGTGTGTGTGTGAGAACACGTGTGTGTGTGTGAGACCACGTGTGTGTGCGTGTATGAAGACGTGTGTTTGTGTGAACACGTGTGTGTGTGTGAACCCGTGTGTGTGTGTGAACACATGTGTGTTGGTGAACATGTGTGTGTGTGTGTGAACAGGTGTGTGTGCGTGAATAGGTGTGTGTGTCTGTGTGAGAACACGTGTGTGTGTGAGAACATGTGTGTTTGAGAACACGTGTGTTTGTGTGAGAACACGTGTGTGTGTGAACAGGTGTGTGTGTGTGAACAGGTGTGTGTGTGTGAACACGCGCGTGTGTGTGAGAACACGTGTGTGTGTGTGTGAACAGTTGTGTGTGTGTGAACACGTGTGTGTGAACAGGTGTGTGTGAACACGTGTGTGTGTGAGAACATGTGTGTGTGTGAGAAAACGTGTGTGTGTGTGAGAACACGTGTGTGTGTGAGAACTCGTGTGTGTGAGAACACGTGTGTGTGAGAACACGTGTGTGTGTGAACAGGTGTGTGTGTGAACAGCTGTGTGTGTGTGTGAACAGGTGTGCGTGTGTGAGAACACGTGTGTGTGTGTGAGAGACCACGTGTGTGTGTGTGAACACATGTGTGTGTAAACACGTGTCTGTGTGTGAACACGTGTGTGTGTGTGAACATGTGTGTGTGTGAACACGTGTGTGTGTGTGAGAACACGTGTGTGTGTGTGAACACGTGTGTGTGTGTGAACACGTGTGTGTGTGTGAACACGTGTGTCTGTGAACAGGTGTGTGTGGGTGTGTGTGAACAGGTGTGTGTGTGTATGAACGTGTGTGTGTGTGAACACGTGTGTGTATGTGTGAACAGCTGTGTGTGGGTGTGTGTGAACAGGTGTGTGTGTGTGAACGTGTGTGTGTGTGTGAACACGTGTGTGTATGTGAACGTGTGTGTGTGAATAGGTGTGTGTGTGAACACGTGTGTGTGTGTGAACACGTGTGTGTGTAAACACATGTGTGTGTGTGAACACATGTGTGTGTGAACACGTGTGTGTTGGTGAACATGTGTGTGTGTGTGTGTGAGAAGGTGTGTGTGCGTGAACAGGTGTGTGTGTGAGTGTGAGAACACGTGTGTGTGAGAACACGTGTGTGTGAGAAAACACGTGTGTGTGTGTGAACAGGTGTGTGTGTGTGAGAACTCGCGCGTGTGTGAGAACACGTGTGTGTGTGTGAACAGGTGTGTGTGTGAACAGGTGTGTGTGTGAACACGTGTGTGTGAACAGGTGTGTGTGTGAACACGTTTGTGTGTGTGAACACTTGTGTGTGTGTGAACACGTGTGTGTGCGTGTGAACAGGTGTGTGTGTGTGAACACGTGTGTGTGTGAACAGGTGTGTGTGTGTGATCAGGTGTGTGTGTGTGAACAGGTGTGTGTGGGTGTGTGTGAACGTGTGTGTGTGTGTGAACGTGTGTGTGTGTGTGAACACGTGTGTGTGTGTGAACAAATGTGTGTGTGTGAACACATGTGTGTGTGAACACGTGTGTGTTGGTGAACACGTGTGTGTGTGTGTGTGAACAGGTGTGTGTGCGTCCACAGGTGTGTGTGTCTGTGTGAGAACACGTGTGTGTGTGTGAACATGTGTGTGTGAGAACACGCGTGTGTGTGTGAGAACACGTGTGTGTGTGTGAACACGTGTGTGTGTGTGAACACGTGTGTGTGTGAACGCGTGTGTGTGAACACGTGTGTGTGTGTGTGAACAGGTGTGTGTGTGTGAACATGAGTGCATGAACAGGTGTGTGTGTGTGTGTGAACACGTGTGTGTGTGTGTCAACACGTGTGTGTGTGAACGTGTGTGTGTGTGTGAACAGGTGTGTGTGTGAACTGGTGTGTTTGTGTGAACACGTGTGTGTGTGTGAACGTGTGTGTGTGTGTGAACGTGTGTGTGTGTGTGAACACATGTGTGTGTGTGAACACGTGTGTGTGTGTGTGAACAGGAGTGTGTGCGTGAACAGGTGTGTGTGTCTGTGTGTGAACACGTGTGTGTGTGTGTGAGAACATGTGTGTGTGTTTCAGAAAACGTGTGTGTGTGAGAATACGTGTGTGTGTGAGAACATGTGTGTGTGAGAACACGCGTGTGTGTGTGAGAACACGTGTGTGTGTGAACTCGCGCGTGTGTGTGAACACGTGTGTGTGTGTGTGTGTGTGAACGTGTGTGTGTGTGTGAACACGTGTGTGTGTGAACAGGTGTGTGTGTCTGTGTGTGAACACGTGTGTGTGTGTGAGAACACGTGTGTGTGTGTGTGAACACGTGTGTGTGTGTGTGTGAGAACATGTGTGTGTGTGAGAACATGTGTGTGTGAGAACACGCGTGTGTGTGTGAGAACCCGTGTGTGTGTGTGGACACGTGTGTATGTGTGTGAACACGTGTGTGTGTGTGAACGTGTGTGTGTGTGTGAACACGTGTGTGTGTGTGTGAACAGGTGTGTGTGTGAACATGTGTGTGTGCGTGAACAGGTGTGTGTGTGTGTGAACACGTGTGTGTGTGTGAGAACATGTGAGTGTGTGAGAAAACGTGTGTGTGTGTGAGAACACGTGTGTGTGTGAGAACTCGTGTGTGTGAGAACACGTGTGTGTGAGAACACGTGTGTGTGTGAACAGGTGTGTGTGTGAACAGCTGTGTGTGTGTGTGAACAGGTGTGCGTGTGTGAGAACACGTGTGTGTGTGTGAGAGACCACGTGTGTGTGTGTGAACACGTGTGTGTGTGTGAACACGTGTGTGTTGGTGAACATGTGTGTGTGTGTGTGAACAGGTGTGTGTGCGTGAACAGGTGTGTGTGTCTGTGTGTGAACACGTGTGTGTGTGAGAACATGTGTGTGTGAACACGTGTGTGTGTGAGAACACGTGTGTGTGTGTGAACAGGTGTGTGTGTGTGAACAGGTGTGTGTGTGTGTGAGAACACCCGTGTGTGTGTGAGAACACGTGTGTGTGTGAGAACAGGTGTGTGTGTGAACAGGTGTGTGTGTGTGAACACGTGTGTGTGTGTGAACAGGTGTGTGTGAACACGTGTGTGTGAACACTTGTGTGTGCGTGTGAACAGGTGTGTGTGTGTGAACACGTGTGTGTGTGAACAGGTATGTGTGTGTGTGAACAGGTGTGTGTGTGAACGTGTGTGTGTGTGAACGTGTGTGTGTGTGTGAACACGTGTGTGTATGTGAACGTGTGTGTGTGTACAGGTGTGTGTGAACACGTGTGTGTGTGTGAACACGTGTGTGTGTGAACACATGTGTGTGTGTGAACACATGTGTGTGTGTGAACACGTGTGTGTTGGTGAACATGTGTGTGTGTGTGAACAGGTGTGTGTGCGTGAACAGGTGTGTGTGTCTGTGTGAGAACACGTGCGTGTGTGAGAACACGTGCGTGTGAGAACACGTGTGTGTGTGTGTGAACAGGTGTGTGTGTGAGAAAACATGTGTGTGTGTAAGAACACGTGTGAGTGTGAGAACACGTGTTTGTGAGAACACGTGTGTGTATGTGAGAACACGTGTGTGTGTGTGAACACGTGTGAGTGTGAACAGGTGTGTGTGGGTGTGTGTGAACAGGTGTGTGTGTGTGTGAACACGTGTGTGTATGTGAACGTGTGTGTGTGAACAGGTGTGTGTGTGTGAACAGGTGTGTGTGTGTGAACACGTGTGTGTGTGAACTGGTGTGTGTGTGTGAACAGGTGTTTGTGTATGAACAGATGTGTGTGTGTGAGAACACGTGTGTGTGTGTGTGAGAACAAATGTGTGTATGTGAACGTGTGTGTGTGAACAGGTGTGTGTGTGAACAGGTGTGTGTGTGTTTGAACGTGTGTGTGTGTGTGTGAACACGTGTGTGTATGTGATCGTGTGTGTGTGAACATGTGTGTGTGTGAACAGGTGTGTGTGTGTGAACACGTGTGTGTGTGAACAGGTGTGTGTGTGTGAACAGGTGTTTGTGTATGAACAGATGTGTGTATGTGAGAACACGTGTGTGTGTGTGTGAGAACACGTGTGTGTGTGAGAACATGTGTGTGTGAGAACACGTGTGTGTGAACAGGTGTGTGTGTGTGTGAGAACACGTGTGTGTGTGAGAACAGGTGTGTGTGTGTGTGAACAGGTGTGTGTGTGTGAACACGTGTGTGTGTGTGAACACGTGTGTGTGTGAGAACACGTGTGTGTGTGAGAACTCGTGTGTGTGAGAACACGTGTGTGTGAGAACACGTGTGTGTGTGAACAGGTGTGTGTGTGAACAGCTGTGTGTGTGTGTGAACAGGTGTGCGTGTGTGAGAACACGTGTGTGTGTGTGAGAGACCACGTGTGTGTGTGTGAACACGTGTGTGTGTGTGAACACGTGTGTGTTGGTGAACATGTGTGTGTGTGTGTGAACAGGTGTGTGTGCGTGAACAGGTGTGTGTGTCTGTGTGTGAACACGTGTGTGTGTGAGAACATGTGTGTGTGAACACGTGTGTGTGTGAGAACACGTGTGTGTGTGTGAACAGGTGTGTGTGTGTGAACAGGTGTGTGTGTGTGTGAGAACACCCGTGTGTGTGTGAGAACACGTGTGTGTGTGAGAACAGGTGTGTGTGTGAACAGGTGTGTGTGTGTGAACACGTGTGTGTGTGTGAACAGGTGTGTGTGACCACGTGTGTGTGAACACTTGTGTGTGCGTGTGAACAGGTGTGTGTGTGTGAACACGTGTGTGTGTGAACAGGTATGTGTGTGTGTGAACAGGTGTGTGTGTGAACGTGTGTGTGTGTGAACGTGTGTGTGTGTGTGAACACGTGTGTGTATGTGAACGTGTGCGTGTGTACAGGTGTGTGTGAACACGTGTGTGTGTGTGAACACGTGTGTGTGTGAACACATGTGTGTGTGTGAACACATGTGTGTGTGTGAACACGTGTGTGTTGGTGAACATGTGTGTGTGTGTGAACAGGTGTGTGTGCGTGAACAGGTGTGTGTGTCTGTGTGAGAACACGTGCGTGTGTGAGAACACGTGCGTGTGAGAACACGTGTGTGTGTGTGTGAACAGGTGTGTGTGTGAGAAAACATGTGTGTGTGTAAGAACACGTGTGAGTGTGAGAACACGTGTTTGTGAGAACACGTGTGTGTATGTGAGAACACGTGTGTGTGTGTGAACACGTGTGAGTGTGAACAGGTGTGTGTGGGTGTGTGTGAACAGGTGTGTGTGTGTGTGAACACGTGTGTGTATGTGAACGTGTGTGTGTGAACAGGTGTGTGTGTGTGAACAGGTGTGTGTGTGTGAACACGTGTGTGTGTGAACTGGTGTGTGTGTGTGAACAGGTGTTTGTGTATGAACAGATGTGTGTGTGTGAGAACACGTGTGTGTGTGTGTGAGAACAAATGTGTGTATGTGAACGTGTGTGTGTGAACAGGTGTGTGTGTGAACAGGTGTGTGTGTGTTTGAACGTGTGTGTGTGTGTGTGAACACGTGTGTGTATGTGATCGTGTGTGTGTGAACATGTGTGTGTGTGAACAGGTGTGTGTGTGTGAACACGTGTGTGTGTGAACAGGTGTGTGTGTGTGAACAGGTGTTTGTGTATGAACAGATGTGTGTATGTGAGAACACGTGTGTGTGTGTGTGAGAACACGTGTGTGTGTGAGAACATGTGTGTGTGAGAACACGTGTGTGTGAACAGGTGTGTGTGTGTGTGAGAACACGTGTGTGTGTGAGAACAGGTGTGTGTGTGTGTGAACAGGTGTGTGTGTGTGAACACGTGTGTGTGTGTGAACACGTGTGTGTGTGAGAACACGTGTGTGTGTGTGAGAAAACGTGTGTGTGTGTGTGAGAACACGTGTGTGTGTGTGAGAACACGTGTGCGTGAGAACACGTGTGTGTGTGAGAACACGTGTGAGAACACGTGTGTGTGTGTGAACAGGTGTGTGTGTGTGTGAGAACACGTGTGTGTGTGTGAGACCACGTGTGTGTGCGTGTATGAAGACGTGTGTTTGTGTGAACACGTGTGTGTGTGTGAACCCGTGTGTGTGTGTGAACACGTGTGTGTGAGAACATGTGTGTTTGAGAACACGTGTGTTTGTGTGAGAACACGTGTGTGTGTGAACACGTGTGTGTGTGAGAACATGTGTGTTTGAGAACACGTGTGTTTGTGTGAGAACACGTGTGTGTGTGAACAGGTGTGTGTGTGTGAACAGGTGTGTGTGTGTGAACACGCGCGTGTGTGTGAGAACACGTGTGTGTGTGTGTGAACAGTTGTGTGTGTGTGAACACGTGTGTGTGAACAGGTGTGTGTGTGAACACGTGTGTGTGTGAGAAAACGTGTGTGTGTGTGAGAACACGTGTGTGTGTGTGAGAACACGTGTGTGAGAGAACACGTGTGTGTGTGAGAACACGTGTGTTTGTGTGAGAACACGTGTGTGTGTGAACAGGTGTGTGTGTGTGTGAACAGGTGTGCGTGTGTGAACACGCGCGTGTGTGTGAGAACACGTGTGTGTGTGAACAGTTGTGTGTGTGTGAACACGTGTGTGTGAACAGGTGTGTGTGAACAGGTGTGTGTGTGTATGAACGTGTGTGTGTGTGAACACGTGTGTGTATGTGTGAACAGGTGTGTGTGGGTGTGTGTGAACAGGTGTGTGTGTGTGAACGTGTGTGTGTGTGTGAACACGTGTGTGTATGTGAACGTGTGTGTGTGAATAGGTGTGTGTGTGAACACGTGTGTGTGCGTGAACACGTGTGTGTGTAAACACATGTGTGTGTGTGAACACATGTGTGTGTGAACACGTGTGTGTTGGTGAACATGTGTGTGTGTGTGTGAACAGGTGTGTGTGCGTGAACAGGTGTGTGTGTGTGTGTGAACACGTGTGTGTGTGAGAACACGTGTGTGTGTGAGAGAAAGCGTGTGTGTGTGTGTGAGAACACGTGTGTGTGTGTGAGAACACCTGTGTGTGAGAACACGTGTGTGTGTGAGAACACGTGTGAGAACACGTGTGTGTGTGAACAGGTGCGTGTGTGTGATCAGGTGTGTGTGTGTGTGAACAGGTGTGTGTGTGAGATCACGTGTGTGTGTGTGAGAACACGTGTGTGAGAACATGTGTGTGTGAGAACACGCGTGTGTGTGTGAGAACAAGTGTGTGTGTGAACACGTGTGTGTGTGAACGTGTGTGTGTGTGAACACGTGTGTGTGTGTGTGAACAGGTGTGTGTGTGTGAACATGTGTGTGTCCGTGAACAGGTGTGTGTGTGTGTGTGAACACGTGTGTGTGTGTGAGAACACCTGTGTGTGAGAACACGTGTGTGTGTGAGAACACGTGTGAGAACACGTGTGTGTGTGTGAACAGGTGTGTGTGTGTGTGTGATCAGGTGTGTGTGTGTGTGTGAACAGGTGTGTGTGTGTGAGAACACGTGTGTGTGTGTGAGAACACGTGTGTGAGAACATGTGTGTGTGAGAACACACGTGTGTGTGTGAGAACACGTGTGTGTGTGTGAACACGTGTGTGTGTGTGAACGTGTGTGTGTGTGTTTGAACACGTGTGTGTGTGTGTGAACAGGTGTGTGTGAGTGAACATGTGTGTGTGCGTGAACAGGTGTGTGTGTGTGTGAACACGTGTGTGTGTGAGAACACGTGTGTGTGTGTGAGAAAACGTGTGTGTGTTTGAGAACACGTGTGTGTTTGAGAACACGTGTGCGTGAGAACACGTGTGTGTGTGAGAACACGTGTGAGAACACGTGTGTGTGTGTGAACAGGTGTGTGTGTGTGAACAGGTGTGTGTGTGTGTGAGAGAACACGTGTGTGTGTGTGAAACCACGTGTGTGTGTGAGAACACGTGTGTGTGAGAACTCGTGTGTGTGTGAGAACACATCTGTGTGTGAGAACACGTGTGTGTGTGTGAGAAAACGTGTGTGTGTGAACACGTGTGTGTGTGAACACGTGTGTGTGTGAACACATGTGTTTGTGTGTGAACACGTGTGTGTGTGAACACGTGTGTGTGTGTGAACAGGTGTGTGTGATTGAACATGTGTGTGTGCGTGAACAGGTGTGTGTGTGTGTGAACACGTGTGTGTGTGAGAACACGTGTGTGTGTGTGAGAAAACGTGTGTGTGTTTGAGAACACGTGTGTGTTTGAGAACACGTGTGCGTGAGAACACGTGTGTGTGTGAGAACACGTGTGAGAACACGTGTGTGTGTGTGAACAGGTGTGTGTGTGTGTGAGAACACGTGTGTGTGTATGAGACCACGTGTGTGTGCGTGTATGAAGACGTGTGTTTGTGTGAACACGTGTGTGTGTGTGAACCCGTGTGTGTGTGTGAACACATGTGTGTTGGTGAACATGTGTGTGTGTGTGTGAACAGGTGTGTGTGCGTGAATAGGTGTGTGTGTCTGTGTGAGAACACGTGTGTGTGTGAGAACATGTGTGTTTGAGAACACGTGTGTTTGTGTGAGAACACTTGTGTGTGTGAACAGGTGTGTGTGTGTGAACAGGCGTGTGTGTGTGAACACGCGCGTGTGTGTGAGAACACGTGTGTGTGTGTGTGAACAGTTGTGTGTGTGTGAACACGTGTGTGTGAACAGGTGTGTGTGTGAACACGTGTGTGTGTGAGAAAACGTGTGTGTGTGTGAGAACACGTGTGTGTGTGTGAGAACACGTGTGTGAGAGAACACGTGTGTGTGTGAGAACACGTGTGTTTGTGTGAACACGTGTGTGTGTGAACCCGTGTGTGTGTGTGAACACATGTGTGTTGGTGAACATGTGTGTGTGTGTGTGAACAGGTGTGTGTGCGTGAACACGTGTGTGTGTGTGAACACGTGTGTCTGTGAACAGGTGTGTGTGGGTGTGTGTGAACAGGTGTGTGTGTGTATGAACGTGTGTGTGTGTGAACACGTGTGTGTATGTGTGAACAGGTGTGTGTGGTTGTGTGTGAACAGGTGTGTGTGTGTGAACGTGTGTGTGTGTGTGAACACGTGTGTGTATGTGAACGTGTGTGTGTGAATAGGTGTGTGTGTGAACACGTGTGTGTGCGTGAACACGCGTGTGTGTAAACACATGTGTGTGTGTGAACACATGTGTGTGTGAACACGTGTGTGTTGGTGAACATGTGTGTGTGTGTGTGAACAGGTGTGTGTGCGTGAACAGGTGTGTGTGTGTGTGAGAACACGTGTGTGAGAACACGTGTGTGTGAACAGGTGTGTGTGTGTGTGAACAGGTGTGTGTGTGTGAGAACACGTGTGTGTGTGAGAACAGGTGTGTGTGTGTGAACAGGTGTGTGTGTGTGAACACGTTTGTGTGTGAATAGGTGTGTGTGAACACGTGTGTGTGTGAACACGTGTGTGGGTGTCAACATGTGTGTGTGTGATCACGTGTGTGTGTGTGAGAACGTGTGTGTGTGTGTTAACAGGTGTGTGTGTGTGTGAACAGGTGTTTGTGTGAACACGTGTGTGTGTGTGAACATGTGTGTGTGTGTGTGTGTGTGTGAACAGGTATGTGTGCGTGAACAGGTGTGTGTGTGTGAGAACAGGTGTGTGTGAGAACACGTGTGTGTGAACAGGTGTGTGTGTGTGTGAGAACACGTGTGTGTGTGAGAACAGGTGTGTGTGTGTGAACAGGTCTGTGTGTGTGAACACGTGTGTGTGTGTGAACACGTGTGTGTGTGAGAACACGTGTGGGTGTGTGAGAAAACGTGTGTGTGTGTGTGAGAACACGTGTGTGTGTGTGTGAGAACACGTGTGCGTGAGAACACGTGTGTGTGTGAGAACACGTGTGTTTGTGTGAGAACACGTGTGTGTGTGAACACGTGTGTGTGTGAGAACATGTGTGTTTGAGAACACGTGTGTTTGTGTGAGAACACGTGTGTGTGTGAACAGGTGTGTGTGTGTGAACAGGTGTGTGTGTGTGAACACGCGCGTGTGTGTGAGAACACGTGTGTGTGTGTGTGAACAGTTGTGTGTGTGTGAACACGTGTGTGTGAACAGGTGTGTGTGTGAACACGTGTGTGTGTGAGAAAACGTGTGTGTGTGTGAGAACACGTGTGTGTGTGTGAGAACACGTGTGTGTGAGAACACGTGTGTGTGTGAGAACACGTGTGTGTGTGAACAGGTGTGTGTGAACAGCTGTATGTGTGTGTGAACAGGTGTGTGTGTGTGAGAACACGTGTGTGTGTGTGTGAGACCACGTGTGTGTGTGTGTGAACACGTGTGTGTGTGTGTGTGTGAACACGTGTGTGTGTGTGAACACGTGTGTGTGAACACGTGTGTGTTGGTGAACATGTGTGTGTGTGTGAACAGGTGTGTGTGCGTGAACAGGTGTGTGTGTCTGTGTGAGAACACGTGTGTGTGTGAGAACACGTGTGTGTGAACAGGTGTGTGTGTGTGTGAGAACACGTGTGTGTGTGAGAACAGGTGTGTGTGTGTGTGAACAGGTGTGTGTGTGTGAACACGTGTGTGTGTGTGAACACGTGTGTGTGTGAGAACACGTGTGTGTGTGTGAGAAAACGTGTGTGTGTGTGTGAGAACACGTGTGTGTGTGTGAGAACACGTGTGCGTGAGAACACGTGTGTGTGTGAGAACACGTGTGAGAACACGTGTGTGTGTGTGAACAGGTGTGTGTGTGTGTGAGAACACGTGTGTGTGTGAGAGACCACGTGTGTGTGCGTGTATGAAGACGTGTGTTTGTGTGAACACGTGTGTGTGTGTGAACCCGTGTGTGTGTGTGAACACATGTGTGTTGGTGAACATGTGTGTGTGTGTGTGAACAGGTGTGTGTGCGTGAATAGGTGTGCGTGTCTGTGTGAGAACACGTGTGTGTGTGAGAACATGTGTGTTTGAGAACACGTGTGTTTGTGTGAGAACACGTGTGTGTGTGAACAGGTGTGTGTGTGTGAACAGGTGTGTGTGTGTGAACACGCGCGTGTGTGTGAGAACACGTGTGTGTGTGTGTGAACAGTTGTGTGTGTGTGAACACGTGTGTGTGAACAGGTGTGTGTGAACAGGTGTGTGTGTGTATGAACGTGTGTGTGTGTGAACACGTGTGTGTATGTGTGAACAGGTGTGTGTGGGTGTGTGTGAACAGGTGTGTGTGTGTGAACGTGTGTGTGTGTGTGAACACGTGTGTGTATGTGAACGTGTGTGTGTGAATAGGTGTGTGTGTGAACACGTGTGTGTGTGTGAGAACACGTGTGTGTGTGAACACGTGTGTGTTGGTGAACACATGTGTGTGTGTGAACACGTGTGTGTTGGTGAACATGTGTGTGTGTGTGAACAGGTGTGTGTGCGTGAACAGGTGTGTGTGTGTGAGAACACGTGTGTGTGAGAACACGTGTGTGTGAACAGGTGTGTGTGTGTGTGAACAGGTGTGTGTGTGTGTGAGAACATGTGTGTGTGTGAGAACAGGTGTGTGTGTGTGAACAGGTGTGTGTGTGTGAACACGTTTGTGTGTGAACAGGTGTGTGTGTGAACACGTGTGTGTGTGAACAGGTGCGTGTGTGTGATCAGGTGTGTGTGTATGTGAACAGGTGTGTGTGTGAGATCACGTGTGTGTGTGTGAGAACACGTGTGTGAGAACATGTGTGTGTGAGAACACGCGTGTGTGTGTGAGAACAAGTGTGTGTGTGAACACGTGTGTGTGTGAACGTGTGTGTGTGTGTGAACACGTGTGTGTGTGTGTGAACAGGTGTGTGTGTGTGAACATGTGTGTGTCCGTGAACAGGTGTGTGTGTGTGTGTGAACACGTGTGTGTGTGAGAACACCTGTGTGTGAGAACACGTGTGTGTGTGAGAACACGTGTGAGAACACGTGTGTGTGTGTGAACAGGTGTGTGTGTGTGATCAGGTGTGTGTGTGTGTGTGTGAACAGGTGTGTGTGTGTGAGAACACGTGTGTGTGTGTGAGAACACGTGTGTGAGAACATGTGTGTGTGAGAACACACGTGTGTGTGTGAGAACACGTGTGTGTGTGTGAACACGTGTGTGTGTGTGAACGTGTGTGTGTGTGTTTGAACAGGTGTGTGTGTGTGTGAACAGGTGTGTGTGAGTGAACATGTGTGTGTGCGTGAACAGGTGTGTGTGTGTGTGAACACGTGTGTGTGTGAGAACACGTGTGTGTGTGTGAGAAAACGTGTGTGTGTTTGAGAACACGTGTGTGTTTGAGAACACGTGTGCGTGAGAACACGTGTGTGTGTGAGAACACGTGTGAGAACACGTGTGTGTGTGTGAACAGGTGTGTGTGTGTGAACAGGTGTGTGTGTGTGTGTGAGAGAACACGTGTGTGTGTGTGAGACCACGTGTGTGTGTGAGAACACGTGTGTGTGAGAACTCGTTTGTGTGTGAGAACACATCTGTGTGTGAGAACACGTGTGTGTGTGTGAGAAAACGTGTGTGTGTGAACACGTGTGTGTGTGTGAACACGTGTGTGTGTGAACACATGTGTTTGTGTGTGAACACGTGTGTGTGTGAACACGTGTGTGTGTGTGAACAGGTGTGTGTGAGTGAACATGTGTGTGTGCGTGAACAGGTGTGTGTGTGTGTGAACACGTGTGTGTGTGAGAACACGTGGGTGTGTGAGAAAACGTGTGTGTGTTTGAGAACACGTGTGTGTTTGAGAACACGTGTGCGTGAGAACACGTGTGTGTGTGAGAACACGTGTGAGAACACGTGTGTGTGTGTGAACAGGTGTGTGTGTGTGAACAGGTGTGTGTGTGTGAGAGAGAACACGTGTGTGTGTGTGAGACCACGTGTGTGTGTGAGAACACGTGTGTGAGAGAACTCGTGTGTGTGTGAGAACACATCTGTGTGTGAGAACACGTGTGTGTGTGAGAAAACGTGTGTGTGTGAACACGTGTGTGTGTGTGAACACGTGTGTGTGTGAACACATGTGTTTGTGTGTGAACACGTGTGTGTGTGAACACGTGTGTGTGTGTCTGTGTGTGAACAGGTGTGTGTGTGAACAGGTGTGTTTGTTTGAACACGTGTGTGTGTGTGTGTGAACGTGTGTGTGTGAGAACGTGTGTGTGTGTGAACACGTATGTGTGTGAACACGTGTGTGTGTGTGAACAGGTGTGTGTGCGTGAACAGGTGTGTGTGTCTGTGTGTGAACACGTGTGTGTGTGTGAGAACACGTGTGTGTGTGTGTGTGAACACGTGTGTGTGTGTTTTTGTGAGAACACGTGTGTGTGTGAGAACATGTGTGTGTGAGAACACGCGTGTGTGTGTGAGAACACGCGTGTGTGTGTGGACACGTGTGTGTGTGTGAACACGTGTGTGTGTGAACGCGTGTGTGTGTGTGAACACGTGTGTGTGTGTGAACAGGTGTGTGTGTGAACATGTGTGTGTGCGTGAACAGGTGTGTGTGTGTGTGAACACGTGTGTGTGTGTGAGAACATGTGTGTGTGTGAGAACTCGTGTGTGTGAGAACACGTGTGTGTGAGAACACGTGTGTGTGTGAACAGGTGTGTGTGTGAACAGCTGTGTGTGTGTGTGAACAGGTGTGCGTGTGTGAGAACACGTGTGTGTGTGTGAGAGACCACGTGTGTGTGTGTGAACACATGTGTGTGTAAACACGTGTCTGTGTGTGAACACGTGTGTGTGTGTGAACATGTGTGTGTGTGAACACGTGTGTGTGTGTGAGAACACGTGTGTGTGTGTGAACACGTGTGTGTGTGTGAACACGTGTGTGTGTGTGAACACGTGTGTCTGTGAACAGGTGTGTGTGGGTGTGTGTGAACAGGTGTGTGTGTGTATGAACGTGTGTGTGTGTGAACACGTGTGTGTATGTGTGAACAGCTGTGTGTGGGTGTGTGTGAACAGGTGTGTGTGTGTGAACGTGTGTGTGTGTGTGAACACGTGTGTGTATGTGAACGTGTGTGTGTGAATAGGTGTGTGTGTGAACACGTGTGTGTGAGTGAACACGTGTGTGTGTAAACACATGTGTGTGTGTGAACACATGTGTGTGTGAACACGTGTGTGTTGGTGAACATGTGTGTGTGTGTGTGTGTGAGAAGGTGTGTGTGCGTGAACAGGTGTGTGTGTGAGTGTGAGAACACGTGTGTGTGAGAACACGTGTGTGTGAGAAAACACGTGTGTGTGTGAGAACACGCGCGTGTGTGTGAGAACACGTGTGTGTGTGTGAACAGGTGTGTGTGCGTGAACACGTGTGTGTGTGTGAACACGTGTGTCTGTGAACAGGTGTGTGTGGGTGTGTGTGAACAGGTGTGTGTGTGTATGAACGTGTGTGTGTGTGAACACGTGTGTGTATGTGTGAACAGGTGTGTGTGGTTGTGTGTGAACAGGTGTGTGTGTGTGTGTGAGAACACGTGTGTGAGAACACGTGTGTGTGAACAGGTGTGTGTGTGTGTGAACAGGTGTGTGTGTGTGAGAACACGTGTGTGTGTGAGAACAGGTGTGTGTGTGTGAACAGGTGTGTGTGTGTGAACACGTTTGTGTGTGAATAGGTGTGTGTGAACACGTGTGTGTGTGAACACGTGTGTGGGTGTCAACATGTGTGTGTGTGATCACGTGTGTGTGTGTGAGAACGTGTGTGTGTGTGTTAACAGGTGTGTGTGTGTGTGAACAGGTGTTTGTGTGAACACGTGTGTGTGTGTGAACATGTGTGTGTGTGTGTGTGTGTGTGAACAGGTATGTGTGCGTGAACAGGTGTGTGTGTGTGAGAACAGGTGTGTGTGAGAACACGTGTGTGTGAACAGGTGTGTGTGTGTGTGAGAACACGTGTGTGTGTGAGAACAGGTGTGTGTGTGTGTGAACAGGTGTGTGTGTGTGAACACGTGTGTGTGTGTGAACACGTGTGTGTGTGAGAACACGTGTGGGTGTGTGAGAAAACGTGTGTGTGTGTGTGAGAACACGTGTGTGTGTGTGTGAGAACACGTGTGCGTGAGAACACGTGTGTGTGTGAGAACAAGTGTGAGAACACGTGTGTGTGTGTGAACAGGTGTGTGTGTGTGTGAGAACACGTGTGTGTGTGTGAGACCACGTGTGTGTGCGTGTATGAACACGTGTGTTTGTGTGAACACGTGTGTGTGTGTGAACCCGTGTGTGTGTGTGAACACATGTGTGTTGGTGAACATGTGTGTGTGTGTGTGAACAGGTGTGTGTGCGTGAATAGGTGTGTGTGTCTGTGTGAGAACACGTGTGTGTGTGAGAACATGTGTGTTTGAGAACACGTGTGTTTGTGTGAGAACACGTGTGTGTGTGAACAGGTGTGTGTGTGTGAACAGGTGTGTGTGTGTGAACACGCGCGTGTGTGTGAGAACACGTGTGTGTGTGTGTGAACAGTTGTGTGTGTGTGAACACGTGTGTGTGAACAGGTGTGTGTGAACACGTGTGTGTGTGAGAAAACGTGTGTGTGTGTGAGAACACGTGTGTGTGTGTGAGAACACGTGTGTGTGAGAACACGTGTGTGTGTGAGAACACGTGTGTGTGTGTGAACAGGTGTGTGTGAACAGCTGTATGTGTGTGTGAACAGGTGTGTGTGTGTGAGAACACGTGTGTGTGTGTGTGTGAGACCACGTGTGTGTGTGTGTGAACACGTGTGTGTGTGTGTGTGTGAACACGTGTGTGTGTGTGAACACGTGTGTGTGAACACGTGTGTGTTGGTGAACATGTGTGTGTGTGTGAACAGGTGTGTGTGCGTGAACAGGTGTGTGTGTCTGTGTGAGAACACGTGTGTGTGTGAGAACACGTGTGTGTGAACAGGTGTGTGTGTGTGAGAACACGTGTGTGTGTGAGAACAGGTGTGTGTGTGTGTGAACAGGTGTGTGTGTGTGAACACGTGTGTGTGTGTGAACACGTGTGTGTGTGAGAACACGTGTGTGTGTGTGAGAAAACGTGTGTGTGTGTGTGAGAACACGTGTGTGTGTGTGAGAACACGTGTGCGTGAGAACACGTGTGTGTGTGAGAACACGTGTGAGAACACGTGTGTGTGTGTGAACAGGTGTGTGTGTGTGTGAGAACACGTGTGTGTGTGAGAGACCACGTGTGTGTGCGTGTATGAAGACGTGTGTTTGTGTGAACACGTGTGTGTGTGTGAACCCGTGTGTGTGTGTGAACACATGTGTGTTGGTGAACATGTGTGTGTGTGTGTGAACAGGTGTGTGTGCGTGAATAGGTGTGCGTGTCTGTGTGAGAACACGTGTGTGTGTGAGAACATGTGTGTTTGAGAACACGTGTGTTTGTGTGAGAACACGTGTGTGTGTGAACAGGTGTGTGTGTGTGAACAGGTGTGTGTGTGTGAACACGCGCGTGTGTGTGAGAACACGTGTGTGTGTGTGTGAACAGTTGTGTGTGTGTGAACACGTGTGTGTGAACAGGTGTGTGTGAACAGGTGTGTGTGTGTATGAACGTGTGTGTGTGTGAACACGTGTGTGTATGTGTGAACAGGTGTGTGTGGGTGTGTGTGAACAGGTGTGTGTGTGTGAACGTGTGTGTGTGTGTGAACACGTGTGTGTATGTGAACGTGTGTGTGTGAATAGGTGTGTGTGTGAACACGTGTGTGTGTGTGAGAACACGTGTGTGTGTGAACACGTGTGTGTTGGTGAACACATGTGTGTGTGTGAACACGTGTGTGTTGGTGAACATGTGTGTGTGTGTGAACAGGTGTGTGTGCGTGAACAGGTGTGTGTGTGTGAGAACACGTGTGTGTGAGAACACGTGTGTGTGAACAGGTGTGTGTGTGTGTGAACAGGTGTGTGTGTGTGTGAGAACATGTGTGTGTGTGAGAACAGGTGTGTGTGTGTGAACAGGTGTGTGTGTGTGAACACGTTTGTGTGTGAACAGGTGTGTGTGTGAACACGTGTGTGTGTGAACAGGTGCGTGTGTGTGATCAGGTGTGTGTGTGTGTGAACAGGTGTGTGTGTGAGATCACGTGTGTGTGTGTGAGAACACGTGTGTGAGAACATGTGTGTGTGAGAACACGCGTGTGTGTGTGAGAACAAGTGTGTGTGTGAACACGTGTGTGTGTGAACGTGTGTGTGTGTGTGAACACGTGTGTGTGTGTGTGAACAGGTGTGTGTGTGTGAACATGTGTGTGTCCGTGAACAGGTGTGTGTGTGTGTGTGAACACGTGTGTGTGTGAGAACACCTGTGTGTGAGAACACGTGTGTGTGTGAGAACACGTGTGAGAACACGTGTGTGTGTGTGAACAGGTGTGTGTGTGTGATCAGGTGTGTGTGTGTGTGTGTGAACAGGTGTGTGTGTGTGAGAACACGTGTGTGTGTGTGAGAACACGTGTGTGAGAACATGTGTGTGTGAGAACACACGTGTGTGTGTGAGAACACGTGTGTGTGTGTGAACACGTGTGTGTGAGTGAACATGTGTGTGTGCGTGAACAGGTGTGTGTGTGTGTGAACACGTGTGTGTGTGAGAACACGTGTGTGTGTGTGAGAAAACGTGTGTGTGTTTGAGAACACGTGTGTGTTTGAGAACACGTGTGCGTGAGAACACGTGTGTGTGTGAGAACACGTGTGAGAACATGTGTGTGTGTGTGAACAGGTGTGTGTGTGTGAACAGGTGTGTGTGTGTGTGTGAGAGAACACGTGTGTGTGTGTGAGACCACGTGTGTGTGTGAGAACACGTGTGTGTGAGAACTCGTTTGTGTGTGAGAACACATCTGTGTGTGAGAACACGTGTGTGTGTGTGAGAAAACGTGTGTGTGTGAACACGTGTGTGTGTGTGAACACGTGTGTGTGTGAACACATGTGTTTGTGTGTGAACACGTGTGTGTGTGAACACGTGTGTGTGTGTGAACAGGTGTGTGTGAGTGAACATGTGTGTGTGCGTGAACAGGTGTGTGTGTGTGTGAACACGTGTGTGTGTGAGAACACGTGGGTGTGTGAGAAAACGTGTGTGTGTTTGAGAACACGTGTGTGTTTGAGAACACGTGTGCGTGAGAACACGTGTGTGTGTGAGAACACGTGTGAGAACACGTGTGTGTGTGTGAACAGGTGTGTGTGTGTGAACAGGTGTGTGTGTGTGAGAGAGAACACGTGTGTGTGTGTGAGACCACGTGTGTGTGTGAGAACACGTGTGTGAGAGAACTCGTGTGTGTGTGAGAACACATCTGTGTGTGAGAACACGTGTGTGTGTGAGAAAACGTGTGTGTGTGAACACGTGTGTGTGTGTGAACACGTGTGTGTGTGAACACATGTGTTTGTGTGTGAACACGTGTGTGTGTGAACACGTGTGTGTGTGTCTGTGTGTGAACAGGTGTGTGTGTGAACAGGTGTGTTTGTTTGAACACGTGTGTGTGTGTGTGTGAACGTGTGTGTGTGAGAACGTGTGTGTGTGTGAACACGTATGTGTGTGAACACGTGTGTGTGTGTGAACAGGTGTGTGTGCGTGAACAGGTGTGTGTGTCTGTGTGTGAACACGTGTGTGTGTGTGAGAACACGTGTGTGTGTGTGTGTGAACACGTGTGTGTGTGTTTTTGTGAGAACACGTGTGTGTGTGAGAACATGTGTGTGTGAGAACACGCGTGTGTGTGTGAGAACACGCGTGTGTGTGTGGACACGTGTGTGTGTGTGAACACGTGTGTGTGTGAACGCGTGTGTGTGTGTGAACACGTGTGTGTGTGTGTGAACAGGTGTGTGTGTGAACATGTGTGTGTGCGTGAACAGGTGTGTGTGTGTGTGAACACGTGTGTGTGTGTGAGAACATGTGTGTGTGTGAGAACTCGTGTGTGTGAGAACACGTGTGTGTGAGAACACGTGTGTGTGTGAACAGGTGTGTGTGTGAACAGCTGTGTGTGTGTGTGAACAGGTGTGCGTGTGTGAGAACACGTGTGTGTGTGTGAGAGACCACGTGTGTGTGTGTGAACACATGTGTGTGTAAACACGTGTCTGTGTGTGAACACGTGTGTGTGTGTGAACATGTGTGTGTGTGAACACGTGTGTGTGTGTGAGAACACGTGTGTGTGTGTGAACACGTGTGTGTGTGTGAACACGTGTGTGTGTGTGAACACGTGTGTCTGTGAACAGGTGTGTGTGGGTGTGTGTGAACAGGTGTGTGTGTGTATGAACGTGTGTGTGTGTGAACACGTGTGTGTATGTGTGAACAGCTGTGTGTGGGTGTGTGTGAACAGGTGTGTGTGTGTGAACGTGTGTGTGTGTGTGAACACGTGTGTGTATGTGAACGTGTGTGTGTGAATAGGTGTGTGTGTGAACACGTGTGTGTGAGTGAACACGTGTGTGTGTAAACACATGTGTGTGTGTGAACACATGTGTGTGTGAACACGTGTGTGTTGGTGAACATGTGTGTGTGTGTGTGTGTGTGAGAAGGTGTGTGTGCGTGAACAGGTGTGTGTGTGAGTGTGAGAACACGTGTGTGTGAGAACACGTGTGTGTGAGAAAACACGTGTGTGTGTGAGAACACGCGCGTGTGTGTGAGAACACGTGTGTGTGTGTGAACAGGTGTGTGTGTGAACAGGTGTGTGTGTGAACACGTGTGTGTGAACAGGTGTGTGTGTGAACACGTTTGTGTGTGTGAACACTTGTGTGTGTGTGAACACGTGTGTGTGCGTGTGAACAGGTGTGTGTGTGTGAACACGTGTGTGTGTGAACAGGTGTGTGTGTGTGATCAGGTGTGTGTGTGTGAACAGATGTGTGTGGGTGTGTGTGAACGTGTGTGTGTGTGTGAACGTGTGTGTGTGTGAACACGTGTGTGTGTGTGTGAACACGTGTGTGTGTGTGAACACATGTGTGTGTGAACACGTGTGTGTTGGTGAACACGTGTGTGTGTGTGTGTGTGAACAGGTGTGTGTGCGTCCACAGGTGTGTGTGTCTGTGTGAGAACACGTGTGTGTGTGTGAACATGTGTGTGTGAGAACACGCGTGTGTGTGTGAGAACACGTGTGTGTGTGAACACGTGTGTGTGTGTGAACACGTGTGTGTGTGAACGCGTGTGTGTGAACACGTGTGTGTGTGTGTGAACAGGTGTGTGTGTGTGAACATGAGTGCATGAACAGGTGTGTGTGTGTGTGTGAACACGTGTGTGTGTGTGTCAACACGTGTGTGTGTGAACGTGTGTGTGTGTGTGAACAGGTGTGTGTGTGAACTGGTGTGTTTGTGTGAACACGTGTGTGTGTGTGAACGTGTGTGTGTGTGTGAACGTGTGTGTGTGTGAACACATGTGTGTGTGTGAACACGTGTGTGTGTGTGTGAACAGGAGTGTGTGCGTGAACAGGTGTGTGTGTCTGTGTGTGAACACGTGTGTGTGTGTGTGAGAACATGTGTGTGTGTTTCAGAAAACGTGTGTGTGTGAGAATACGTGTGTGTGTGAGAACATGTGTGTGTGAGAACACGCGTGTGTGTGTGAGAACACGTGTGTGTGTGAACACGCGCGTGTGTGTGAACACGTGTGTGTGTGTGTGTGAACGTGTGTGTGTGTGTGAACACGTGTGTGTGTGTGAACAGGTGTGTGTGTCTGTGTGTGAACACGTGTGTGTGTGTGAGAACACGTGTGTGTGTGTGTGAACACGTGTGTGTGTGTGTGTGAGAACACGTGTGTGTGTGAGAACATGTGTGTGTGAGAACACGCGTGTGTGTGTGAGAACCCGTGTGTGTGTGTGGACACGTGTGTATGTGTGTGAACACGTGTGTGTGTGTGAACGTGTGTGTGTGTGAACACGTGTGTGTGTGTGTGAACAGGTGTGTGTGTGAACATGTGTGTGTGCGTGAACAGGTGTGTGTGTGTGTGTGAACACGTGTGTTTGTGTGAGAACATGTGTGTGTGTGAGAAAACGTGTGTGTGTGTGAGAACACGTGTGTGTGTGAGAACTCGTGTGTGTGAGAACACGTGTGTGTGAGAACACGTGTGTGTGTGAACAGGTGTGTGTGTGAACAGCTGTGTGTGTGTGTGAACAGGTGTGCGTGTGTGAGAACACGTGTGTGTGTGTGAGAGACCACGTGTGTGTGTGTGAACACGTGTGTGTGTGTGAACACGTGTGTGTTGGTGAACATGTGTGTGTGTGTGTGAACAGGTGTGTGTGCGTGAACAGGTGTGTGTGTCTGTGTGTGAACACGTGTGTGTGTGAGAACATGTGTGTGTGAACACGTGTGTGTGTGAGAACACGTGTGTGTGTGTGAACAGGTGTGTGTGTGTGAACAGGTGTGTGTGTGTGTGTGAGAACACCCGTGTGTGTGTGAGAACACGTGTGTGTGTGTGAACAGGTGTGTGTGTGAACAGGTGTGTGTGTGTGAACACGTGTGTGTGTGAACAGGTGTGTGTGAACACGTGTGTGTGAACACTTGTGTGTGCGTGTGAACAGGTGTGTGTGTGTGAACACGTGTGTGTGTGAACAGGTATGTGTGTGTGTGAACAGGTGTGTGTGTGAACGTGTGTGTGTGTGAACGTGTGTGTGTGTGTGAACACGTGTGTGTATGTGAACGTGTGTGTGTGAACAGGTGTGTGTGAACACGTGTGTGTGTGTGAACACGTGTGTGTGTGAACACATGTGTGTGTGTGAACACATGTGTGTGTGTGAACACGTGTGTGTTGGTGAACATGTGTGTGTGTGTGAACAGGTGTGTGTGAACACGTGTGTGTGTGTGAACACGTGTGTGTGTGAACACATGTGTGTGTGTGAACACATGTGTGTGTGTGAACACGTGTGTGTTGGTGAACATGTGTGTGTGTGTGAACAGGTGTGTGTGCGTGAACAGGTGTGTGTGTCTGTGTGAGAACACGTGCGTGTGTGAGAACACGTGCGTGTGAGAACACGTGTGTGTGTGTGTGTGAACAGGTGTGTGTGTGAGAAAACGTGTGTGTGTGTAAGAACACGTGTGTGTGTGAGAACACGTGTTTGTGAGAACACGTGTGTGTATGTGAGAACACGTGTGTGTGTGTGAACACGTGTGAGTGTGAACAGGTGTGTGTGGGTGTGTGTGAACAGGTGTGTGTGTGTGAACACGTGTGTGTATGTGAACGTGTGTGTGTGAACAGGTGTGTGTGTGTGAACAGGTGTGTGTGTGTGAACACGTGTGTGTGTGAACTGGTGTGTGTGTGTGAACAGGTGTTTGTGTATGAACAGATGTGTGTGTGTGAGAACACGTGTGTGTGTGTGTGAGAACAAGTGTGTGTATGTGAACGTGTGTGTGAACAGGTGTGTGTGTGAACAGGTGTGTGTGTGTTTGAACGTGTGTGTGTGTGTGTGAACACGTGTGTGTATGTGATCGTGTGTGTGTGAACATGTGTGTGTGTGAACAGGTGTGTGTGTGTGAACACGTGTGTGTGTGAACAGGTGTGTGTGTGTGAACAGGTGTTTGTGTATGAACAGATGTGTGTATGTGAGAACACGTGTGTGTGTGTGTGAGAACACGTGTGTGTGTGAGAACATGTGTGTGTGAGAACACGTGTGTGTGAACAGGTGTGTGTGTGTGTGAGAACACGTGTGTGTGTGAGAACAGGTGTGTGTGTGTGAACAGGTGTGTGTGTGTGAACACGTGTGTGTGTGTGAACACGTGTGTGTGTGAGAACACGTGTGTGTGTGTGAGAAAACGTGTGTGTGTGTGTGAGAACACGTGTGTGTGTGTGAGAACACGTGTGCGTGAGAACACGTGTGTGTGTGAGAACACGTGTGAGAACACGTGTGTGTGTGTGAACAGGTGTGTGTGTGTGTGAGAACACGTGTGTGTGTGTGAGACCACGTGTGTGTGCGTGTATGAAGACGTGTGTTTGTGTGAACACGTGTGTGTGTGTGAACCCGTGTGTGTGTGTGAACACATGTGTGTTGGTGAACATGTGTGTGTGTGTGTGAACAGGTGTGTGTGCGTGAATAGGTGTGTGTGTCTGTGTGAGAACACGTGTGTGTGTGAGAACATGTGTGTTTGAGAACACGTGTGTTTGTGTGAGAACACGTGTGTGTGTGAACAGGTGTGTGTGTGTGAACAGGTGTGTGTGTGTGAACACGCGCGTGTGTGTGAGAACACGTGTGTGTGTGTGTGAACAGTTGTGTGTGTGTGAACACGTGTGTGTGAACAGGTGTGTGTGAACACGTGTGTGTGTGAGAAAACGTGTGTGTGTGTGTGAAAACACGTGTGTGTGTGAGAACACGTGTGTGTGAGAACACGTGTGTGTGTGAGAACACGTGTGTGTGTGTGAACAGGTGTGTGTGAACAGCTGTATGTGTGTGTGAACAGGTGTGTGTGTGTGAGAACACGTGTGTGTGTCTGTGTGAGACCACGTGTGTGTGTGTGTGAACACGAATGTGTGTGTGTGTGTGAACACGTGTGTGTGTGTGAACACGTGTGTGTGAACACGTGTGTGTTGGTGAACATGTGTGTGTGTGTGAACAGGTGTGTGTGCGTGAACAGGTGTGTGTGTCTGTGTGAGAACACGTGTGTGTGTGAGAACACGTGTGATTGTGTGTGTGAACAGTTGTGTGTGTGTGAACAGGTGTGTGTGTGTGTGTGAGAACACGTGTGCGTGTGTGAGAACACGTGTGTGTGTGAACAGGTGTGTGTGTGAACAGGTGTGTGTGTGTGAACACGTGTGTGTGTGTGAACAGGTGTGTTTGAACACGTGTGTGTGTGAACACTTGTGTGTGCGTGTGAACAGGTGTGTGTGTGAACACGTGTGTGTGTGAACAGGTATGTATGTGTGTGAACAGGTGTGTGTGTGTGAACATGTGTGTGTGGGTGTGTGTGAACACGTGTGCGTGTGTGAGAACACGTGTGTGTGTGAACAGGTGTGTGTGTGAACAGGTGTGTGTGTGTGAACACGTGTGTGTGTGTGAACAGGTGTGTTTGAACACGTGTGTGTGTGAACACTTGTGTGTGCGTGTGAACAGGTGTGTGTGTGAACACGTGTGTGTGTGAACAGGTATGTGTGTGTGTGAACAGGTGTGTGTGTGAACGTGTGTGTGTGTGAACGTGTGTGTGTGTGTGAACACGTGTGTGTATGTGAACGTGTGTGTGTGAACAGGTGTGTGTGAACACGTGTGTGTGTGTGAACACGTGTGTGTGTGAACACATGTGTGTGTGTGAACACATGTGTGTGTGTGAACACGTGTGTGTTGGTGAACATGTGTGTGTGTGTGAACAGGTGTGTGTGAACACGTGTGTGTGTGTGAACACGTGTGTGTGTGAACACATGTGTGTGTGTGAACACATGTGTGTGTGTGAACACGTGTGTGTGTGAACAGGTGTGTGTGCGTGAACAGGTGTGTGTGTCTGTGTGAGAACACGTGCGTGTGTGAGAACACGTGCGTGTGAGAACACGTGTGTGTGTGTGTGTGAACAGGTGTGTGTGTGAGAAAACGTGTGTGTGTGTAAGAACACGTGTGTGTGTGAGAACACGTGTTTGTGAGAACACGTGTGTGTATGTGAGAACACGTGTGTGTGTGTGAACACGTGTGAGTGTGAACAGGTGTGTGTGGGTGTGTGTGAACAGGTGTGTGTGTGTGAACACGTGTGTGTATGTGAACGTGTGTGTGTGAACAGGTGTGTGTGTGTGAACAGGTGTGTGTGTGTGAACACGTGTGTGTGTGAACTGGTGTGTGTGTGTGAACAGGTGTTTGTGTATGAACAGATGTGTGTGTGTGAGAACACGTGTGTGTATGTGTGAGAACAAGTGTGTGTATGTGAACGTGTGTGTGAACAGGTGTGTGTGTGAACAGGTGTGTGTGTGTTTGAACGTGTGTGTGTGTGTGTGTGAACACGTGTGTGTATGTGATCGTGTGTGTGTGAACATGTGTGTGTGTGAACAGGTGTGTGTGTGTGAACACGTGTGTGTGTGAACAGGTGTGTGTGTGTGAACAGGTGTTTGTGTATGAACAGATGTGTGTATGTGAGAACACGTGTGTGTGTGTGTGAGAACACGTGTGTGTGTGAGAACATGTGTGTGTGAGAACACGTGTGTGTGAACAGGTGTGTGTGTGTGTGTGAGAACACGTGTGTGTGTGAGAACAGGTGTGTGTGTGTGAACAGGTGTGTGTGTGTGAACACGTGTGTGTGTGTGAACACGTGTGTGTGTGAGAACACGTGTGTGTGTGTGAGAAAACGTGTGTGTGTGTGTGAGAACACGTGTGTGTGTGTGAGAACACGTGTGCGTGAGAACACGTGTGTGTGTGAGAACACGTGTGAGAACACGTGTGTGTGTGTGAACAGGTGTGTGTGTGTGTGAGAACACGTGTGTGTGTGTGAGACCACGTGTGTGTGCGTGTATGAAGACGTGTGTTTGTGTGAACACGTGTGTGTGTGTGAACCCGTGTGTGTGTGTGAACACATGTGTGTTGGTGAACATGTGTGTGTGTGTGTGAACAGGTGTGTGTGCGTGAATAGGTGTGTGTGTCTGTGTGAGAACACGTGTGTGTGTGAGAACATGTGTGTTTGAGAACACGTGTGTTTGTGTGAGAACACGTGTGTGTGTGAACAGGTGTGTGTGTGTGAACAGGTGTGTGTGTGTGAACACGCGCGTGTGTGTGAGAACACGTGTGTGTGTGTGTGAACAGTTGTGTGTGTGTGAACACGTGTGTGTGAACAGGTGTGTGTGAACACGTGTGTGTGTGAGAAAACGTGTGTGTGTGTGTGAAAACACGTGTGTGTGTGTGAGAACATGTGTGTGTGAGAACACGTGTGTGTGTGAGAACACGTGTGTGTGTGTGAACAGGTGTGTGTGAACAGCTGTATGTGTGTGTGAACAGGTGTGTGTGTGTGAGAACACGTGTGTGTGTCTGTGTGAGACCACGTGTGTGTGTGTGTGAACACGAATGTGTGTGTGTGTGTGAACACGTGTGTGTGTGTGAACACGTGTGTGTGAACACGTGTGTGTTGGTGAACATGTGTGTGTGTGTGAACAGGTGTGTGTGCGTGAACAGGTGTGTGTGTCTGTGTGAGAACACGTGTGTGTGTGAGAACACGTGTGATTGTGTGTGTGAACAGTTGTGTGTGTGTGAACAGGTGTGTGTGTGTGTGTGAGAACACGTGTGCGTGTGTGAGAACACGTGTGTGTGTGAACAGGTGTGTGTGTGAACAGGTGTGTGTGTGTGAACACGTGTGTGTGTGTGAACAGGTGTGTTTGAACACGTGTGTGTGTGAACACTTGTGTGTGCGTGTGAACAGGTGTGTGTGTGAACACGTGTGTGTGTGAACAGGTATGTATGTGTGTGAACAGGTGTGTGTGTGTGAACATGTGTGTGTGTGTGTGAACACGTGTGTGTGTGTGTGTGTGTGTGTGAACACGTGTGTGTGTGTGTGTGTGAACGTGTGTGTGTGTGTGACAACGTGTGTGTGTGAACACGATTGTGTGTGTGTGTGGACACGTGTGTGTGTGTGAGAACACGTGTGTGCGTGCGTGTGTGAACACGTGTGTGCGTGTGTGTGAACACGTGTGTGTGTGCGTGTGTGTGTGAACATGTGTGTGTGAGTGTGAACGTGTGTGTTTGTGTGTGAACACGTGTGTGTGTGTGAACACGTGTGTGTGTGAACAGGTGTGTGTGTGTGAACACGTGTGTGTGTGAGAACACGTGTGTGTGTGTGAACAGGTGTGTGTGTGAACACGTGTGTGTGTGTGAACAAATGTGTGTGTGTGTGAACAGGTGTGTGTGTGTAAACAGGTGTGTGTGTGTGAACGCGTGTGTGTGTGTGAACGCGTGTGTGTGTGTGTGTGTGAACACGTGTGTGTGTGTGCAAACAGGTGTGTGTGTGTGAACACGTGTGTGTGTGAACACGTGTGTCTGCGTGTGGACACGTGTGTGTGTGTGTGAGAACACGTGTGTGTGTGCATGTGTGGACACGTGTGTGTGTGTGAACAGGGGTGTGTGTGTGTGAACAGGTGTGTGTGTGAACACGTGTGTGTGTGAACACGTGTATTTGTATGAACACGTGTGTGTGTGAACGTGTGTGTGTGTTTGTGTGTGCACACGTGTGTGTGTGTGTGTGAACACGTGTGTGTGTGAATGTGTGTGTGTGAACGTGTGTATGTGAACACATGTGTGTATGTGAACGGGTGTGTGTTAACATGTGTGTGTGTGAACACGTGTGTGTGAACACATGTGTGTGTGTGAACATGTGTGTGTGTGAACACGTGTGTGTGTGAACACGTGTGATTGTGTGAACAGGTGTGTGTGTGTGAACACGTGTGTGTGCGTGTGTGTGTGAACACGTGTGTGTGTGTGTGTGAACGTGTGTGTGTGTGTGACAATATGGGTGTGTGTGAACACATGTGTGCGTGTGTGGACACGTGTGTGTGTGTGAGAACACGTGTGTGCGTGCGTGTGTGAACACGTGTGTGCGTGTGTGTGAACACGTGTGTGTGTGCGTGTGTATGAACATGTGTGTGTGAGTGTGAACGTGTGTGTTTGTGTGTGAACACGTGTGTGTGTGTGAACACGTGTGTGTGTGCGTGTGTGTGAACACGTGTGTGCATGTGTGTGTGAGAACATGTGTGTGTGTGAACGTGTGTGTCTGTTTGTGTGTGCACACGTGTGTGTGTGTGTGAACACGTGTGTGTGTGAATGTGTGTGTGTGAACTTGTGTATGTGAACAAGTGTGTGTATGTGAATGGGTGTGTGTTAACAGGTGTGTGTGTGAACACGTGTGTGTGAACAGGTGTGTGTGTGTGAACAGGTGTGTGTGTGTGTGTGAACAAGTGTGTGTGAACACGTGTGTGTGAACAGGTGTGTGTGTGAAAACGTGTGTGTGTGAACACGTGTGAGTGTGTGAACAGGTGTGTGTGTGAACACGTGTGTGTGTGTGTGTGTGTGAACACGTGTGTGTGTGTGTGTGTGAACACGTGTGTGTGTGTGAACGTGTGTGTGTGTGTGACAACGTGTGTGTGTGAACACGTGTGTGTGTGTGGACACGTGTGTGTGTGTGAGAACACGTGTGTGCGTGCGTGTGTGAACACGTGTGTGCGTGTGTGTGAACACGTGTGTGTGTGCGTGTGTATGAACATGTGTGTGTGAGTGTGAACGTGTGTGTTTGTGAGTGAACACGTGTGTGTGTGTGAACACGTGTGTGTGTGTGAACAGGTGTGTGTGTGAACACGTGTGTGTGTGAGAACACGTGTGTGTGTGTAAACAGGTGTGTGTGTGTGAACGCGTGTGTGTGTGTGAACAGGTGTGTATGTGTGTGGGTGAACACGTGTGTGTGTGTGCGAACAGGTGTGTGTGTGTGAACACGTGTGTGTGTCTGTGTGTGAACACGTGTGTGTGTGTGAGAACACGTGTGTGTGTGTGTGAACACGTGTGTGTGTGTGTGTGAGAACACGTGTGTGTGTGAGAACATGTGTGTGTGAGAACACGCGTGTGTGTGTGAGAACCCGTGTGTGTGTGTGGACACGTGTGTATGTGTGTGAACACGTGTGTGTGTGTGAACGTGTGTGTGTGTGAACACGTGTGTGTGTGTGTGAACAGGTGTGTGTGTGAACATGTGTGTGTGCGTGAACAGGTGTGTGTGTGTGTGTGAACACGTGTGTTTGTGTGAGAACATGTGTGTGTGTGAGAAAACGTGTGTGTGTGTGAGAACACGTGTGTGTGTGAGAACTCGTGTGTGTGAGAACACGTGTGTGTGAGAACACGTGTGTGTGTGAACAGGTGTGTGTGTGAACAGCTGTGTGTGTGTGTGAACAGGTGTGCGTGTGTGAGAACACGTGTGTGTGTGTGAGAGACCACGTGTGTGTGTGTGAACACGTGTGTGTGTGTGAACACGTGTGTGTTGGTGAACATGTGTGTGTGTGTGTGAACAGGTGTGTGTGCGTGAACAGGTGTGTGTGTCTGTGTGTGAACACGTGTGTGTGTGAGAACATGTGTGTGTGAACACGTGTGTGTGTGAGAACACGTGTGTGTGTGTGAACAGGTGTGTGTGTGTGAACAGGTGTGTGTGTGTGTGTGTGAGAACACCCGTGTGTGTGTGAGAACACGTGTGTGTGTGTGAACAGGTGTGTGTGTGAACAGGTGTGTGTGTGTGAACACGTGTGTGTGTGAACAGGTGTGTGTGAACACGTGTGTGTGAACACTTGTGTGTGCGTGTGAACAGGTGTGTGTGTGTGAACAGGTATGTGTGTGTGTGAACAGGTGTGTGTGTGAACGTGTGTGTGTGTGAACGTGTGTGTGTGTGTGAACACGTGTGTGTATGTGAACGTGTGTGTGTGAACAGGTGTGTGTGAACACGTGTGTGTGTGTGAACACGTGTGTGTGTGAACACATGTGTGTGTGTGAACACATGTGTGTGTGTGAACACGTGTGTGTTGGTGAACATGTGTGTGTGTGTGAACAGGTGTGTGTGAACACGTGTGTGTGTGTGAACACGTGTGTGTGTGAACACATGTGTGTGTGTGAACACATGTGTGTGTGTGAACACGTGTGTGTTGGTGAACATGTGTGTGTGTGTGAACAGGTGTGTGTGCGTGAACAGGTGTGTGTGTCTGTGTGAGAACACGTGCGTGTGTGAGAACACGTGCGTGTGAGAACACGTGTGTGTGTGTGTGTGAACAGGTGTGTGTGTGAGAAAACGTGTGTGTGTGTAAGAACACGTGTGTGTGTGAGAACACGTGTTTGTGAGAACACGTGTGTGTATGTGAGAACACGTGTGTGTGTGTGAACACGTGTGAGTGTGAACAGGTGTGTGTGGGTGTGTGTGAACAGGTGTGTGTGTGTGAACACGTGTGTGTATGTGAACGTGTGTGTGTGAACAGGTGTGTGTGTGTGAACAGGTGTGTGTGTGTGAACACGTGTGTGTGTGAACTGGTGTGTGTGTGTGAACAGGTGTTTGTGTATGAACAGATGTGTGTGTGTGAGAACACGTGTGTGTGTGTGTGAGAACAAGTGTGTGTATGTGAACGTGTGTGTGAACAGGTGTGTGTGTGAACAGGTGTGTGTGTGTTTGAACGTGTGTGTGTGTGTGTGAACACGTGTGTGTATGTGATCGTGTGTGTGTGAACATGTGTGTGTGTGAACAGGTGTGTGTGTGTGAACACGTGTGTGTGTGAACAGGTGTGTGTGTGTGAACAGGTGTTTGTGTATGAACAGATGTGTGTATGTGAGAACACGTGTGTGTGTGTGTGAGAACACGTGTGTGTGTGAGAACATGTGTGTGTGAGAACACGTGTGTGTGAACAGGTGTGTGTGTGTGTGAGAACACGTGTGTGTGTGAGAACAGGTGTGTGTGTGTGAACAGGTGTGTGTGTGTGAACACGTGTGTGTGTGTGAACACGTGTGTGTGTGAGAACACGTGTGTGTGTGTGAGAAAACGTGTGTGTGTGTGTGAGAACACGTGTGTGTGTGTGAGAACACGTGTGCGTGAGAACACGTGTGTGTGTGAGAACACGTGTGAGAACACGTGTGTGTGTGTGAACAGGTGTGTGTGTGTGTGAGAACACGTGTGTGTGTGTGAGACCACGTGTGTGTGCGTGTATGAAGACGTGTGTTTGTGTGAACACGTGTGTGTGTGTGAACCCGTGTGTGTGTGTGAACACATGTGTGTTGGTGAACATGTGTGTGTGTGTGTGAACAGGTGTGTGTGCGTGAATAGGTGTGTGTGTCTGTGTGAGAACACGTGTGTGTGTGAGAACATGTGTGTTTGAGAACACGTGTGTTTGTGTGAGAACACGTGTGTGTGTGAACAGGTGTGTGTGTGTGAACAGGTGTGTGTGTGTGAACACGCGCGTGTGTGTGAGAACACGTGTGTGTGTGTGTGAACAGTTGTGTGTGTGTGAACACGTGTGTGTGAACAGGTGTGTGTGAACACGTGTGTGTGTGAGAAAACGTGTGTGTGTGTGTGAAAACACGTGTGTGTGTGAGAACACGTGTGTGTGAGAACACGTGTGTGTGTGAGAACACGTGTGTGTGTGTGAACAGGTGTGTGTGAACAGCTGTATGTGTGTGTGAACAGGTGTGTGTGTGTGAGAACACGTGTGTGTGTCTGTGTGAGACCACGTGTGTGTGTGTGTGAACACGAATGTGTGTGTGTGTGTGAACACGTGTGTGTGTGTGAACACGTGTGTGTGAACACGTGTGTGTTGGTGAACATGTGTGTGTGTGTGAACAGGTGTGTGTGCGTGAACAGGTGTGTGTGTCTGTGTGAGAACACGTGTGTGTGTGAGAACACGTGTGATTGTGTGTGTGAACAGTTGTGTGTGTGTGAACAGGTGTGTGTGTGTGTGTGAGAACACGTGTGCGTGTGTGAGAACACGTGTGTGTGTGAACAGGTGTGTGTGTGAACAGGTGTGTGTGTGTGAACACGTGTGTGTGTGTGAACAGGTGTGTTTGAACACGTGTGTGTGTGAACACTTGTGTGTGCGTGTGAACAGGTGTGTGTGTGAACACGTGTGTGTGTGAACAGGTATGTATGTGTGTGAACAGGTGTGTGTGTGTGAACATGTGTGTGTGGGTGTGTGTGAACACGTGTGCGTGTGTGAGAACACGTGTGTGTGTGAACAGGTGTGTGTGTGAACAGGTGTGTGTGTGTGAACACGTGTGTGTGTGTGAACAGGTGTGTTTGAACACGTGTGTGTGTGAACACTTGTGTGTGCGTGTGAACAGGTGTGTGTGTGAACACGTGTGTGTGTGAACAGGTATGTGTGTGTGTGAACAGGTGTGTGTGTGAACGTGTGTGTGTGTGAACGTGTGTGTGTGTGTGAACACGTGTGTGTATGTGAACGTGTGTGTGTGAACAGGTGTGTGTGAACACGTGTGTGTGTGTGAACACGTGTGTGTGTGAACACATGTGTGTGTGTGAACACATGTGTGTGTGTGAACACGTGTGTGTTGGTGAACATGTGTGTGTGTGTGAACAGGTGTGTGTGAACACGTGTGTGTGTGTGAACACGTGTGTGTGTGAACACATGTGTGTGTGTGAACACATGTGTGTGTGTGAACACGTGTGTGTGTGAACAGGTGTGTGTGCGTGAACAGGTGTGTGTGTCTGTGTGAGAACACGTGCGTGTGTGAGAACACGTGCGTGTGAGAACACGTGTGTGTGTGTGTGTGAACAGGTGTGTGTGTGAGAAAACGTGTGTGTGTGTAAGAACACGTGTGTGTGTGAGAACACGTGTTTGTGAGAACACGTGTGTGTATGTGAGAACACGTGTGTGTGTGTGAACACGTGTGAGTGTGAACAGGTGTGTGTGGGTGTGTGTGAACAGGTGTGTGTGTGTGAACACGTGTGTGTATGTGAACGTGTGTGTGTGAACAGGTGTGTGTGTGTGAACAGGTGTGTGTGTGTGAACACGTGTGTGTGTGAACTGGTGTGTGTGTGTGAACAGGTGTTTGTGTATGAACAGATGTGTGTGTGTGAGAACACGTGTGTGTATGTGTGAGAACAAGTGTGTGTATGTGAACGTGTGTGTGAACAGGTGTGTGTGTGAACAGGTGTGTGTGTGTTTGAACGTGTGTGTGTGTGTGTGAACACGTGTGTGTATGTGATCGTGTGTGTGTGAACATGTGTGTGTGTGAACAGGTGTGTGTGTGTGAACACGTGTGTGTGTGAACAGGTGTGTGTGTGTGAACAGGTGTTTGTGTATGAACAGATGTGTGTATGTGAGAACACGTGTGTGTGTGTGTGAGAACACGTGTGTGTGTGAGAACATGTGTGTGTGAGAACACGTGTGTGTGAACAGGTGTGTGTGTGTGTGTGAGAACACGTGTGTGTGTGAGAACAGGTGTGTGTGTGTGAACAGGTGTGTGTGTGTGAACACGTGTGTGTGTGTGAACACGTGTGTGTGTGAGAACACGTGTGTGCGTGTGAGAAAACGTGTGTGTGTGTGTGAGAACACGTGTGTGTGTGTGAGAACACGTGTGCGTGAGAACACGTGTGTGTGTGAGAACACGTGTGAGAACACGTGTGTGTGTGTGAACAGGTGTGTGTGTGTGTGAGAACACGTGTGTGTGTGTGAGACCACGTGTGTGTGCGTGTATGAAGACGTGTGTTTGTGTGAACACGTGTGTGTGTGTGAACCCGTGTGTGTGTGTGAACACATGTGTGTTGGTGAACATGTGTGTGTGTGTGTGAACAGGTGTGTGTGCGTGAATAGGTGTGTGTGTCTGTGTGAGAACACGTGTGTGTGTGAGAACATGTGTGTTTGAGAACACGTGTGTTTGTGTGAGAACACGTGTGTGTGTGAACAGGTGTGTGTGTGTGAACAGGTGTGTGTGTGTGAACACGCGCGTGTGTGTGAGAACACGTGTGTGTGTGTGTGAACAGTTGTGTGTGTGTGAACACGTGTGTGTGAACAGGTGTGTGTGAACACGTGTGTGTGTGAGAAAACGTGTGTGTGTGTGTGAAAACACGTGTGTGTGTGTGAGAACACGTGTGTGTGAGAACACGTGTGTGTGTGAGAACACGTGTGTGTGTGTGAACAGGTGTGTGTGAACAGCTGTATGTGTGTGTGAACAGGTGTGTGTGTGTGAGAACACGTGTGTGTGTCTGTGTGAGACCACGTGTGTGTGTGTGTGAACACGAATGTGTGTGTGTGTGTGAACACGTGTGTGTGTGTGAACACGTGTGTGTGAACACGTGTGTGTTGGTGAACATGTGTGTGTGTGTGAACAGGTGTGTGTGCGTGAACAGGTGTGTGTGTCTGTGTGAGAACACGTGTGTGTGTGAGAACACGTGTGATTGTGTGTGTGAACAGTTGTGTGTGTGTGAACAGGTGTGTGTGTGTGTGTGAGAACACGTGTGCGTGTGTGAGAACACGTGTGTGTGTGAACAGGTGTGTGTGTGAACAGGTGTGTGTGTGTGAACACGTGTGTGTGTGTGAACAGGTGTGTTTGAACACGTGTGTGTGTGAACACTTGTGTGTGCGTGTGAACAGGTGTGTGTGTGAACACGTGTGTGTGTGAACAGGTATGTATGTGTGTGAACAGGTGTGTGTGTGTGAACATGTGTGTGTGTGTGTGAACACGTGTGTGTGTGTGTGTGTGTGTGAACACGTGTGTGTGTGTGTGTGTGAACGTGTGTGTGTGTGTGACAACGTGTGTGTGTGAACACGTGTGTGTGTGTGTGTGGACACGTGTGTGTGTGTGAGAACACGTGTGTGCGTGCGTGTGTGAACACGTGTGTGCGTGTGTGTGAACACGTGTGTGTGTGCGTGTGTGTGTGAACATGTGTGTGTGAGTGTGAACGTGTGTGTTTGTGTGTGAACACGTGTGTGTGTGTGAACACGTGTGTGTGTGAACAGGTGTGTGTGTGTGAACACGTGTGTGTGTGAGAACACGTGTGTGTGTGTGAACAGGTGTGTGTGTGAACACGTGTGTGTGTGTGAACAAATGTGTGTGTGTGTGAACAGGTGTGTGTGTGTAAACAGGTGTGTGTGTGTGAACGCGTGTGTGTGTGTGAACGCGTGTGTGTGTGTGTGTGTGAACACGTGTGTGTGTGTGCAAACAGGTGTGTGTGTGTGAACACGTGTGTGTGTGAACACGTGTGTCTGCGTGTGGACACGTGTGTGTGTGTGTGAGAACACGTGTGTGTGTGCATGTGTGGACACGTGTGTGTGTGTGAACAGGGGTGTGTGTGTGTGAACAGGTGTGTGTGTGAACACGTGTGTGTGTGAACACGTGTATTTGTATGAACACGTGTGTGTGTGAACGTGTGTGTGTGTTTGTGTGTGCACACGTGTGTGTGTGTGTGTGAACACGTGTGTGTGTGAATGTGTGTGTGTGAACGTGTGTATGTGAACACATGTGTGTATGTGAACGGGTGTGTGTTAACATGTGTGTGTGTGAACACGTGTGTGTGAACACATGTGTGTGTGTGAACATGTGTGTGTGTGAACACGTGTGTGTGTGAACACGTGTGATTGTGTGAACAGGTGTGTGTGTGTGAACACGTGTGTGTGCGTGTGTGTGTGAACACGTGTGTGTGTGTGTGTGAACGTGTGTGTGTGTGTGACAATATGGGTGTGTGTGAACACATGTGTGCGTGTGTGGACACGTGTGTGTGTGTGAGAACACGTGTGTGCGTGCGTGTGTGAACACGTGTGTGCGTGTGTGTGAACACGTGTGTGTGTGCGTGTGTATGAACATGTGTGTGTGAGTGTGAACGTGTGTGTTTGTGTGTGAACACGTGTGTGTGTGTGAACACGTGTGTGTGTGCGTGTGTGTGAACACGTGTGTGCATGTGTGTGTGAGAACATGTGTGTGTGTGAACGTGTGTGTCTGTTTGTGTGTGCACACGTGTGTGTGTGTGTGAACACGTGTGTGTGTGAATGTGTGTGTGTGAACTTGTGTATGTGAACAAGTGTGTGTATGTGAATGGGTGTGTGTTAACAGGTGTGTGTGTGAACACGTGTGTGTGAACAGGTGTGTGTGTGTGAACAGGTGTGTGTGTGTGTGTGAACAAGTGTGTGTGAACACGTGTGTGTGAACAGGTGTGTGTGTGAAAACGTGTGTGTGTGAACACGTGTGAGTGTGTGAACAGGTGTGTGTGTGAACACGTGTGTGTGTGTGTGTGTGTGAACACGTGTGTGTGTGTGTGTGTGAACACGTGTGTGTGTGTGAACGTGTGTGTGTGTGACAACGTGTGTGTGTGAACACGTGTGTGTGTGTGGACACGTGTGTGTGTGTGAGAACACGTGTGTGCGTGCGTGTGTGAACACGTGTGTGCGTGTGTGTGAACACGTGTGTGTGTGCGTGTGTATGAACATGTGTGTGTGAGTGTGAACGTGTGTGTTTGTGAGTGAACACGTGTGTGTGTGTGAACACGTGTGTGTGTGTGAACAGGTGTGTGTGTGAACACGTGTGTGTGTGAGAACACGTGTGTGTGTGTAAACAGGTGTGTGTGTGTGAACGCGTGTGTGTGTGTGAACAGGTGTGTATGTGTGTGGGTGAACACGTGTGTGTGTGTGCGAACAGGTGTGTGTGTGTGAACACGTGTGTGTGTGAACACGTGTGTGTGCGTGTGGACACGTGTGTGTGTGTGTGAGAACACGTGTGTGTGCATGTGTGGACACGTGTGTGTGTGTGAACAGGGGTGTGTGTGTGAACAGGTGTGTGTGAGAACACGTGTGTGTGTGAACACGTGTATTTGTATGAACACGTGTATGTATGAACGTGTGTGTGTGTTTGTGTGTGCACACGTGTGTGTGTGTGTGAACACGTGTGTGTGTGAATGTGTGTGTGTGAACGTGTGTATGTGAACACGTGTGTGTGAACACGTGTGTGTGTGTGAACATGTGTGTGTGTGTGAACACGTGTGTGTGTGAACATGTGTGTGTGTGTGAACACGTGTGTGTGTGTGTGAACAGGTGTGTGTGTGTGTGAACAGGTGTGTGTGTGTGAATCAGTGTGTGTGTGTGTGAACCGGTGTGTGTGTGTGTGTGTGTGTGTGTGTGAACCGGTGTGTGTGTGTGTGTGAATACGTGTGTGTCTGTGTGTGTGTGTGTGTGTGAACACGTGTGTGTGTGAGTGAACACGTGTGTGTGTGTGTGAACAGGTGTGTGTTTGTGAACACGTGTGTGTGTGTGAACAGGTGTGTGTGTGTGAACACGTGTGTGTGTGTGAACAGGTGTGTGTGTGTGAACACGTGTGTGTGTGTGTGAACAGGTGTGTGTGTGAGAACAGGTGTGTGTGTCTGTGTGTGAACGCGTGTGTGTCTGTGTGTGAACACGTGTGTGTGAGAGAACAGGTGTGTGTGTGTGTGAACACGTGTGTGTGTGAACAAGTGTGTGTGTGCGTGTGTGTGAACACGTGTGTGCATGTGTGTGTGAGAACATGTGTGTGTGTGTGAACATGTGTGTGTGTTTGTGTGTGCACACGTGTGTGTGTGTGTGTGAACACGTGTGTGTGTGAATGTGTGTGTGTGAACGTGTGTATGTGAACACGTGTGTGTATGTGAATGGGTGTGTGTTAACAGGTGTGTGTGTGAACACGTGTGTGTGAACAGGTGTGTGTGTGTGAACATGTGTGTGTGTGAACACGTGTGTGTGTGTGTGAACAGGTGTGTGTGTGTGAACACGTGTGTGTGTGGACAGGTGTGTGTGTGTGGACAGGTGTGTGTGTGTGTGAACAGGTGTGTGTGTGTGAACATGTGTGTGTGTGTGAACAGGTGTGTGTTTGTCTGTGTGTGAACAGGTGTGTGTGTGAACAGGTGTGTGTGTGATACGTGTGTGTGTGAACGTGTGTGTGTGTGAACGTGTGTGTATCTGTGTGTGAACACGTGTGTGTGTATGTGAACACGTGTGTGTGTGTGTGAACGTGTGTGTGTGTGTGACAACGTGTGTGTGTGAACACGTGTGTGTGTGTGGACACGTGTGTGTGTGTGAGAACACGTGTGTGCGTGCGTGTGTCAACACGTGTGTGCGTGTGTGTGAACACGTGTGTGTGTGCGTGTGTATGAACATGTGTGTGTGAGTGTGAACGTGTGTGTTTGTGTGTGAACACGTGTGTGTGTGTGAACACGTGTGTGTGTGTGAACAGGTGTGTGTGTGAACACGTGTGTGTGTGAGAACACGTGTGTGTGTGTAAACAGGTGTGTGTGTGTGAACGCGTGTGTGTGTGTGAACAGGTGTGTATGTGTGTGGGTGAACACGTGTGTGTGTGTGCGAACAGGTGTGTGTGTGTGTGAACACGTGTGTGTGTGAACACGTGTGTGTGCGTGTGGACACGTGTGTGTGTGTGTGAGAACACGTGTGTGTGCATGTGTGGACACGTGTGTGTGTGTGAACAGGGGTGTGTGTGTGAACAGGTGTGTGTGAGAACACGTGTGTGTGTGAACACGTGTATTTGTATGAACACGTGTATGTATGAACGTGTGTGTGTGTTTGTGTGTGCACACGTGTGTGTGTGTGTGAACACGTGTGTGTGTGAATGTGTGTGTGTGAACGTGTGTATGTGAACACGTGTGTGTGAACACGTGTGTGTGTGAACATGTGTGTGTGTGAACACGTGTGTGTGTGAACATGTGTGTGTGTGTGAACACGTGTGTGTGTGTGAACAGGTGTGTGTGTGTGAACAGGTGTGTGTGTGTGAATCAGTGTGTGTGTGTGTGAACCGGTGTGTGTGTGTGTGTGTGTGTGTGTGAACCGGTGTGTGTGTGTGTGTGAATACGTGTGTGACTGTGTGTGTGTGTGGGTGAGCACGTGTGTGTGTGAGTGAACACTTGTGTGTGTGTGTGAACAGGTGTGTGTTTGTGAACACGTGTGTGTGTGTGAACAGGTGTGTGTGTGTGTGAACACGTGTGTGTGTGTGTGTGTGAACACGTGTGTGTGTGTGTGTGTGAACGTGTGTGTGTGTGTGACAACGTGTGTGTGTGAACACGTGTGTGTGTGTGTGGACACGTGTGTGTGTGTGAGAACACGTGTGTGCGTGCGTGTGTGAACACGTGTGTGCGTGTGTGTGAACACGTGTGTGTGTGCGTGTGTGTGTGAACATGTGTGTGTGAGTGTGAACGTGTGTGTTTGTGTGTGAACACGTGTGTGTGTGTGAACACGTGTGTGTGTGAACAGGTGTGTGTGTGTGAACACGTGTGTGTGTGAGAACACGTGTGTGTGTGTGAACAGGTGTGTGTGTGAACACGTGTGTGTGTGTGAACAAATGTGTGTGTGTGTGAACAGGTGTGTGTGTGTAAACAGGTGTGTGTGTGTGAACGCGTGTGTGTGTGTGAACGCTTGTGTGTGTGTGTGTGAACACGTGTGTGTGTGTGCAAACAGGTGTGTGTGTGTGAACACGTGTGTGTGTGAACACGTGTGTGTGCGTGTGGACACGTGTGTGTGTGTGTGAACACACGTGTGTGTTCATGTGTGGACACGTGTGTGTGTGTGAACAGGGGTGTGTGTGTGTGAACAGGTGTGTGTGTGAACACGTGTGTGTGTGAACACGTGTATTTGTATGAACACGTGTGTGTGTGAACGTGTGTGTGTGTTTGTGTGTGCACACGTGTGTGTGTGTGTGAACACGTGTGTGTGTGAATGTGTGTGTGTGAACGTGTGTATGTGAACACATGTGTGTATGTGAACGGGTGTGTGTTAACATGTGTGTGTGTGAACACGTGTGTGTGAACACATGTGTGTGTGTGAACATGTGTGTGTGTGAACACGTGTGTGTGTGAACACGTGTGTGTGTGAACACGTGTGTGTGTGTGTGTGAACAGGTGTGTGTGTGTGAACAGGTGTGTGTGTGTGAATCGGTGTGTGTGTGTGTGAACCGGTGTGTGTGTGTGAACCGGTGTGTGTGTGAATACGTGTGTGTCTGTGTGTGTGTGTGTGAACACGTGTGTGTATGAGTGAACACGTGTGTGTGTGTGTGAACAGGTGTGTGTGTGTGAACACGTGTGTGTGTGAACAGGTGTGTGTGTGTGAACACGTGTGTGTGTGTGAACAGGTGTGTGTGTGTGAACACGTGTGTGTGTGAACACGTGTATTTGTATGAACACGTGTGCGTGTGAACGTGTGTGTGTGTTTGTGTGAGAACACGTGTGTGTGTGAGAAAACGTGTGTGTGTGTGAGAACACGTGTGTGTGTGAGAACATGTATGTGTGAGAACACGTGTGTGTGTGAGAACACGTGTGTGTGTGTGAACAGGTGTGTGTTTGTGTGAAAAGGTGTGTGTGTGTCTGTGTGTGAACCCGTGTGTGTCTGTGTGTGAACACGTGTGTGTGAGAGAACAGGTGTGTGTGTGAGAACATGTATGTGTGAGAACACGTGTGTGTGTGAGAACACGTGTGTGTGTGTGAGAACACGTGTATGTGTGTGTGTGAGAACACGTGTGTGTGTGTGAACAGGTGTGTGTGTGAGAACATGTGTGTGTGAACACGTGTGTGTGTGTGTGTGTGAACAGGTGTGTGTGTGTGAACAGGTGTGTGTGTGAACAGGTGTGTGTGTGTCTGAATCGGTGTGTGTGTGTGAACAGGTGTGTGTGAACAGGTGTGTGTGTGAACAGGTGTGTGTGTGAACACATGTGTGTGTGTGAACGTGTGTGTGTGTGTCTGTATGTGAACAGGTGTGTGTGTGAACACGTGTGTGTGTGTGAACGTGTGTGTGTGTGTGAACGCGTGTGTGTGTGAAAACATGTGTGTGTGTGAACACGTGTGTGTGTGAACAGGTGTGTGCGAGAACAGGTGTGTGTGTCTGTGTGAGAACACGTGTGTGTGTGAGAAAACGTGTGTGTGTGTGAGAACACGTGTGTGTGTGAGAACATGTATGTGTGAGAACACGTGTGTGTGTGAGAACACGTGTGTGTGTGTGAACAGGTGTGTGTGTGTGTGAAAAGGTGTGTGTGTGTGAGAACACGTGTGTGTGTGAGAACACGTGTGCGTGTGTGAACAGGTGTGTGTGTGTGAACACGTGTGTGTGTGTGAACAGGTGTGTGTGTGTGAACACGTGTGTGTGTGTGAACAGGTATGTGTGTGAACAGGTGTGTGTGTGTGAACACGTGTGTGTGTGTGAACAGGTGTGTGTGCATGAGAACAGGTGTGTGTGTGTGAACACGTGTGTGTGTGACAACACGTGTGTGTGAGAGAACAGGTGTGTGTTGGTGAACATGTGTGTGTGTGTGAACAGGTGTGTGTGCGTGAACAGGTGTGTGTGTCTGTGTGAGAACACGTGCGTGTGTGAGAACACGTGCGTGTGAGAACACGTGTGTGTGTGTGTGTGAACAGGTGTGTGTGTGAGAAAACGTGTGTGTGTGTAAGAACACGTGTGTGTGTGAGAACACGTGTTTGTGAGAACACGTGTGTGTATGTGAGAACACGTGTGTGTGTGTGAACACGTGTGAGTGTGAACAGGTGTGTGTGGGTGTGTGTGAACAGGTGTGTGTGTGTGAACACGTGTGTGTATGTGAACGTGTGTGTGTGAACAGGTGTGTGTGTGTGAACAGGTGTGTGTGTGTGAACACGTGTGTGTGTGAACTGGTGTGTGTGTGTGAACAGGTGTTTGTGTATGAACAGATGTGTGTGTGTGAGAACACGTGTGTGTGTGTGTGAGAACAAGTGTGTGTATGTGAACGTGTGTGTGAACAGGTGTGTGTGTGAACAGGTGTGTGTGTGTTTGAACGTGTGTGTGTGTGTGTGAACACGTGTGTGTATGTGATCGTGTGTGTGTGAACATGTGTGTGTGTGAACAGGTGTGTGTGTGTGAACACGTGTGTGTGTGAACAGGTGTGTGTGTGTGAACAGGTGTTTGTGTATGAACAGATGTGTGTATGTGAGAACACGTGTGTGTGTGTGTGAGAACACGTGTGTGTGTGAGAACATGTGTGTGTGAGAACACGTGTGTGTGAACAGGTGTGTGTGTGTGTGAGAACACGTGTGTGTGTGAGAACAGGTGTGTGTGTGTGAACAGGTGTGTGTGTGTGAACACGTGTGTGTGTGTGAACACGTGTGTGTGTGAGAACACGTGTGTGTGTGTGAGAAAACGTGTGTGTGTGTGTGAGAACACGTGTGTGTGTGTGAGAACACGTGTGCGTGAGAACACGTGTGTGTGTGAGAACACGTGTGAGAACACGTGTGTGTGTGTGAACAGGTGTGTGTGTGTGAGAACACGTGTGTGTGTGTGAGACCACGTGTGTGTGCGTGTATGAAGACGTGTGTTTGTGTGAACACGTGTGTGTGTGTGAACCCGTGTGTGTGTGTGAACACATGTGTGTTGGTGAACATGTGTGTGTGTGTGTGAACAGGTGTGTGTGCGTGAATAGGTGTGTGTGTCTGTGTGAGAACACGTGTGTGTGTGAGAACATGTGTGTTTGAGAACACGTGTGTTTGTGTGAGAACACGTGTGTGTGTGAACAGGTGTGTGTGTGTGAACAGGTGTGTGTGTGTGAACACGCGCGTGTGTGTGAGAACACGTGTGTGTGTGTGTGAACAGTTGTGTGTGTGTGAACACGTGTGTGTGAACAGGTGTGTGTGAACACGTGTGTGTGTGAGAAAACGTGTGTGTGTGTGTGAAAACACGTGTGTGTGTGAGAACACGTGTGTGTGAGAACACGTGTGTGTGTGAGAACACGTGTGTGTGTGTGAACAGGTGTGTGTGAACAGCTGTATGTGTGTGTGAACAGGTGTGTGTGTGTGAGAACACGTGTGTGTGTCTGTGTGAGACCACGTGTGTGTGTGTGTGAACACGAATGTGTGTGTGTGTGTGAACACGTGTGTGTGTGTGAACACGTGTGTGTGAACACGTGTGTGTTGGTGAACATGTGTGTGTGTGTGAACAGGTGTGTGTGCGTGAACAGGTGTGTGTGTCTGTGTGAGAACACGTGTGTGTGTGAGAACACGTGTGATTGTGTGTGTGAACAGTTGTGTGTGTGTGAACAGGTGTGTGTGTGTGTGTGAGAACACGTGTGCGTGTGTGAGAACACGTGTGTGTGTGAACAGGTGTGTGTGTGAACAGGTGTGTGTGTGTGAACACGTGTGTGTGTGTGAACAGGTGTGTTTGAACACGTGTGTGTGTGAACACTTGTGTGTGCGTGTGAACAGGTGTGTGTGTGAACACGTGTGTGTGTGAACAGGTATGTATGTGTGTGAACAGGTGTGTGTGTGTGAACATGTGTGTGTGGGTGTGTGTGAACACGTGTGCGTGTGTGAGAACACGTGTGTGTGTGAACAGGTGTGTGTGTGAACAGGTGTGTGTGTGTGAACACGTGTGTGTGTGTGAACAGGTGTGTTTGAACACGTGTGTGTGTGAACACTTGTGTGTGCGTGTGAACAGGTGTGTGTGTGAACACGTGTGTGTGTGAACAGGTATGTGTGTGTGTGAACAGGTGTGTGTGTGAACGTGTGTGTGTGTGAACGTGTGTGTGTGTGTGAACACGTGTGTGTATGTGAACGTGTGTGTGTGAACAGGTGTGTGTGAACACGTGTGTGTGTGTGAACACGTGTGTGTGTGAACACATGTGTGTGTGTGAACACATGTGTGTGTGTGAACACGTGTGTGTTGGTGAACATGTGTGTGTGTGTGAACAGGTGTGTGTGAACACGTGTGTGTGTGTGAACACGTGTGTGTGTGAACACATGTGTGTGTGTGAACACATGTGTGTGTGTGAACACGTGTGTGTGTGAACAGGTGTGTGTGCGTGAACAGGTGTGTGTGTCTGTGTGAGAACACGTGCGTGTGTGAGAACACGTGCGTGTGAGAACACGTGTGTGTGTGTGTGTGAACAGGTGTGTGTGTGAGAAAACGTGTGTGTGTGTAAGAACACGTGTGTGTGTGAGAACACGTGTTTGTGAGAACACGTGTGTGTATGTGAGAACACGTGTGTGTGTGTGAACACGTGTGAGTGTGAACAGGTGTGTGTGGGTGTGTGTGAACAGGTGTGTGTGTGTGAACACGTGTGTGTATGTGAACGTGTGTGTGTGAACAGGTGTGTGTGTGTGAACAGGTGTGTGTGTGTGAACACGTGTGTGTGTGAACTGGTGTGTGTGTGTGAACAGGTGTTTGTGTATGAACAGATGTGTGTGTGTGAGAACACGTGTGTGTATGTGTGAGAACAAGTGTGTGTATGTGAACGTGTGTGTGAACAGGTGTGTGTGTGAACAGGTGTGTGTGTGTTTGAACGTGTGTGTGTGTGTGTGTGAACACGTGTGTGTATGTGATCGTGTGTGTGTGAACATGTGTGTGTGTGAACAGGTGTGTGTGTGTGAACACGTGTGTGTGTGAACAGGTGTGTGTGTGTGAACAGGTGTTTGTGTATGAACAGATGTGTGTATGTGAGAACACGTGTGTGTGTGTGTGAGAACACGTGTGTGTGTGAGAACATGTGTGTGTGAGAACACGTGTGTGTGAACAGGTGTGTGTGTGTGTGTGAGAACACGTGTGTGTGTGAGAACAGGTGTGTGTGTGTGAACAGGTGTGTGTGTGTGAACACGTGTGTGTGTGTGAACACGTGTGTGTGTGAGAACACGTGTGTGTGTGTGAGAAAACGTGTGTGTGTGTGTGAGAACACGTGTGTGTGTGTGAGAACACGTGTGCGTGAGAACACGTGTGTGTGTGAGAACACGTGTGAGAACACGTGTGTGTGTGTGAACAGGTGTGTGTGTGTGTGAGAACACGTGTGTGTGTGTGAGACCACGTGTGTGTGCGTGTATGAAGACGTGTGTTTGTGTGAACACGTGTGTGTGTGTGAACCCGTGTGTGTGTGTGAACACATGTGTGTTGGTGAACATGTGTGTGTGTGTGTGAACAGGTGTGTGTGCGTGAATAGGTGTGTGTGTCTGTGTGAGAACACGTGTGTGTGTGAGAACATGTGTGTTTGAGAACACGTGTGTTTGTGTGAGAACACGTGTGTGTGTGAACAGGTGTGTGTGTGTGAACAGGTGTGTGTGTGTGAACACGCGCGTGTGTGTGAGAACACGTGTGTGTGTGTGAACAGTTGTGTGTGTGTGAACACGTGTGTGTGAACAGGTGTGTGTGAACACGTGTGTGTGTGAGAAAACGTGTGTGTGTGTGTGAAAACACGTGTGTGTGTGTGAGAACACGTGTGTGTGAGAACACGTGTGTGTGTGAGAACACGTGTGTGTGTGTGAACAGGTGTGTGTGAACAGCTGTATGTGTGTGTGAACAGGTGTGTGTGTGTGAGAACACGTGTGTGTGTCTGTGTGAGACCACGTGTGTGTGTGTGTGAACACGAATGTGTGTGTGTGTGTGAACACGTGTGTGTGAACACGTGTGTGTTGGTGAACATGTGTGTGTGTGTGAACAGGTGTGTGTGCGTGAACAGGTGTGTGTGTCTGTGTGAGAACACGTGTGTGTGTGAGAACACGTGTGATTGTGTGTGTGAACAGTTGTGTGTGTGTGAACAGGTGTGTGTGTGTGTGTGAGAACACGTGTGCGTGTGTGAGAACACGTGTGTGTGTGAACAGGTGTGTGTGTGAACAGGTGTGTGTGTGTGAACACGTGTGTGTGTGTGAACAGGTGTGTTTGAACACGTGTGTGTGTGAACACTTGTGTGTGCGTGTGAACAGGTGTGTGTGTGAACACGTGTGTGTGTGAACAGGTATGTATGTGTGTGAACAGGTGTGTGTGTGTGAACATGTGTGTGTGTGTGTGAACACGTGTGTGTGTGTGTGTGTGTGTGAACACGTGTGTGTGTGTGTGTGTGAACGTGTGTGTGTGTGTGACAACGTGTGTGTGTGAACACGTGTGTGTGTGTGTGTGGACACGTGTGTGTGTGTGAGAACACGTGTGTGCGTGCGTGTGTGAACACGTGTGTGCGTGTGTGTGAACACGTGTGTGTGTGCGTGTGTGTGTGAACATGTGTGTGTGAGTGTGAACGTGTGTGTTTGTGTGTGAACACGTGTGTGTGTGTGAACACGTGTGTGTGTGAACAGGTGTGTGTGTGTGAACACGTGTGTGTGTGAGAACACGTGTGTGTGTGTGAACAGGTGTGTGTGTGAACACGTGTGTGTGTGTGAACAAATGTGTGTGTGTGTGAACAGGTGTGTGTGTGTAAACAGGTGTGTGTGTGTGAACGCGTGTGTGTGTGTGAACGCGTGTGTGTGTGTGTGTGTGAACACGTGTGTGTGTGTGCAAACAGGTGTGTGTGTGTGAACACGTGTGTGTGTGAACACGTGTGTCTGCGTGTGGACACGTGTGTGTGTGTGTGAGAACACGTGTGTGTGTGCATGTGTGGACACGTGTGTGTGTGTGAACAGGGGTGTGTGTGTGTGAACAGGTGTGTGTGTGAACACGTGTGTGTGTGAACACGTGTATTTGTATGAACACGTGTGTGTGTGAACGTGTGTGTGTGTTTGTGTGCACACGTGTGTGTGTGTGTGTGAACACGTGTGTGTGTGAATGTGTGTGTGTGAACGTGTGTATGTGAACACATGTGTGTATGTGAACGGGTGTGTGTTAACATGTGTGTGTGTGAACACGTGTGTGTGAACACATGTGTGTGTGTGAACATGTGTGTGTGTGAACACGTGTGTGTGTGAACACGTGTGATTGTGTGAACAGGTGTGTGTGTGTGAACACGTGTGTGTGCGTGTGTGTGTGAACACGTGTGTGTGTGTGTGTGAACGTGTGTGTGTGTGTGACAATATGGGTGTGTGTGAACACATGTGTGCGTGTGTGGACACGTGTGTGTGTGTGAGAACACGTGTGTGCGTGCGTGTGTGAACACGTGTGTGCGTGTGTGTGAACACGTGTGTGTGTGCGTGTGTATGAACATGTGTGTGTGAGTGTGAACGTGTGTGTTTGTGTGTGAACACGTGTGTGTGTGTGAACACGTGTGTGTGTGCGTGTGTGTGAACACGTGTGTGCATGTGTGTGTGAGAACATGTGTGTGTGTGAACGTGTGTGTCTGTTTGTGTGTGCACACGTGTGTGTGTGTGTGAACACGTGTGTGTGTGAATGTGTGTGTGTGAACTTGTGTATGTGAACAAGTGTGTGTATGTGAATGGGTGTGTGTTAACAGGTGTGTGTGTGAACACGTGTGTGTGAACAGGTGTGTGTGTGTGAACAGGTGTGTGTGTGTGTGTGAACAAGTGTGTGTGAACACGTGTGTGTGAACAGGTGTGTGTGTGAAAACGTGTGTGTGTGAACACGTGTGAGTGTGTGAACAGGTGTGTGTGTGAACACGTGTGTGTGTGTGTGTGTGTGAACACGTGTGTGTGTGTGTGTGTGAACACGTGTGTGTGTGTGAACGTGTGTGTGTGTGTGACAACGTGTGTGTGTGAACACGTGTGTGTGTGTGGACACGTGTGTGTGTGTGAGAACACGTGTGTGCGTGCGTGTGTGAACACGTGTGTGCGTGTGTGTGAACACGTGTGTGTGTGCGTGTGTATGAACATGTGTGTGTGAGTGTGAACGTGTGTGTTTGTGAGTGAACACGTGTGTGTGTGTGAACACGTGTGTGTGTGTGAACAGGTGTGTGTGTGAACACGTGTGTGTGTGAGAACACGTGTGTGTGTGTAAACAGGTGTGTGTGTGTGAACGCGTGTGTGTGTGTGAACAGGTGTGTATGTGTGTGGGTGAACACGTGTGTGTGTGTGCGAACAGGTGTGTGTGTGTGAACACGTGTGTGTGTGAACACGTGTGTGTGCGTGTGGACACGTGTGTGTGTGTGTGAGAACACGTGTGTGTGCATGTGTGGACACGTGTGTGTGTGTGAACAGGGGTGTGTGTGTGAACAGGTGTGTGTGAGAACACGTGTGTGTGTGAACACGTGTATTTGTATGAACACGTGTATGTATGAACGTGTGTGTGTGTTTGTGTGTGCACACGTGTGTGTGTGTGTGAACACGTGTGTGTGTGAATGTGTGTGTGTGAACGTGTGTATGTGAACACGTGTGTGTGAACACGTGTGTGTGTGTGAACATGTGTGTGTGTGTGAACACGTGTGTGTGTGAACATGTGTGTGTGTGTGAACACGTGTGTGTGTGTGTGAACAGGTGTGTGTGTGTGTGAACAGGTGTGTGTGTGTGTGAATCAGTGTGTGTGTGTGTGAACCGGTGTGTGTGTGTGTGTGTGTGTGTGTGTGAACCGGTGTGTGTGTGTGTGTGAATACGTGTGTGTCTGTGTGTGTGTGTGTGTGTGAACACGTGTGTGTGTGAGTGAACACGTGTGTGTGTGTGTGAACAGGTGTGTGTTTGTGAACACGTGTGTGTGTGTGAACAGGTGTGTGTGTGTGAACACGTGTGTGTGTGTGAACAGGTGTGTGTGTGTGAACACGTGTGTGTGTGTGTGAACAGGTGTGTGTGTGAGAACAGGTGTGTGTGTCTGTGTGTGAACGCGTGTGTGTCTGTGTGTGAACACGTGTGTGTGAGAGAACAGGTGTGTGTGTGTGTGAACACGTGTGTGTGTGAACAAGTGTGTGTGTGCGTGTGTGTGAACACGTGTGTGCATGTGTGTGTGAGAACATGTGTGTGTGTGTGAACATGTGTGTGTGTTTGTGTGTGCACACGTGTGTGTGTGTGTGTGAACACGTGTGTGTGTGAATGTGTGTGTGTGAACGTGTGTATGTGAACACGTGTGTGTATGTGAACGGGTGTGTGTTAACAGGTGTGTGTGTGAACACGTGTGTGTGAACAGGTGTGTGTGTGTGAACATGTGTGTGTGTGAACACGTGTGTGTGTGTGAACAGGTGTGTGTGTGTGAACACGTGTGTGTGTGGACAGGTGTGTGTGTGTGGACAGGTGTGTGTGTGTGTGAACAGGTGTGTGTGTGTGAACATGTGTGTGTGTGTGAACAGGTGTGTGTTTGTCTGTGTGTGAACAGGTGTGTGTGTGAACAGGTGTGTGTGTGATACGTGTGTGTGTGAACGTGTGTGTGTGTGAACGTGTGTGTATCTGTGTGTGAACACGTGTGTGTGTATGTGAACACGTGTGTGTGTGTGTGAACGTGTGTGTGTGTGTGACAACGTGTGTGTGTGAACACGTGTGTGTGTGTGGACACGTGTGTGTGTGTGAGAACACGTGTGTGCGTGCGTGTGTCAACACGTGTGTGCGTGTGTGTGAACACGTGTGTGTGTGCGTGTGTATGAACATGTGTGTGTGAGTGTGAACGTGTGTGTTTGTGTGTGAACACGTGTGTGTGTGTGAACACGTGTGTGTGTGTGAACAGGTGTGTGTGTGAACACGTGTGTGTGTGAGAACACGTGTGTGTGTGTAAACAGGTGTGTGTGTGTGAACGCGTGTGTGTGTGTGAACAGGTGTGTATGTGTGTGGGTGAACACGTGTGTGTGTGTGCGAACAGGTGTGTGTGTGTGAACACGTGTGTGTGTGAACACGTGTGTGTGCGTGTGGACACGTGTGTGTGTGTGTGAGAACACGTGTGTGTGCATGTGTGGACACGTGTGTGTGTGTGAACAGGGGTGTGTGTGTGAACAGGTGTGTGTGAGAACACGTGTGTGTGTGAACACGTGTATTTGTATGAACACGTGTATGTATGAACGTGTGTGTGTGTTTGTGTGTGCACACGTGTGTGTGTGTGTGAACACGTGTGTGTGTGAATGTGTGTGTGTGAACGTGTGTATGTGAACACGTGTGTGTGAACACGTGTGTGTGTGAACATGTGTGTGTGTGAACACGTGTGTGTGTGAACATGTGTGTGTGTGTGAACACGTGTGTGTGTGTGAACAGGTGTGTGTGTGTGAACAGGTGTGTGTGTGTGAATCAGTGTGTGTGTGTGTGAACCGGTGTGTGTGTGTGTGTGTGTGTGTGTGAACCGGTGTGTGTGTGTGTGTGAATACGTGTGTGACTGTGTGTGTGTGTGGGTGAGCACGTGTGTGTGTGAGTGAACACTTGTGTGTGTGTGTGAACAGGTGTGTGTTTGTGAACACGTGTGTGTGTGTGAACAGGTGTGTGTGTGTGTGTGAACACGTGTGTGTGTGTGTGTGTGAACACGTGTGTGTGTGTGTGTGTGAACGTGTGTGTGTGTGTGACAACGTGTGTGTGTGAACACGTGTGTGTGTGTGTGGACACGTGTGTGTGTGTGAGAACACGTGTGTGCGTGCGTGTGTGAACACGTGTGTGCGTGTGTGTGAACACGTGTGTGTGTGCGTGTGTGTGTGAACATGTGTGTGTGAGTGTGAACGTGTGTGTTTGTGTGTGAACACGTGTGTGTGTGTGAACACGTGTGTGTGTGAACAGGTGTGTGTGTGTGAACACGTGTGTGTGTGAGAACACGTGTGTGTGTGTGAACAGGTGTGTGTGTGAACACGTGTGTGTGTGTGAACAAATGTGTGTGTGTGTGAACAGGTGTGTGTGTGTAAACAGGTGTGTGTGTGTGAACGCGTGTGTGTGTGTGAACGCTTGTGTGTGTGTGTGTGTGAACACGTGTGTGTGTGTGCAAACAGGTGTGTGTGTGTGAACACGTGTGTGTGTGAACACGTGTGTGTGCGTGTGGACACGTGTGTGTGTGTGTGAACACACGTGTGTGTTCATGTGTGGACACGTGTGTGTGTGTGAACAGGGGTGTGTGTGTGTGAACAGGTGTGTGTGTGAACACGTGTGTGTGTGAACACGTGTATTTGTATGAACACGTGTGTGTGTGAACGTGTGTGTGTGTTTGTGTGTGCACACGTGTGTGTGTGTGTGAACACGTGTGTGTGTGAATGTGTGTGTGTGAACGTGTGTATGTGAACACATGTGTGTATGTGAACGGGTGTGTGTTAACATGTGTGTGTGTGAACACGTGTGTGTGAACACATGTGTGTGTGTGAACATGTGTGTGTGTGAACACGTGTGTGTGTGAACCGGTGTGTGTGTGAATACGTGTGTGTCTGTGTGTGTGTGTGTGAACACGTGTGTGTATGAGTGAACACGTGTGTGTGTGTGTGAACAGGTGTGTGTGTGTGAACACGTGTGTGTGTGAACAGGTGTGTGTGTGTGAACACGTGTGTGTGTGTGAACAGGTGTGTGTGTGTGAACACGTGTGTGTGTGAACACGTGTATTTGTATGAACACGTGTGCGTGTGAACGTGTGTGTGTGTTTGTGTGAGAACACGTGTGTGTGTGAGAAAACGTGTGTGTGTGTGAGAACACGTGTGTGTGTGAGAACATGTATGTGTGAGAACACGTGTGTGTGTGAGAACACGTGTGTGTGTGTGAACAGGTGTGTGTTTGTGTGAAAAGGTGTGTGTGTGTCTGTGTGTGAACCCGTGTGTGTCTGTGTGTGAACACGTGTGTGTGAGAGAACAGGTGTGTGTGTGAGAACATGTATGTGTGAGAACACGTGTGTGTGTGAGAACACGTGTGTGTGTGTGAGAACACGTGTATGTGTGTGTGTGAGAACACGTGTGTGTGTGTGAACAGGTGTGTGTGTGAGAACATGTGTGTGTGAACACGTGTGTGTGTGTGTGTGTGAACAGGTGTGTGTGTGTGAACAGGTGTGTGTGTGAACAGGTGTGTGTGTGTCTGAATCGGTGTGTGTGTGTGAACAGGTGTGTGTGAACAGGTGTGTGTGTGAACAGGTGTGTGTGTGAACACATGTGTGTGTGTGAACGTGTGTGTGTGTGTCTGTATGTGAACAGGTGTGTGTGTGAACACGTGTGTGTGTGTGTGAACGTGTGTGTGTGTGTGAACGCGTGTGTGTGTGAAAACATGTGTGTGTGTGAACACGTGTGTGTGTGAACAGGTGTGTGCGAGAACAGGTGTGTGTGTCTGTGTGAGAACACGTGTGTGTGTGAGAAAACGTGTGTGTGTGTGAGAACACGTGTGTGTGTGAGAACATGTATGTGTGAGAACACGTGTGTGTGTGAGAACACGTGTGTGTGTGTGAACAGGTGTGTGTGTGTGTGAAAAGGTGTGTGTGTGTGAGAACACGTGTGTGTGTGAGAACACGTGTGCGTGTGTGAACAGGTGTGTGTGTGTGAACACGTGTGTGTGTGTGAACAGGTGTGTGTGTGTGAACACGTGTGTGTGTGTGAACAGGTATGTGTGTGAACAGGTGTGTGTGTGTGAACACGTGTGTGTGTGTGAACAGGTGTGTGTGCATGAGAACAGGTGTGTGTGTGTGAACACGTGTGTGTGTGACAACACGTGTGTGTGAGAGAACAGGTGTGTGTGTGTGAACAGGTGTGTGTGTGTGTGAACAGGTGTGTGTGTTTGTGTGAGAACACGTGTGTGTGTGTGAGAACACGTGTGTGTCTGTGAACAGGTGTGTGTGTGTGAACACGTGTGTGTGTGTGAACAGGTGTGTGTGTGTGAACACGTGTGTGTGTGAACAGGTATGTGTGTGAACAGGTGTGTGTGTGTGAACACGTGTGAGTGTGTGAACAGGTGTGTGTGTGTGTGAACACGTGTGTGTGTGTGTGTGAACACGTGTGTGTGTGTGAACTTTTGTGTGTGTGTGACAACGTGTGTGTGTGAACACGTGTGTGTGTGAACACGTGTGTGTGTGTGTGTGAACACGTGTGTGTGTGTGTGTGAACGTGTGTGTGTGTGTGACAACGTGTGTGTGTGAACACGTGTGTGTGTGTGGACACGTGTGTGTGTGTGAGAACACGTGTGTGCGTGCGTGTGTGAACACGTGTGTGCGTGTGTGTGTGTGCGTGTGTATGAACATGTGTGTGTGAGTGTGAACGTGTGTGTTTGTGTGTGAACACGTGTGTGTGTGTGAACACGTGTGTGTGTGTGAACAGGTGTGTGTGTGAACACGTGTGTGTGTGAGAACACGTGTGTGTGTGTAAACAGGTGTGTGTGTGTGAACGCGTGTGTGTGTGTGAACAGGTGTGTATGTGTGTGTGTGCGAACAGGTGTGTGTGTGTGAACACGTGTGTGTGTGAACACGTGTGTGTGCGTGTGGACACGTGTGTGTGTGTGTGAGAACACGTGTGTGTGCATGTGTTGACACGTGTGTGTGTGTGAACAGGGGTGTGTGTGTGAACAGGTGTGTGTGAGAACACGTGTGTGTGTGAACACGTGTATTTGCATGAACACGTGTATGTGTGAACGTGTGTGTGTGAACACGTGTGTGTGAACACGTGTGTGTGTGTGAACATGTGTGTGTGTGTGAACACGTGTGTGTGTGAACATGTGTGTGTGTGTGAACACGTGTGTGTGTGTGTGAACAGGTGTGTGTGTGTGAACAGGTGTGTGTGTGTGAATCAGTGTGTGTGTGTGTGTGAACCGGTGTGTGTGTGTGTGAACAGGTGTGTGTTTGTGAACACGTGTGTGTGTGTGAACAGGTGTGTGTGTGAACACGTGTGTGTGTGTGAACAGGTGTGTGTGTGTGAACACGTGTGTGTGTGTGTGAACAGGTGTGTGTGTGAGAACAGGTGTGTGTGTCTGTGTGTGAACGCGTGTGTGTCTGTGTGTGAACACGTGTGTTTGAGAGAACAGGTGTGTGTGTGTGTGAACACGTGTGTGTGTGAACAAGTGTGTGTGTGCGTGTGTGTGAACACGTGTGTGCATGTGTGTGTGAGAACATGTGTGTGTGTGTGAACGTGTGTGTGTGTTTGTGTGTGCACACGTGTGTGTGTGTGTGAACACGTGTGTGTGTGAATGTGTGTGTGTGAACGTGTGTATGTGAACACGTGTGTGTATGTGAACGGGTGTGTGTTAACAGGTGTGTGTGTGAACACGTGTGTGTGAACAGGTGTGTGTGTGTGAACATGTGTGTGTGTGAACACGTGTGTGTGTGTGAACAGGTGTGTGTGTGAACACGTGTGTGTGTGGACAGGTGTGTGTGTGTGTGGACAGGTGTGTGTGTGTGTGAACAGGTGTGTGTGTGTGAACATGTGTGTGTGTGTGAACAGGTGTGTGTTTGTCTGTGTGTGAACAGGTGTGTGTGTGAACAGGTGTGTGTGTGAACACGTGTGTGTGTGAACGTGTGTGTGTGTGAACGTGTGTGTACCTGTGTGTGAACACGTGTGTGTGTATGTGAACACGTGTGTGTGTGTGTGTGTGAACAGGTGTGTGTGTGAACAGGTGTGTGTGTGTGAGAACACGTGTGTTTGTGAGAACACGTGTGTGAGTGAACACGTGTGTGTGAGAGAACACGTGTGTGTGTGTGTGTGTGAACAGGTGTGTGTGTGAACAGGTGTGTGTGTGTGAGAACACGTGTATGTGTGTGTGTGAGAACACGTGTGTGTGTGTGAACAGGTGTGTGTGTGAGAACATGTGTGTGTGAACACGTGTGTGTGTGTGTGTGAACAGGTGTGTGTGTGTGAACAGGTGTGTGTGTGAACAGGTGTGTGTGTGTGTGAATCGGTGTGTGTGTGTGAACAGGTGTGTGTGAACAGGTGTGTGTGTGAACAGGTGTGTGTGTGAACACATGTGTGTGTGTGAACGTGTGTGTGTGTGTCTGTATGTGAACAGGTGTGTGTGTGAACACGTGTGTGTGTGTGTGAACGTGTGTGTGTGTGAGAACGCGTGTGTTTGTGTGTGAACACGTGTGTGTGTGTGAACACGTGTGTGTGTGCGTGTGTGTGAACACGTGTGTGCATGTGTGTGAGAGAACATGTGTGTGTGTGAACGTGTGTGTCTGTTTGTGTGTGCACACGTGTGTGTGTGTGTGAACACGTGTGTGTGTGAACAGGTATGTGTGTGTGTGAACAGGTGTGTGTGTGAACGTGTGTGTGTGTGAACGTGTGTGTGTGTGTGAACACGTGTGTGTATGTGAACGTGTGTGTGTGAACAGGTGTGTGTGAACACGTGTGTGTGTGTGAACACGTGTGTGTGTGAACACATGTGTGTGTGTGAACACATGTGTGTGTGTGAACACGTGTGTGTTGGTGAACATGTGTGTGTGTGAACAGGTGTGTGTGAACACGTGTGTGTGTGTGAACACGTGTGTGTGTGAACACATGTGTGTGTGTGAACACATGTGTGTGTGTGAACACGTGTGTGTTGGTGAACATGTGTGTGTGTGTGAACAGGTGTGTGTGCGTGAACAGGTGTGTGTGTCTGTGTGAGAACACGTGCGTGTGTGAGAACACGTGCGTGTGAGAACACGTGTGTGTGTGTGTGTGAACAGGTGTGTGTGTGAGAAAACGTGTGTGTGTGTAAGAACACGTGTGTGTGTGAGAACACGTGTTTGTGAGAACACGTGTGTGTATGTGAGAACACGTGTGTGTGTGTGAACACGTGTGAGTGTGAACAGGTGTGTGTGGGTGTGTGTGAACAGGTGTGTGTGTGTGAACACGTGTGTGTATGTGAACGTGTGTGTGTGAACAGGTGTGTGTGTGAACAGGTGTGTGTGTGTGAACACGTGTGTGTGTGAACTGGTGTGTGTGTGTGAACAGGTGTTTGTGTATGAACAGATGTGTGTGTGTGAGAACACGTGTGTGTGTGTGTGAGAACAAGTGTGTGTATGTGAACGTGTGTGTGAACAGGTGTGTGTGTGAACAGGTGTGTGTGTGTTTGAACGTGTGTGTGTGTGTGTGAACACGTGTGTGTATGTGATCGTGTGTGTGTGAACATGTGTGTGTGTGAACAGGTGTGTGTGTGTGAACACGTGTGTGTGTGAACAGGTGTGTGTGTGTGAACAGGTGTTTGTGTATGAACAGATGTGTGTATGTGAGAACACGTGTGTGTGTGTGTGAGAACACGTGTGTGTGTGAGAACATGTGTGTGTGAGAACACGTGTGTGTGAACAGGTGTGTGTGTGTGTGAGAACACGTGTGTGTGTGAGAACAGGTGTGTGTGTGTGAACAGGTGTGTGTGTGTGAACACGTGTGTGTGTGTGAACACGTGTGTGTGTGAGAACACGTGTGTGTGTGTGAGAAAACGTGTGTGTGTGTGTGAGAACACGTGTGTGTGTGTGAGAACACGTGTGCGTGAGAACACGTGTGTGTGTGAGAACACGTGTGAGAACACGTGTGTGTGTGTGAACAGGTGTGTGTGTGTGTGAGAACACGTGTGTGTGTGTGAGACCACGTGTGTGTGCGTGTATGAAGACGTGTGTTTGTGTGAACACGTGTGTGTGTGTGAACCCGTGTGTGTGTGTGAACACATGTGTGTTGGTGAACATGTGTGTGTGTGTGAACAGGTGTGTGTGCGTGAATAGGTGTGTGTGTCTGTGTGAGAACACGTGTGTGTGTGAGAACATGTGTGTTTGAGAACACGTGTGTTTGTGTGAGAACACGTGTGTGTGTGAACAGGTGTGTGTGTGTGAACAGGTGTGTGTGTGTGAACACGCGCGTGTGTGTGAGAACACGTGTGTGTGTGTGTGAACAGTTGTGTGTGTGTGAACACGTGTGTGTGAACAGGTGTGTGTGAACACGTGTGTGTGTGAGAAAACGTGTGTGTGTGTGTGAAAACACGTGTGTGTGTGTGAGAACACGTGTGTGTGAGAACACGTGTGTGTGTGAGAACACGTGTGTGTGTGTGAACAGGTGTGTGTGAACAGCTGTATGTGTGTGTGAACAGGTGTGTGTGTGTGAGAACACGTGTGTGTGTCTGTGTGAGACCACGTGTGTGTGTGTGTGAACACGAATGTGTGTGTGTGTGTGAACACGTGTGTGTGTGTGAACACGTGTGTGTGAACACGTGTGTGTTGGTGAACATGTGTGTGTGTGTGAACAGGTGTGTGTGCGTGAACAGGTGTGTGTGTCTGTGTGAGAACACGTGTGTGTGTGAGAACACGTGTGATTGTGTGTGTGAACAGTTGTGTGTGTGTGAACAGGTGTGTGTGTGTGTGTGAGAACACGTGTGCGTGTGTGAGAACACGTGTGTGTGTGAACAGGTGTGTGTGTGAACAGGTGTGTGTGTGTGAACACGTGTGTGTGTGTGAACAGGTGTGTTTGAACACGTGTGTGTGTGAACACTTGTGTGTGCGTGTGAACACGTGTGTGTGTGAACACGTGTGTGTGTGAACAGGTATGTATGTGTGTGAACAGGTGTGTGTGTGTGAACATGTGTGTGTGGGTGTGTGTGAACACGTGTGCGTGTGTGAGAACACGTGTGTGTGTGAACAGGTGTGTGTGTGAACAGGTGTGTGTGTGTGAACACGTGTGTGTGTGTGAACAGGTGTGTTTGAACACGTGTGTGTGTGAACACTTGTGTGTGCGTGTGAACAGGTGTGTGTGTGAACACGTGTGTGTGTGAACAGGAATGTGTGTGTGTGAACAGGTGTGTGTGTGAACGTGTGTGTGTGTGAACGTGTGTGTGTGTGTGAACACGTGTGTGTATGTGAACGTGTGTGTGTGAACAGGTGTGTGTGAACACGTGTGTGTGTGTGAACACGTGTGTGTGTGAACACATGTGTGTGTGTGAACACATGTGTGTGTGTGAACACGTGTGTGTTGGTGAACATGTGTGTGTGTGTGAACAGGTGTGTGTGAACACGTGTGTGTGTGTGAACACGTGTGTGTGTGAACACATGTGTGTGTGTGAACACATGTGTGTGTGTGAACACGTGTGTGTGTGAACAGGTGTGTGTGCGTGAACAGGTGTGTGTGTCTGTGTGAGAACACGTGCGTGTGTGAGAACACGTGCGTGTGAGAACACGTGTGTGTGTGTGTGTGAACAGGTGTGTGTGTGAGAAAACGTGTGTGTGTGTAAGAACACGTGTGTGTGTGAGAACACGTGTTTGTGAGAACACGTGTGTGTATGTGAGAACACGTGTGTGTGTGTGAACACGTGTGAGTGTGAACAGGTGTGTGTGGGTGTGTGTGAACAGGTGTGTGTGTGTGAACACGTGTGTGTATGTGAACGTGTGTGTGTGAACAGGTGTGTGTGTGTGAACAGGTGTGTGTGTGTGAACACGTGTGTGTGTGAACTGGTGTGTGTGTGTGAACAGGTGTTTGTGTATGAACAGATGTGTGTGTGTGAGAACACGTGTGTGTATGTGTGAGAACAAGTGTGTGTATGTGAACGTGTGTGTGAACAGGTGTGTGTGTGAACAGGTGTGTGTGTGTTTGAACGTGTGTGTGTGTGTGTGAACACGTGTGTGTATGTGATCGTGTGTGTGTGAACATGTGTGTGTGTGAACAGGTGTGTGTGTGTGAACACGTGTGTGTGTGAACAGGTGTGTGTGTGTGAACAGGTGTTTGTGTATGAACAGATGTGTGTATGTGAGAACACGTGTGTGTGTGTGTGAGAACACGTGTGTGTGTGAGAACATGTGTGTGTGAGAACACGTGTGTGTGAACAGGTGTGTGTGTGTGTGAGAACACGTGTGTGTGTGAGAACAGGTGTGTGTGTGTGAACAGGTGTGTGTGTGTGAACACGTGTGTGTGTGTGAACACGTGTGTGTGTGAGAACACGTGTGTGTGTGTGAGAAAACGTGTGTGTGTGTGTGAGAACACGTGTGTGTGTGTGAGAACACGTGTGCGTGAGAACACGTGTGTGTGTGAGAACACGTGTGAGAACACGTGTGTGTGTGTGAACAGGTGTGTGTGTGTGAGAACACGTGTGTGTGTGTGAGACCACGTGTGTGTGCGTGTATGAAGACGTGTGTTTGTGTGAACACGTGTGTGTGTGTGAACCCGTGTGTGTGTGTGAACACATGTGTGTTGGTGAACATGTGTGTGTGTGTGTGAACAGGTGTGTGTGTCTGTGTGAGAACACGTGTGTGTGTGAGAACATGTGTGTTTGAGAACACGTGTGTTTGTGTGAGAACACGTGTGTGTGTGAACAGGTGTGTGTGTGTGAACAGGTGTGTGTGTGTGAACACGCGCGTGTGTGTGAGAACACGTGTGTGTGTGTGTGAACAGTTGTGTGTGTGTGAACACGTGTGTGTGAACAGGTGTGTGTGAACACGTGTGTGTGTGAGAAAACGTGTGTGTGTGTGAAAACACGTGTGTGTGTGTGAGAACACGTGTGTGTGAGAACACGTGTGTGTGTGAGAACACGTGTGTGTGTGTGAACAGGTGTGTGTGAACAGCTGTATGTGTGTGTGAACAGGTGTGTGTGTGTGAGAACACGTGTGTGTGTCTGTGTGAGACCACGTGTGTGTGTGTGTGAACACGAATGTGTGTGTGTGTGTGAACACGTGTGTGTGTGTGAACACGTGTGTGTGAACACGTGTGTGTTGGTGAACATGTGTGTGTGTGTGAACAGGTGTGTGTGCGTGAACAGGTGTGTGTGTCTGTGTGAGAACACGTGTGTGTGTGAGAACACGTGTGATTGTGTGTGTGAACAGTTGTGTGTGTGTGAACAGGTGTGTGTGTGTGTGTGAGAACACGTGTGCGTGTGTGAGAACACGTGTGTGTGTGAACAGGTGTGTGTGTGAACAGGTGTGTGTGTGTGAACACGTGTGTGTGTGTGAACAGGTGTGTTTGAACACGTGTGTGTGTGAACACTTGTGTGTGCGTGTGAACACGTGTGTGTGTGAACACGTGTGTGTGTGAACAGGTATGTATGTGTGTGAACAGGTGTGTGTGTGTGAACATGTGTGTGTGGGTGTGTGTGAACACGTGTGCGTGTGTGAGAACACGTGTGTGTGTGAACAGGTGTGTGTGTGAACAGGTGTGTGTGTGTGAACACGTGTGTGTGTGTGAACAGGTGTGTTTGAACACGTGTGTGTGTGAACACTTGTGTGTGCGTGTGAACAGGTGTGTGTGTGAACACGTGTGTGTGTGAACAGGAATGTGTGTGTGTGAACAGGTGTGTGTGTGAACGTGTGTGTGTGTGAACGTGTGTGTGTGTGTGAACACGTGTGTGTATGTGAACGTGTGTGTGTGAACAGGTGTGTGTGAACACGTGTGTGTGTGTGAACACGTGTGTGTGTGAACACATGTGTGTGTGTGAACACATGTGTGTGTGTGAACACGTGTGTGTTGGTGAACATGTGTGTGTGTGTGAACAGGTGTGTGTGAACACGTGTGTGTGTGTGAACACGTGTGTGTGTGAACACATGTGTGTGTGTGAACACATGTGTGTGTGTGAACACGTGTGTGTGTGAACAGGTGTGTGTGCGTGAACAGGTGTGTGTGTCTGTGTGAGAACACGTGCGTGTGTGAGAACACGTGCGTGTGAGAACACGTGTGTGTGTGTGTGTGAACAGGTGTGTGTGTGAGAAAACGTGTGTGTGTGTAAGAACACGTGTGTGTGTGAGAACACGTGTTTGTGAGAACACGTGTGTGTATGTGAGAACACGTGTGTGTGTGTGAACACGTGTGAGTGTGAACAGGTGTGTGTGGGTGTGTGTGAACAGGTGTGTGTGTGTGAACACGTGTGTGTATGTGAACGTGTGTGTGTGAACAGGTGTGTGTGTGTGAACAGGTGTGTGTGTGTGAACACGTGTGTGTGTGAACTGGTGTGTGTGTGTGAACAGGTGTTTGTGTATGAACAGATGTGTGTGTGTGAGAACACGTGTGTGTATGTGTGAGAACAAGTGTGTGTATGTGAACGTGTGTGTGAACAGGTGTGTGTGTGAACAGGTGTGTGTGTGTTTGAACGTGTGTGTGTGTGTGTGAACACGTGTGTGTATGTGATCGTGTGTGTGTGAACATGTGTGTGTGTGAACAGGTGTGTGTGTGTGAACACGTGTGTGTGTGAACAGGTGTGTGTGTGTGAACAGGTGTTTGTGTATGAACAGATGTGTGTATGTGAGAACACGTGTGTGTGTGTGTGAGAACACGTGTGTGTGTGAGAACATGTGTGTGTGAGAACACGTGTGTGTGAACAGGTGTGTGTGTGTGTGAGAACACGTGTGTGTGTGAGAACAGGTGTGTGTGTGTGAACAGGTGTGTGTGTGTGAACACGTGTGTGTGTGTGAACACGTGTGTGTGTGAGAACACGTGTGTGTGTGTGAGAAAACGTGTGTGTGTGTGTGAGAACACGTGTGTGTGTGTGAGAACACGTGTGCGTGAGAACACGTGTGTGTGTGAGAACACGTGTGAGAACACGTGTGTGTGTGTGAACAGGTGTGTGTGTGTGTGAGAACACGTGTGTGTGTGTGAGACCACGTGTGTGTGCGTGTATGAAGACGTGTGTTTGTGTGAACACGTGTGTGTGTGTGAACCCGTGTGTGTGTGTGAACACATGTGTGTTGGTGAACATGTGTGTGTGTGTGTGAACAGGTGTGTGTGCGTGAATAGGTGTGTGTGTCTGTGTGAGAACACGTGTGTGTGTGAGAACATGTGTGTTTGAGAACACGTGTGTTTGTGTGAGAACACGTGTGTGTGTGAACAGGTGTGTGTGTGTGAACAGGTGTGTGTGTGTGAACACGCGCGTGTGTGTGAGAACACGTGTGTGTGTGTGTGAACAGTTGTGTGTGTGTGAACACGTGTGTGTGAACAGGTGTGTGTGAACACGTGTGTGTGTGAGAAAACGTGTGTGTGTGTGTGAAAACACGTGTGTGTGTGTGAGAACACGTGTGTGTGAGAACACGTGTGTGTGTGAGAACACGTGTGTGTGTGTGAACAGGTGTGTGTGAACAGCTGTATGTGTGTGTGAACAGGTGTGTGTGTGTGAGAACACGTGTGTGTGTCTGTGTGAGACCACGTGTGTGTGTGTGTGAACACGAATGTGTGTGTGTGAACACGTGTGTGTGTGTGAACACGTGTGTGTGAACACGTGTGTGTTGGTGAACATGTGTGTGTGTGTGAACAGGTGTGTGTGCGTGAACAGGTGTGTGTGTCTGTGTGAGAACACGTGTGTGTGTGAGAACACGTGTGATTGTGTGTGTGAACAGTTGTGTGTGTGTGAACAGGTGTGTGTGTGTGTGTGAGAACACGTGTGCGTGTGTGAGAACACGTGTGTGTGTGAACAGGTGTGTGTGTGAACAGGTGTGTGTGTGTGAACACGTGTGTGTGTGTGAACAGGTGTGTTTGAACACGTGTGTGTGTGAACACTTGTGTGTGCGTGTGAACAGGTGTGTGTGTGAACACGTGTGTGTGTGAACAGGTATGTATGTGTGTGAACAGGTGTGTGTGTGTGAACATGTGTGTGTGTGTGTGAACACGTGTGTGTGTGTGTGTGTGTGAACACGTGTGTGTGTGTGTGTGTGAACGTGTGTGTGTGTGTGACAACGTGTGTGTGTGAACACGTGTGTGTGTGTGTGTGGACACGTGTGTGTGTGTGAGAACACGTGTGTGCGTGCGTGTGTGAACACGTGTGTGCGTGTGTGTGAACACGTGTGTGTGTGCGTGTGTGTGTGAACATGTGTGTGTGAGTGTGAACGTGTGTGTTTGTGTGTGAACACGTGTGTGTGTGTGAACACGTGTGTGTGTGAACAGGTGTGTGTGTGTGAACACGTGTGTGTGTGAGAACACGTGTGTGTGTGTGAACAGGTGTGTGTGTGAACACGTGTGTGTGTGTGAACAAATGTGTGTGTGTGTGAACAGGTGTGTGTGTGTAAACAGGTGTGTGTGTGTGAACGCGTGTGTGTGTGTGAACGCGTGTGTGTGTGTGTGTGTGAACACGTGTGTGTGTGTGCAAACAGGTGTGTGTGTGTGAACACGTGTGTGTGTGAACACGTGTGTCTGCGTGTGGACACGTGTGTGTGTGTGTGAGAACACGTGTGTGTGTGCATGTGTGGACACGTGTGTGTGTGTGAACAGGGGTGTGTGTGTGTGAACAGGTGTGTGTGTGAACACGTGTGTGTGTGAACACGTGTATTTGTATGAACACGTGTGTGTGTGAACGTGTGTGTGTGTTTGTGTGTGCACACGTGTGTGTGTGTGTGTGAACACGTGTGTGTGTGAATGTGTGTGTGTGAACGTGTGTATGTGAACACATGTGTGTATGTGAACGGGTGTGTGTTAACATGTGTGTGTGTGAACACGTGTGTGTGAACACATGTGTGTGTGTGAACATGTGTGTGTGTGAACACGTGTGTGTGTGAACACGTGTGATTGTGTGAACAGGTGTGTGTGTGTGAACACGTGTGTGTGCGTGTGTGTGTGAACACGTGTGTGTGTGTGTGTGAACGTGTGTGTGTGTGTGACAATATGGGTGTGTGTGAACACATGTGTGCGTGTGTGGACACGTGTGTGTGTGTGAGAACACGTGTGTGCGTGCGTGTGTGAACACGTGTGTGCGTGTGTGTGAACACGTGTGTGTGTGCGTGTGTATGAACATGTGTGTGTGAGTGTGAACGTGTGTGTTTGTGTGTGAACACGTGTGTGTGTGTGAACACGTGTGTGTGTGCGTGTGTGTGAACACGTGTGTGCATGTGTGTGTGAGAACATGTGTGTGTGTGAACGTGTGTGTCTGTTTGTGTGTGCACACGTGTGTGTGTGTGTGAACACGTGTGTGTGTGAATGTGTGTGTGTGAACTTGTGTATGTGAACAAGTGTGTGTATGTGAATGGGTGTGTGTTAACAGGTGTGTGTGTGAACACGTGTGTGTGAACAGGTGTGTGTGTGTGAACAGGTGTGTGTGTGTGTGTGAACAAGTGTGTGTGAACACGTGTGTGTGAACAGGTGTGTGTGTGAAAACGTGTGTGTGTGAACACGTGTGAGTGTGTGAACAGGTGTGTGTGTGAACACGTGTGTGTGTGTGTGTGTGAACACGTGTGTGTGTGTGTGTGTGAACACGTGTGTGTGTGTGAACGTGTGTGTGTGTGTGACAACGTGTGTGTGTGAACACGTGTGTGTGTGTGGACACGTGTGTGTGTGTGAGAACACGTGTGTGCGTGCGTGTGTGAACACGTGTGTGCGTGTGTGTGAACACGTGTGTGTGTGCGTGTGTATGAACATGTGTGTGTGAGTGTGAACGTGTGTGTTTGTGAGTGAACACGTGTGTGTGTGTGAACACGTGTGTGTGTGTGAACAGGTGTGTGTGTGAACACGTGTGTGTGTGAGAACACGTGTGTGTGTGTAAACAGGTGTGTGTGTGTGAACGCGTGTGTGTGTGTGAACAGGTGTGTATGTGTGTGGGTGAACACGTGTGTGTGTGTGCGAACAGGTGTGTGTGTGTGAACACGTGTGTGTGTGAACACGTGTGTGTGCGTGTGGACACGTGTGTGTGTGTGTGAGAACACGTGTGTGTGCATGTGTGGACACGTGTGTGTGTGTGAACAGGGGTGTGTGTGTGAACAGGTGTGTGTGAGAACACGTGTGTGTGTGAACACGTGTATTTGTATGAACACGTGTATGTATGAACGTGTGTGTGTGTTTGTGTGTGCACACGTGTGTGTGTGTGTGAACACGTGTGTGTGTGAATGTGTGTGTGAACGTGTGTATGTGAACACGTGTGTGTGAACACGTGTGTGTGTGAACATGTGTGTGTGTGTGAACACGTGTGTGTGTGAACATGTGTGTGTGTGTGAACACGTGTGTGTGTGTGTGAACAGGTGTGTGTGTGTGTGAACAGGTGTGTGTGTGTGAATCAGTGTGTGTGTGTGTGAACCGGTGTGTGTGTGTGTGTGTGTGTGTGTGTGAACCGGTGTGTGTGTGTGTGTGAATACGTGTGTGTCTGTGTGTGTGTGTGTGTGTGAACACGTGTGTGTGTGAGTGAACACGTGTGTGTGTGTGTGAACAGGTGTGTGTTTGTGAACACGTGTGTGTGTGTGAACAGGTGTGTGTGTGTGAACACGTGTGTGTGTGTGAACAGGTGTGTGTGTGTGAACACGTGTGTGTGTGTGTGAACAGGTGTGTGTGTGAGAACAGGTGTGTGTGTCTGTGTGTGAACGCGTGTGTGTCTGTGTGTGAACACGTGTGTGTGAGAGAACAGGTGTGTGTGTGTGTGAACACGTGTGTGTGTGAACAAGTGTGTGTGTGCGTGTGTGTGAACACGTGTGTGCATGTGTGTGTGAGAACATGTGTGTGTGTGTGAACATGTGTGTGTGTTTGTGTGTGCACACGTGTGTGTGTGTGTGTGAACACGTGTGTGTGAATGTGTGTGTGTGAACGTGTGTATGTGAACACGTGTGTGTATGTGAACGGGTGTGTGTTAACAGGTGTGTGTGTGAACACGTGTGTGTGAACAGGTGTGTGTGTGTGAACATGTGTGTGTGTGAACACGTGTGTGTGTGTGAACAGGTGTGTGTGTGTGAACACGTGTGTGTGTGGACAGCTGTGTGTGTGTGGACAGGTGTGTGTGTGTGTGAACAGGTGTGTGTGTGTGAACATGTGTGTGTGTGTGAACAGGTGTGTGTTTGTCTGTGTGTGAACAGGTGTGTGTGTGAACAGGTGTGTGTGTGATACGTGTGTGTGTGAACGTGTGTGTGTGTGAACGTGTGTGTATCTGTGTGTGAACACGTGTGTGTGTATGTGAACACGTGTGTGTGTGTGTGAACGTGTGTGTGTGTGTGACAACGTGTGTGTGTGAACACGTGTGTGTGTGTGGACACGTGTGTGTGTGTGAGAACACGTGTGTGCGTGCGTGTGTCAACACGTGTGTGCGTGTGTGTGAACACGTGTGTGTGTGCGTGTGTATGAACATGTGTGTGTGAGTGTGAACGTGTGTGTTTGTGTGTGAACACGTGTGTGTGTGTGAACACGTGTGTGTGTGTGAACAGGTGTGTGTGTGAACACGTGTGTGTGTGAGAACACGTGTGTGTGTGTAAACAGGTGTGTGTGTGTGAACGCGTGTGTGTGTGTGAACAGGTGTGTATGTGTGTGGGTGAACACGTGTGTGTGTGTGCGAACAGGTGTGTGTGTGTGAACACGTGTGTGTGTGAACACGTGTGTGTGCGTGTGGACACGTGTGTGTGTGTGTGAGAACACGTGTGTGTGCATGTGTGGACACGTGTGTGTGTGTGAACAGGGGTGTGTGTGTGAACAGGTGTGTGTGAGAACACGTGTGTGTGTGAACACGTGTATTTGTATGAACACATGTATGTATGAACGTGTGTGTGTGTTTGTGTGTGCACACGTGTGTGTGTGTGTGAACACGTGTGTGTGTGAATGTGTGTGTGTGAACGTGTGTATGTGAACACGTGTGTGTGAACACGTGTGTGTGTGAACATGTGTGTGTGTGAACACGTGTGTGTGTGAACATGTGTGTGTGTGTGAACACGTGTGTGTGTGTGAACAGGTGTGTGTGTGTGAACAGGTGTGTGTGTGTGAATCAGTGTGTGTGTGTGTGAACCGGTGTGTGTGTGTGTGTGTGTGTGTGTGTGAACCGGTGTGTGTGTGTGTGTGAATACGTGTGTGACTGTGTGTGTGTGTGGGTGAACACGTGTGTGTGTGAGTGAACACTTGTGTGTGTGTGTGAACAGGTGTGTGTTTGTGAACACGTGTGTGTGTGTGAACAGGTGTGTGTGTGTGTGAACACGTGTGTGTGTGTGTGTGTGAACACGTGTGTGTGTGTGTGTGTGAACGTGTGTGTGTGTGTGACAACGTGTGTGTGTGAACACGTGTGTGTGTGTGTGGACACGTGTGTGTGTGTGAGAACACGTGTGTGCGTGCGTGTGTGAACACGTGTGTGCGTGTGTGTGAACACGTGTGTGTGTGCGTGTGTGTGTGAACATGTGTGTGTGAGTGTGAACGTGTGTGTTTGTGTGTGAACACGTGTGTGTGTGTGAACACGTGTGTGTGTGAACAGGTGTGTGTGTGTGAACACGTGTGTGTGTGAGAACACGTGTGTGTGTGTGAACAGGTGTGTGTGTGAACACGTGTGTGTGTGTGAACAAATGTGTGTGTGTGTGAACAGGTGTGTGTGTGTAAACAGGTGTGTGTGTGTGAACGCGTGTGTGTGTGTGAACGCTTGTGTGTGTGTGTGTGTGAACACGTGTGTGTGTGTGCAAACAGGTGTGTGTGTGTGAACACGTGTGTGTGTGAACACGTGTGTGTGCGTGTGGACACGTGTGTGTGTGTGTGAACACACGTGTGTGTTCATGTGTGGACACGTGTGTGTGTGTGAACAGGGGTGTGTGTGTGTGAACAGGTGTGTGTGTGAACACGTGTGTGTGTGAACACGTGTATTTGTATGAACACGTGTGTGTGTGAACGTGTGTGTGTGTTTGTGTGTGCACACGTGTGTGTGTGTGTGAACACGTGTGTGTGTGAATGTGTGTGTGTGAACGTGTGTATGTGAACACATGTGTGTATGTGAACGGGTGTGTGTTAACATGTGTGTGTGTGAACACGTGTGTGTGAACACATGTGTGTGTGTGAACATGTGTGTGTGTGAACACGTGTGTGTGTGAACACGTGTGTGTGTGAACACGTATGTGTGTGTGTGAACAGGTGTGTTTGTGTGTGAACAGGTGTGTGTGTGTGAATCGGTGTGTGTGTGTGTGAACCGGTGTGTGTGTGTGAACCGGTGTGTGTGTGAATACGTGTGTGTCTGTGTGTGTGTGTGTGTGAACACGTGTGTGTATGAGTGAACACGTGTGTGTGTGTGTGAACAGGTGTGTGTGTGTGAACACGTGTGTGTGTGAACAGGTGTGTGTGTGTGAACACGTGTGTGTGTGTGAACAGGTGTGTGTGTGTGAACACGTGTGTGTGTGAACACGTGTATTTGTATGAACACGTGTGCGTGTGAACGTGTGTGTGTGTTTGTGTGAGAACACGTGTGTGTGTGAGAAAACGTGTGTGTGTGTGAGAACACGTGTGTGTGTGAGAACATGTATGTGTGAGAACACGTGTGTGTGTGAGAACACGTGTGTGTGTGTGAACAGGTGTGTGTTTGTGTGAAAAGGTGTGTGTGTGTCTGTGTGTGAACCCGTGTGTGTCTGTGTGTGAACACGTGTGTGTGAGAGAACAGGTGTGTGTGTGAGAACATGTATGTGTGAGAACACGTGTGTGTGTGAGAACACGTGTGTGTGTGTGAGAACACGTGTATGTGTGTGTGTGAGAACACGTGTGTGTGTGTGAACAGGTGTGTGTGTGAGAACATGTGTGTGTGAACACGTGTGTGTGTGTGTGTGTGAACAGGTGTGTGTGTGTGAACAGGTGTGTGTGTGAACAGGTGTGTGTGTGTCTGAATCGGTGTGTGTGTGTGAACAGGTGTGTGTGAACAGGTGTGTGTGTGAACAGGTGTGTGTGTGAACACATGTGTGTGTGTGAACGTGTGTGTGTGTGTCTGTATGTGAACAGGTGTGTGTGTGAACACGTGTGTGTGTGTGTGAACGTGTGTGTGTGTGTGAACGCGTGTGTGTGTGAAAACATGTGTGTGTGTGAACACGTGTGTGTGTGAACAGGTGTGTGCGAGAACAGGTGTGTGTGTCTGTGTGAGAACACGTGTGTGTGTGAGAAAACGTGTGTGTGTGTGAGAACACGTGTGTGTGTGAGAACATGTATGTGTGAGAACACGTGTGTGTGTGAGAACACGTGTGTGTGTGTGAACAGGTGTGTGTGTGTGTGAAAAGGTGTGTGTGTGTGAGAACACGTGTGTGTGTGAGAACACGTGTGCGTGTGTGAACAGGTGTGTGTGTGTGAACACGTGTGTGTGTGTGAACAGGTGTGTGTGTGTGAACACGTGTGTGTGTGTGAACAGGTATGTGTGTGAACACGTGTGTGTGTGTGAACACGTGTATGTGTGTGAACAGGTGTGTGTGCATGAGAACAGGTGTGTGTGTGTGAACACGTGTGTGTGTGACAACACGTGTGTGTGAGAGAACAGGTGTGTGTGTGTGTGAACAGGTGTGTGTGTGTGTGAACAGGTGTGTGTGTTTGTGTGAGAACACGTGTGTGTGTGTGAGAACACGTGTGTGTCTGTGAACAGGTGTGTGTGTGTGAACACGTGTGTGTGTGTGAACAGGTGTGTGTGTGTGAACACGTGTGTGTGTGAACAGGTATGTGTGTGAACAGGTGTGTGTGTGTGAACACGTGTGAGTGTGTGAACAGGTGTGTGTGTGTGTGAACACGTGTGTGTGTGTGTGTGAACACGTGTGTGTGTGTGAACTTTTGTGTGTGTGTGACAACGTGTGTGTGTGAACACGTGTGTGTGTGAACACGTGTGTGTGTGTGTGAACACGTGTGTGTGTGTGTGTGAACGTGTGTGTGTGTGTGACAACGTGTGTGTGTGAACACGTGTGTGTGTGTGGACACGTGTGTGTGTGTGAGAACACGTGTGTGCGTGCGTGTGTGAACACGTGTGTGCGTGTGTGTGTGTGCGTGTGTATGAACATGTGTGTGTGAGTGTGAACGTGTGTGTTTGTGTGTGAACACGTGTGTGTGTGTGAACACGTGTGTGTGTGAACAGGTGTGTGTGTGAACACGTGTGTGTGTGAGAACACGTGTGTGTGTGTAAACAGGTGTGTGTGTGTGAACGCGTGTGTGTGTGTGAACAGGTGTGTATGTGTGTGGGTGAACACGTGTGTGTGTGTGCGAACAGGTGTGTGTGTGTGAACACGTGTGTGTGTGAACACGTGTGTGTGCGTGTGGACACGTGTGTGTGTGTGTGAGAACACGTGTGTGTGCATGTGTTGACACGTGTGTGTGTGTGAACAGGGGTGTGTGTGTGAACAGGTGTGTGTGAGAACACGTGTGTGTGTGAACACGTGTATTTGCATGAACACGTGTATGTGTGAACGTGTGTGTGTGAACACGTGTGTGTGAACACGTGTGTGTGTGTGAACATGTGTGTGTGTGTGAACACGTGTGTGTGTGAACATGTGTGTGTGTGTGAACACGTGTGTGTGTGTGTGAACAGGTGTGTGTGTGTGAACAGGTGTGTGTGTGTGAATCAGTGTGTGTGTGTGTGTGAACCGGTGTGTGTGTGTGTGAACAGGTGTGTGTTTGTGAACACGTGTGTGTGTGTGAACAGGTGTGTGTGTGAACACGTGTGTGTGTGTGAACAGGTGTGTGTGTGTGAACACGTGTGTGTGTGTGTGAACAGGTGTGTGTGTGAGAACAGGTGTGTGTGTCTGTGTGTGAACGCGTGTGTGTCTGTGTGTGAACACGTGTGTTTGAGAGAACAGGTGTGTGTGTGTGTGAACACGTGTGTGTGTGAACAAGTGTGTGTGTGCGTGTGTGAACACGTGTGTGCATGTGTGTGTGAGAACATGTGTGTGTGTGTGAACGTGTGTGTGTGTTTGTGTGTGCACACGTGTGTGTGTGTGAACACGTGTGTGTGTGAATGTGTGTGTGTGAACGTGTGTATGTGAACACGTGTGTGTATGTGAACGGGTGTGTGTTAACAGGTGTGTGTGTGAACACGTGTGTGTGAACAGGTGTGTGTGTGTGAACATGTGTGTGTGTGAACACGTGTGTGTGTGTGAACACGTGTGTGTGTGAACACGTGTGTGTGTGGACAGGTGTGTGTGTGTGTGGACAGGTGTGTGTGTGTGTGAACAGGTGTGTGTGTGTGAACATGTGTGTGTGTGTGAACAGGTGTGTGTTTGTCTGTGTGTGAACAGGTGTGTGTGTGAACAGGTGTGTGTGTGAACACGTGTGTGTGTGAACGTGTGTGTGTGTGAACGTGTGTGTACCTGTGTGTGAACACGTGTGTGTGTATGTGAACACGTGTGTGTGTGTGTGTGTGAACAGGTGTGTGTGTGAACAGGTGTGTGTGTGTGAGAACACGTGTGTTTGTGAGAACACGTGTGTGAGTGAACACGTGTGTGTGAGAGAACACGTGTGTGTGTGTGTGTGTGAACAGGTGTGTGTGTGAACAGGTGTGTGTGTGTGAGAACACGTGTATGTGTGTGTGAGAACACGTGTGTGTGTGTGAACAGGTGTGTGTGTGAGAACATGTGTGTGTGAACACGTGTGTGTGTGTGTGAACAGGTGTGTGTGTGTGAACAGGTGTGTGTGTGAACAGGTGTGTGTGTGTGTGAATCGGTGTGTGTGTGTGAACAGGTGTGTGTGAACAGGTGTGTGTGTGAACAGGTGTGTGTGTGAACACATGTGTGTGTGTGAACGTGTGTGTGTGTGTCTGTATGTGAACAGGTGTGTGTGTGAACACGTGTGTGTGTGTGTGAACGTGTGTGTGTGTGAGAACGCGTGTGTTTGTGTGTGAACACGTGTGTGTGTGTGAACACGTGTGTGTGTGCGTGTGTGTGAACACGTGTGTGCATGTGTGTGTGAGAACATGTGTGTGTGTGTGAACGTGTGTGTCTGTTTGTGTGTGCACACGTGCGTGTGTGTGTGAACACGTGTGTGTGTGAATGTGTGTGTGTGAACTTGTGTATGTGAACACGTGTGTGTATGTGAATGGGTTTGTGTTAACAGGTGTGTGTGTGAACACGTGTGTGTGAACAGGTGTGTGTGTGTGAACAGGTGTGTGTGTGTGTGTGTGAACAAGTGTGTGTGTGAACACGTGTGTGTGTGAACAGGTGTGTGTGTGAAAAAGTGTGTGTGTGAACACGTGTGAGTGTGTGAACAGGTGTGTGTGTGAACACGTGTGTGTGTGAACACGTGTGTGTGTGTGTGTGTGAACACGTGTGTGTGTGTGTGAACGTGTGTGTGTGTGTGACAACGTGTGTGTGTGAACACGTGTGTGTGTGTGGACACGTGTGTGTGTGTGAGAACACGTGTGTGCGTGCGTGTGTCAACACGTGTGTGCGTGTGTGTGAACACGTGTGTGTGTGCGTGTGTATGAACATGTGTGTGTGAGTGTGAACGTGTGTGTTTGTGTTTGAACACGTGTGTGTGTGTGAACACGTGTGTGTGTGTGAACAGGTGTGTGTGTGAACACGTGTGTGTGTGAGAACACGTGTGTGTGTGTAAACAGGTGTGTGTGTGTGAACGCGTGTGTGTGTGTGAACAGGTGTGTATGTGTGTGGGTGAACACGTGTGTGTGTGTGCGAACAGGTGTGTGTGTGTGAACACGTGTGTGTGTGAACACGTGTGTGTGCGTGTGGACACGTGTGTGTGTGTGTGAGAACACGTGTGTGTGCATGTGTGGACACGTGTGTGTGTGTGAACAGGGGTGTGTGTGTGAACAGGTGTGTGTGTGAATGTGTGTGTGTGAACTTGTGTATGTGAACACGTGTGTGTATGTGAATGGGTTTGTGTTAACAGGTGTGTGTGTGAACACGTGTGTGTGAACAGGTGTGTGTGTGTGAACAGGTGTGTGTGTGTGTGTGTGAACAAGTGTGTGTGTGAACACGTGTGTGTGTGAACAGGTGTGTGTGTGAAAACGTGTGTGTGTGAACACGTGTGAGTGTGTGAACAGGTGTGTGTGTGAACACGTGTGTGTGTGTGTGTGTGTGAACACGTGTGTGTGTGTGTGTGTGTGTGTGAACACGTGTGTGTGTGTGTGAACGTGTGTGTGTGTGTGACAACGTGTGTGTGTGAACACGTGTGTGTGTGGACACGTGTGTGTGTGTGAGAACACGTGTGTGCGTGCGTGTGTCAACACGTGTGTGCGTGTGTGTGAACACGTGTGTGTGCGTGTGTATGAACATGTGTGTGTGAGTGTGAACGTGTGTGTTTGTGTGTGAACACGTGTGTGTGTGTGAACACGTGTGTGTGTGTGAACAGGTGTGTGTGTGAACACGTGTGTGTGTGAGAACACGTGTGTGTGTGTAAACAGGTGTGTGTGTGTGAACGCGCGTGTGTGTGTGAACAGGTGTGTATGTGTGTGGGTGAACACGTGTGTGTGTGTGCGAACAGGTGTGTGTGTGTGAACACGTGTGTGTGTGAACACGTGTGTGTGCGTGTGGACACGTGTGTGTGTGTGTGAGAACACGTGTGTGTGCATGTGTGGACACGTGTGTGTGTGTGAACAGGGGTGTGTGTGTGAACAGGTGTGTGTGAGAACACGTGTGTGTGTGAACACGTGTATTTGTATGAACACGTGTATGTATGAACGTGTGTGTGTGTTTGTGTGTGCACACGTGTGTGTGTGTGTGAACACGTGTGTGTGTGAATGTGTGTGTGTGAACGTGTGTATGTGAACACGTGTGTGTGAACACGTGTGTGTGTGAACATGTGTGTGTGTGAACACGTGTGTGTGTGAACATGTGTGTGTGTGTGAACACGTGTGTGTGTGTGTGAACAGGTGTGTGTGTGTGAACAGGTGTGTGTGTGTGAATCAGTGTGTGTGTGTGTGAACCGGTGTGTGTGTGTGTGTGTGTGTGTGTGAACCGGTGTGTGTGTGTGTGTGAATACGTGTGTGACTGTGTGTGTGTGTGTGTGAACACGTGTGTGTGTGAGTGAACACTTGTGTGTGTGTGTGAACAGGTGTGTGTTTGTGAACACGTGTGTGTGTGTGAACAGGTGTGTGTGTGTGTGTGAACACGTGTGTGTGTGTGTGTGTGTGAACACGTGTGTGTGTGTGTGTGAACGTGTGTGTGTGTGTGACAACGTGTGTGTGTGAACACGTGTGTGTGTGTGTGGACACGTGTGTGTGTGTGAGAACACGTGTGTGCGTGCGTGTGTGAACACGTGTGTGCGTGTGTGTGAACACGTGTGTGTGTGCGTGTGTGTGTGAACATGTGTGTGTGAGTGTGAACGTGTGTGTTTGTGTGTGAACACGTGTGTGTGTGTGCGAACAGGTGTGTGTGTGTGAACACGTGTGTGTGTGAACACGTGTGTGTGCGTGTGGACACGTGTGTGTGTGTGTGAGAACACGTGTGTGTGCATGTGTTGACACGTGTGTGTGTGTGAACAGGGGTGTGTGTGTGAACAGGTGTGTGTGAGAACACGTGTGTGTGTGAACACGTGTATTTGCATGAACACGTGTATGTGTGAACGTGTGTGTGTGAACACGTGTGTGTGAACACGTGTGTGTGTGTGAACATGTGTGTGTGTGTGAACACGTGTGTGTGTGAACATGTGTGTGTGTGTGAACACGTGTGTGTGTGTGTGAACAGGTGTGTGTGTGTGAACAGGTGTGTGTGTGTGAATCAGTGTGTGTGTGTGTGTGAACCGGTGTGTGTGTGTGTGAACAGGTGTGTGTTTGTGAACACGTGTGTGTGTGTGAACAGGTGTGTGTGTGAACACGTGTGTGTGTGTGAACAGGTGTGTGTGTGTGAACACGTGTGTGTGTGTGTGAACAGGTGTGTGTGTGAGAACAGGTGTGTGTGTCTGTGTGTGAACGCGTGTGTGTCTGTGTGTGAACACGTGTGTTTGAGAGAACAGGTGTGTGTGTGTGTGAACACGTGTGTGTGTGAACAAGTGTGTGTGTGCGTGTGTGAACACGTGTGTGCATGTGTGTGTGAGAACATGTGTGTGTGTGTGAACGTGTGTGTGTGTTTGTGTGTGCACACGTGTGTGTGTGTGAACACGTGTGTGTGTGAATGTGTGTGTGTGAACGTGTGTATGTGAACACGTGTGTGTATGTGAACGGGTGTGTGTTAACAGGTGTGTGTGTGAACACGTGTGTGTGAACAGGTGTGTGTGTGTGAACATGTGTGTGTGTGAACACGTGTGTGTGTGTGAACAGGTGTGTGTGTGAACACGTGTGTGTGTGGACAGGTGTGTGTGTGTGTGGACAGGTGTGTGTGTGTGTGAACAGGTGTGTGTGTGTGAACATGTGTGTGTGTGTGAACAGGTGTGTGTTTGTCTGTGTGTGAACAGGTGTGTGTGTGAACAGGTGTGTGTGTGAACACGTGTGTGTGTGAACGTGTGTGTGTGTGAACGTGTGTGTACCTGTGTGTGAACACGTGTGTGTGTATGTGAACACGTGTGTGTGTGTGTGTGTGAACAGGTGTGTGTGTGAACAGGTGTGTGTGTGTGAGAACACGTGTGTTTGTGAGAACACGTGTGTGAGTGAACACGTGTGTGTGAGAGAACACGTGTGTGTGTGTGTGTGTGAACAGGTGTGTGTGTGAACAGGTGTGTGTGTGTGAGAACACGTGTATGTGTGTGTGTGAGAACACGTGTGTGTGTGTGAACAGGTGTGTGTGTGAGAACATGTGTGTGTGAACACGTGTGTGTGTGTGTGTGAACAGGTGTGTGTGTGTGAACAGGTGTGTGTGTGAACAGGTGTGTGTGTGTGTGAATCGGTGTGTGTGTGTGAACAGGTGTGTGTGAACAGGTGTGTGTGTGAACAGGTGTGTGTGTGAACACATGTGTGTGTGTGAACGTGTGTGTGTGTGTCTGTATGTGAACAGGTGTGTGTGTGAACACGTGTGTGTGTGTGTGAACGTGTGTGTGTGTGAGAACGCGTGTGTTTGTGTGTGAACACGTGTGTGTGTGTGAACACGTGTGTGTGTGCGTGTGTGTGAACACGTGTGTGCATGTGTGTGTGAGAACATGTGTGTGTGTGTGAACGTGTGTGTCTGTTTGTGTGTGCACACGTGCGTGTGTGTGTGAACACGTGTGTGTGTGAATGTGTGTGTGTGAACTTGTGTATGTGAACACGTGTGTGTATGTGAATGGGTTTGTGTTAACAGGTGTGTGTGTGAACACGTGTGTGTGAACAGGTGTGTGTGTGTGAACAGGTGTGTGTGTGTGTGTGTGAACAAGTGTGTGTGTGAACACGTGTGTGTGTGAACAGGTGTGTGTGTGAAAAAGTGTGTGTGTGAACACGTGTGAGTGTGTGAACAGGTGTGTGTGTGAACACGTGTGTGTGTGAACACGTGTGTGTGTGTGTGTGTGAACACGTGTGTGTGTGTGTGAACGTGTGTGTGTGTGTGACAACGTGTGTGTGTGAACACGTGTGTGTGTGTGGACACGTGTGTGTGTGTGAGAACACGTGTGTGCGTGCGTGTGTCAACACGTGTGTGCGTGTGTGTGAACACGTGTGTGTGTGCGTGTGTATGAACATGTGTGTGTGAGTGTGAACGTGTGTGTTTGTGTTTGAACACGTGTGTGTGTGTGAACACGTGTGTGTGTGTGAACAGGTGTGTGTGTGAACACGTGTGTGTGTGAGAACACGTGTGTGTGTGTAAACAGGTGTGTGTGTGTGAACGCGTGTGTGTGTGTGAACAGGTGTGTATGTGTGTGGGTGAACACGTGTGTGTGTGTGCGAACAGGTGTGTGTGTGTGAACACGTGTGTGTGTGAACACGTGTGTGTGCGTGTGGACACGTGTGTGTGTGTGTGAGAACACGTGTGTGTGCATGTGTGGACACGTGTGTGTGTGTGAACAGGGGTGTGTGTGTGAACAGGTGTGTGTGTGAATGTGTGTGTGTGAACTTGTGTATGTGAACACGTGTGTGTATGTGAATGGGTTTGTGTTAACAGGTGTGTGTGTGAACACGTGTGTGTGAACAGGTGTGTGTGTGTGAACAGGTGTGTGTGTGTGTGTGTGAACAAGTGTGTGTGTGAACACGTGTGTGTGTGAACAGGTGTGTGTGTGAAAACGTGTGTGTGTGAACACGTGTGAGTGTGTGAACAGGTGTGTGTGTGAACACGTGTGTGTGTGTGTGTGTGTGAACACGTGTGTGTGTGTGTGTGTGTGTGAACACGTGTGTGTGTGTGTGAACGTGTGTGTGTGTGTGACAACGTGTGTGTGTGAACACGTGTGTGTGTGGACACGTGTGTGTGTGTGAGAACACGTGTGTGCGTGCGTGTGTCAACACGTGTGTGCGTGTGTGTGAACACGTGTGTGTGTGCGTGTGTATGAACATGTGTGTGTGAGTGTGAACGTGTGTGTTTGTGTGTGAACACGTGTGTGTGTGTGAACACGTGTGTGTGTGTGAACAGGTGTGTGTGTGAACACGTGTGTGTGTGAGAACACGTGTGTGTGTGTAAACAGGTGTGTGTGTGTGAACGCGCGTGTGTGTGTGAACAGGTGTGTATGTGTGTGGGTGAACACGTGTGTGTGTGTGCGAACAGGTGTGTGTGTGTGAACACGTGTGTGTGTGAACACGTGTGTGTGCGTGTGGACACGTGTGTGTGTGTGTGAGAACACGTGTGTGTGCATGTGTGGACACGTGTGTGTGTGTGAACAGGGGTGTGTGTGTGAACAGGTGTGTGTGAGAACACGTGTGTGTGTGAACACGTGTATTTGTATGAACACGTGTATGTATGAACGTGTGTGTGTGTTTGTGTGTGCACACGTGTGTGTGTGTGTGAACACGTGTGTGTGTGAATGTGTGTGTGTGAACGTGTGTATGTGAACACGTGTGTGTGAACACGTGTGTGTGTGAACATGTGTGTGTGTGAACACGTGTGTGTGTGAACATGTGTGTGTGTGTGAACACGTGTGTGTGTGTGTGAACAGGTGTGTGTGTGTGAACAGGTGTGTGTGTGTGAATCAGTGTGTGTGTGTGTGAACCGGTGTGTGTGTGTGTGTGTGTGTGTGTGTGAACCGGTGTGTGTGTGTGTGTGAATACGTGTGTGACTGTGTGTGTGTGTGTGTGAACACGTGTGTGTGTGAGTGAACACTTGTGTGTGTGTGTGAACAGGTGTGTGTTTGTGAACACGTGTGTGTGTGTGAACAGGTGTGTGTGTGTGTGTGAACACGTGTGTGTGTGTGTGTGTGAACACGTGTGTGTGTGTGTGTGAACGTGTGTGTGTGTGTGTGTGACAACGTGTGTGTGTGAACACGTGTGTGTGTGTGTGGACACGTGTGTGTGTGAGAACACGTGTGTGCGTGCGTGTGTGAACACGTGTGTGCGTGTGTGTGAACACGTGTGTGTGTGCGTGTGTGTGTGAACATGTGTGTGTGAGTGTGAACGTGTGTGTTTGTGTGTGAACACGTGTGTGTGTGTGTGAACACGTGTGTGTGTGTGAACAGGTGTGTGTGTGTGAACACGTGTGTGTGTGAGAACACGTGTGTGTGTGTGAACAGGTGTGTGTGTGAACACGTGTGTGTGTGTGAACAAATGTGTGTGTGTGTGAACAGGTGTGTGTGTGTAAACAGGTGTGTGTGTGTGAACGCGTGTGTGTGTGTGAACGCTTGTGTGTGTGTGTGTGTGTGAACACGTGTGTGTGTGTGCAAACAGGTGTGTGTGTGTGAACACGTGTGTGTGTGAACACGTGTGTGTGCGTGTGGACACGTGTGTGTGTGTGTGAACACACGTGTGTGTTCATGTGTGGACACGTGTGTGTGTGTGAACAGGGGTGTGTGTGTGTGAACAGGTGTGTGTGTGAACACGTGTGTGTGTGAACACGTGTATTTGTATGAACACGTGTGTGTGTGAACGTGTGTGTGTGTTTGTGTGTGCACACGTGTGTGTGTGTGTGTGAACACGTGTGTGTGTGAATGTGTGTGTGTGAACGTGTGTATGTGAACACATGTGTGTATGTGAACGGGTGTGTGTTAACATGTGTGTGTGTGAACACGTGTGTGTGAACACATGTGTGTGTGTGAACATGTGTGTGTGTGAACACGTGTGTGTGTGAACACGTGTGTGTGTGAACACGTGTGTGTGTGTGTGTGAACAGGTGTGTGTGTGTGAACAGGTGTGTGTGTGTGAATCGGTGTGTGTGTGTGTGAACCGGTGTGTGTGTGTGAACCGGTGTGTGTGTGAATACGTGTGTGTCTGTGTGTGTGTGTGTGTGAACACGTGTGTGTATGAGTGAACACGTGTGTGTGTGTGTGAACAGGTGTGTGTGTGTGAACACGTGTGTGTGTGAACAGGTGTGTGTGTGTGAACACGTGTGTGTGTGTGAACAGGTGTGTGTGTGTGAACACGTGTGTGTGTGAACACGTGTATTTGTATGAACACGTGTGCGTGTGAACGTGTGTGTGTGTTTGTGTGAGAACACGTGTGTGTGTGAGAAAACGTGTGTGTGTGTGAGAACACGTGTGTGTGTGAGAACATGTATGTGTGAGAACACGTGTGTGTGTGAGAACACGTGTGTGTGTGTGAACAGGTGTGTGTTTGTGTGAAAAGGTGTGTGTGTGTCTGTGTGTGAACCCGTGTGTGTCTGTGTGTGAACACGTGTGTGTGAGAGAACAGGTGTGTGTGTGAGAACATGTATGTGTGAGAACACGTGTGTGTGTGAGAACACGTGTGTGTGTGTGAACAGGTGTGTGTGTGTGTGTGAGAACAGGTGTGTGTGTCTGTGTGTGAACCCGTGTGTGTCTGTGTGTGAACACGTGTGTGTGAGAGAACAGGTGTGTGTGTGTGAACACGTGTGTGTGTGAACACGTGTCTGTGTGTGAACACGTGTGTGTGTGCGTGTGTGTGAACAGGTGTGTGTGTGTGTGAACAAGTGTGTGTGTGAACACGTGTGTGTGTGAACATGTGTGTGTGTGAGAAAACGTGTGTGAGTGTGTGAGAACACGTGTGTGTGAGAACAAGTGTGTGTGAACACGTGTGTGTGTGAGAACACGTATGTGTGTGTGAGAACAGGTGTGTGTGTGTGAACAGGTGTGTGTGTGTGAGAACACGTGTGTGTGTGTGAGAACACGTGTGTGTATGTGTGAACAGGTGTGTGTGTGTGAACAGGTGTGTGTGTGTGTGTGAACAAGTGTGTGTGTGAACACGTGTGTGTGTGAAAAGGTGTGTGTGTGAACAAGTGTGTGTGTGTGAACACGTGTGAGTGTGTGAACAGGTGTGTGTGTGTGTGAACACGTGTGTGTGTGTGTGTGTGTGAACACGTGTGTGTGTGTGTGTGTGAACGTGTGTGTGTGTGTGACAACGTGTGTGTGTGAACACGTGTGTGTGTGTGTGTGGACACGTGTGTGTGTGTGAGAACACGTGTGTGCGTGCGTGTGTGAACACGTGTGTGCGTGTGTGTGAACACGTGTGTGTGTGCGTGTGTGTGTGAACATGTGTGTGTGAGTGTGAACGTGTGTGTTTGTGTGTGAACACGTGTGTGTGTGTGAACACGTGTGTGTGTGAACAGGTGTGTGTGTGTGAACACGTGTGTGTGTGAGAACACGTGTGTGTGTGTGAACAGGTGTGTGTGTGAACACGTGTGTGTGTGTGAACAAATGTGTGTGTGTGTGAACAGGTGTGTGTGTGTAAACAGGTGTGTGTGTGTGAACGCGTGTGTGTGTGTGAACGCGTGTGTGTGTGTGTGTGAACACGTGTGTGTGTGTGCAAACAGGTGTGTGTGTGTGAACACGTGTGTGTGTGAACACGTGTGTCTGCGTGTGGACACGTGTGTGTGTGTGTGAGAACACGTGTGTGTGTGCATGTGTGGACACGTGTGTGTGTGTGAACAGGGGTGTGTGTGTGTGAACAGGTGTGTGTGTGAACACGTGTGTGTGTGAACACGTGTATTTGTATGAACACGTGTGTGTGTGAACGTGTGTGTGTGTTTGTGTGTGCACACGTGTGTGTGTGTGTGAACACGTGTGTGTGTGAATGTGTGTGTGTGAACGTGTGTATGTGAACACATGTGTGTATGTGAACGGGTGTGTGTTAACATGTGTGTGTGTGAACACGTGTGTGTGAACACATGTGTGTGTGTGAACATGTGTGTGTGTGAACACGTGTGTGTGTGAACACGTGTGTGTGTGAACACGTGTGTGTGTGTGTGTGAACAGGTGTGTGTGTGTGAACAGGTGTGTGTGTGTGAATCGGTGTGTGTGTGTGTGTGAACCGGTGTGTGTGTGTGTGTGTGAACCGGTGTGTGTGTGAATACGTGTGTGTCTGTGTGTGTGTGTGTGAACACGTGTGTGTGTGAGTGAACACGTGTGTGTGTGTGTGAACAGGTGTGTGTGTGTGAACACGTGTGTGTGTGTGAACAGGTGTGTGTGTGTGAACACGTGTGTGTGTGTGAACAGGTGTGTGTGTGTGAACACGTGTGTGTGTGTGTGAACAGGTGTGTGTGTGAGAACAGGTGTGTGTCTCTGTGTGTGAACCCGTGTGTGTCTGTGTGTGAACACGTGTGTGTGAGAGAACAGGTGTGTGTGTGTGAACACGTGTGTGTGTGAACACGTGTCTGTGTGTGAACACGTGTGTGTGTGCGTGTGTGTGAACACGTGTGTGCATGTGTGTGTGAGAACATGTGTGTGTGTGTGAACGTGTGTGTCTGTTTGTGTGTGCACACGTGTGTGTGTGTGAACACGTGTGTGTGTGAATGTGTGTGTGAACTTGTGTATGTGAACACGTGTGTGTATGTGAACGGGTGTGTGTTAACAGGTGTGTGTGTGAACACGTGTGTGTGAACAGGTGTGTGTGTGTGAACAGGTGTGTGTGTGTGAACAAGTGTGTGTGTGAACACGTGTGTGTGTGAACAGGTGTGTGTGTGAACACGTGTGTGTGTGAACACGTGTGATTGTGTGAACAGGTGTGTGTGTGTGAACACGTGTGTGTGCGTGTGTGTGTGAACACGTGTGTGTGTGTGTGTGAACGTGTGTGTGTGTGTGACAACGTGGGTGTGTGTGAACACATGTGTGCGTGTGTGGACACGTGTGTGTGTGTGAGAACACGTGTGTGCGTGCGTGTGTGAACACGTGTGTGCGTGTGTGTGAACACGTGTGTGTGTGCGTGTGTATGAACATGTGTGTGTGAGTGTGAACGTGTGTGTTTGTGTGTGAACACGTGTGTGTGTGTGAACACGTGTGTGTGTGCGTGTGTGTGAACACGTGTGTGCATGTGTGTGTGAGAACATGTGTGTGTGTGTGAACGTGTGTGTCTGTTTGTGTGTGCACACGTGTGTGTGTGTGTGAACACGTGTGTGTGTGAATGTGTGTGTGTGAACTTGTGTATGTGAACACGTGTGTGTATGTGAATGGGTTTGTGTTAACAGGTGTGTGTGTGAACACGTGTGTGTGAACAGGTGTGTGTGTGTGAACAGGTGTGTGTGTGTGTGTGTGAACAAGTGTGTGTGTGAACACGTGTGTGTGTGAACAGGTGTGTGTGTGAAAACGTGTGTGTGTGAACACGTGTGAGTGTGTGAACAGGTGTGTGTGTGAACACGTGTGTGTGTGTGTGTGTGTGTGAACACGTGTGTGTGTGTGTGTGTGTGTGTGAACACGTGTGTGTGTGTGTGAACGTGTGTGTGTGTGTGACAACGTGTGTGTGTGAACACGTGTGTGTGTGTGGACACGTGTGTGTGTGTGAGAACACGTGTGTGCGTGCGTGTGTCAACACGTGTGTGCGTGTGTGTGAACACGTGCGTGTGTGCGTTTGTATGAACATGTGTGTGTGAGTGTGAACGTGTGTGTTTGTGTGTGAACACGTGTGTGTGTGTGAACACGTGTGTGTGTGTGAACAGGTGTGTGTGTGTGTGAACACGTGTGTGTGTGTGTGTGTGTGTGAACACGTGTGTGTGTGTGTGTGTGAACGTGTGTGTGTGTGTGACAACGTGTGTGTGTGAACACGTGTGTGTGTGTGTGTGGACACGTGTGTGTGTGTGAGAACACGTGTGTGCGTGCGTGTGTGAACACGTGTGTGCGTGTGTGTGAACACGTGTGTGTGTGCGTGTGTGTGTGAACATGTGTGTGTGAGTGTGAACGTGTGTGTTTGTGTGTGAACACGTGTGTGTGTGTGAACACATGTGTGTGTGAACAGGTGTGTGTGTGAACACGTGTGTGTGTGAGAACACGTGTGTGTGTGTGAACAGGTGTGTGTGTGAACACGTGTGTGTGTGTGAACAAATGTGTGTGTGTGTGAACAGGTGTGTGTGTGTAAACAGGTGTGTGTGTGTGAACGCGTGTGTGTGTGAACGCGTGTGTGTGTGTGTGTGAACACGTGTGTGTGTGTGCAAACAGGTGTGTGTGTGTGAACACGTGTGTGTGTGAACACGTGTGTCTGCGTGTGGACACGTGTGTGTGTGTGTGAGAACACGTGTGTGTGTGCATGTGTGGACACGTGTGTGTGTGTGAACAGGGGTGTGTGTGTGTGAACAGGTGTGTGTGTGAACACGTGTGTGTGTGAACACGTGTATTTGTATGAACACGTGTGTGTGTGAACGTGTGTGTGTGTTTGTGTGTGCACACGTGTGTGTGTGTGTGTGAACACGTGTGTGTGTGAATGTGTGTGTGTGAACGTGTGTATGTGAACACATGTGTGTATGTGAACGGGTGTGTGTTAACATGTGTGTGTGTGAACACGTGTGTGTGAACACATGTGTGTGTGTGAACATGTGTGTGTGTGAACACGTGTGTGTGTGAACACGTGTGTGTGTGAACACGTGTGTGTGTGTGTGTGAACAGGTGTGTGTGTGTGAATCGGTGTGTGTGTGTGTGTGAACCGGTGTGTGTGTGTGTGTGTGAACCGGTGTGTGTGTGAATACGTGTGTGTCTGTGTGTGTGTGTGTGTGAACACGTGTGTGTGTGAGTGAACACGTGTGTGTGTGTGTGAACAGGTGTGTGTGTGTGAACACGTGTGTGTGTGTGAACAGGTGTGTGTGTGTGAACACGTGTGTGTGTGTGAACAGGTGTGTGTGTGTGAACACGTGTGTGTGTGTGTGAACAGGTGTGTGTGTGAGAACAGGTGTGTGTCTCTGTGTGTGAACCCGTGTGTGTCTGTGTGTGAACACGTGTGTGTGAGAGAACAGGTGTGTGTGTGTGAACACGTGTGTGTGTGAACACGTGTCTGTGTGTGAACACGTGTGTGTGTGCGTGTGTGTGAACACGTGTGTGCATGTGTGTGTGAGAACATGTGTGTGTGTGTGAACGTGTGTGTCTGTTTGTGTGTGCACACGTGTGTGTGTGTGAACACGTGTGTGTGTGAATGTGTGTGTGAACTTGTGTATGTGAACACGTGTGTGTATGTGAACGGGTGTGTGTTAACAGGTGTGTGTGTGAACACGTGTGTGTGAACAGGTGTGTGTGTGTGAACAGGTGTGTGTGTGTGAACAAGTGTGTGTGTGAACACGTGTGTGTGTGAACAGGTGTGTGTGTGAACACGTGTGTGTGTGAACACGTGTGATTGTGTGAACAGGTGTGTGTGTGTGAACACGTGTGTGTGCGTGTGTGTGTGAACACGTGTGTGTGTGTGTGTGAACGTGTGTGTGTGTGTGACAACGTGGGTGTGTGTGAACACATGTGTGCGTGTGTGGACACGTGTGTGTGTGTGAGAACACGTGTGTGCGTGCGTGTGTGAACACGTGTGTGCGTGTGTGTGAACACGTGTGTGTGTGCGTGTGTATGAACATGTGTGTGTGAGTGTGAACGTGTGTGTTTGTGTGTGAACACGTGTGTGTGTGAACACGTGTGTGTGTGCGTGTGTGTGAACACGTGTGTGCATGTGTGTGTGAGAACATGTGTGTGTGTGTGAACGTGTGTGTCTGTTTGTGTGTGCACACGTGTGTGTGTGTGAACACGTGTGTGTGTGAATGTGTGTGTGTGAACTTGTGTATGTGAACACGTGTGTGTATGTGAATGGGTTTGTGTTAACAGGTGTGTGTGTGAACACGTGTGTGTGAACAGGTGTGTGTGTGTGAACAGGTGTGTGTGTGTGTGTGTGAACAAGTGTGTGTGTGAACACGTGTGTGTGTGAACAGGTGTGTGTGTGAAAACGTGTGTGTGTGAACACGTGTGAGTGTGTGAACAGGTGTGTGTGTGAACACGTGTGTGTGTGTGTGTGAACACGTGTGTGTGTGTGTGTGTGTGTGAACACGTGTGTGTGTGTGTGAACGTGTGTGTGTGTGTGACAACGTGTGTGTGTGAACACGTGTGTGTGTGTGTGGACACGTGTGTGTGTGTGAGAACACGTGTGTGCGTGCGTGTGTCAACACGTGTGTGCGTGTGTGTGAACACGTGCGTGTGTGCGTGTGTATGAACATGTGTGTGTGAGTGTGAACGTGTGTGTTTGTGTGTGAACACGTGTGTGTGTGTGAACACGTGTGTGTGTGTGAACAGGTGTGTGTGTGAACACGTGTGTGTGTGAGAACACGTGTGTGTGTGTAAACAGGTGTGTGTGTGTGAACGCGTGTGTGTGTGTGAACAGGTGTGTATGTGTGTGGGTGAACACGTGTGTGTGTGTGCGAACAGGTGTGTGTGTGTGAACACGTGTGTGTGCGTGTGGACACGTGTGTGTGTGTGTGAGAACACGTGTGTGTGCATGTGTGGACACGTGTGTGTGTGTGAACAGGGGTGTGTGTGTGAACAGGTGTGTGTGAGAACACGTGTGTGTGTGAACACGTGTATTTGTATGAAAACGTGTATGTATGAACGTGTGTGTGTGTTTGTGTGTGCACACGTGTGTGTGTGTGTGAACACGTGTGTGTGTGAATGTGTGTGTGTGAACGTGTGTATGTGAACACGTGTGTGTGAACACGTGTGTGTGTGTGAACATGTGTGTGTGTGAACACGTGTGTGTGTGAACATGTGTGTGTGTGTGAACACGTGTGTGTGTGTGTGTGAACAGGTGTGTGTGTGTGAACAGGTGTGTGTGTGTGAATCAGTGTGTGTGTGTGTGAACCGGTGTGTGTGTGTGTGTGTGTGTGTGTGAACCGGTGTGTGTGTGTGTGTGTGAATACGTGTGTGTCTGTGTGTGTGTGTGTGAACACGTGTGTGTGTGAGTGAACACTTGTGTGTGTGTGTGAACAGGTGTGTGTTTGTGAACACGTGTGTGTGTGTGAACAGGTGTGTGTGTGTGTGAACACGTGTGTGTGTGTGTGTGAACACGTGTGTGTGTGTGTGTGTGAACGTGTGTGTGTGTGTGACAACGTGTGTGTGTGAACACGTGTGTGTGTGTGTGGACACGTGTGTGTGTGTGAGAACACGTGTGTGCGTGCGTGTGTGAACACGTGTGTGCGTGTGTGTGAACATGTGTGTGTGTGCGTGTGAACATGTGTGTGTGAGTGTGAACGTGTGTGTTTGTGTGTGAACACGTGTGTGTGTGTGAACACGTGTGTGTGTGTGAACAGGTGTGTGTGTGTGAACACGTGTGTGTGTGAGAACACGTGTGTGTGTGTGAACAGGTGTGTGTGTGAACACGTGTGTGTGTGTGAACAAATGTGTGTGTGTGTGAACAGGTGTGTGTGTGTAAACAGGTGTGTGTGTGTGAACGCGTGTGTGTGTGTGAACGCTTGTGTGTGTGTGTGTGTGAACACGTGTGTGTGTGCAAACAGGTGTGTGTGTGTGAACACGTGTGTGTGTGAACACGTGTGTGTGCGTGTGGACACGTGTGTGTGTGTGTGAGAACACGTGTGTGTGTGCATGTGTGGACACGTGTGTGTGTGTGAACAGGGGTGTGTGTGTGTGAACAGGTATGTGTGTGAACACGTGTGTGTGTGAACACGTGTATTTGTATGAACACGTGTGTGTGTGAACGTGTGTGTGTGTTTGTGTGTGCACACGTGTGTGTGTGTGTGAACACGTGTGTGTGTGAATGTGTGTGTGTGAACGTGTGTATGTGAACACATGTGTGTATGTGAACGGGTGTGTGTTAACATGTGTGTGTGTGAACACGTGTGTGTGAACACATGTGTGTGTGTGAACATGTGTGTGTGTGAACACGTGTGTGTGTGAGAACACGTGTGAGAACACGTGTGTGTGTGTGAACAGGTGTGTGTGTGATCAGGTGTGTGTGTGTGTGAACAGGTGTGTGTGTGTGAGAACACGTGTGTGTGTGTGAGAACACGTGTGTGAGAACAAGTGTGTGTGAGAACACGCGTGTGTGTGTGTGAGAACACGTGTGTGTGTGAACACGTGTGTGTGCGTGAACGTGTGTGTGTGTGTGTGAACACGTGTGTGTGTGTGAACAGGTGTGTATGTGTGAACATGTGTGTGTGCGTGAACAGGTGTGTGTGTTTGAGAACACGTGTGTGTTTGAGAACACGTGTGCGTGAGAACACGTGTGTGTGTGAGAACACGTGTGAGAACACGTGTGTGTGTGTGAACAGGTGTGTGTGTGTGAACAGGTGTGTGTGTGTGTGAGAACACGTGTGTGTGTGTGAGACCACGTGTGTGTGTGAGAACACGTGTGTGTGAGAACACGCGTGTGTGTGTGAGAACACGTGTGTGTGTGGACACGTGTGTGTGTGTGAACACGTGTGTGTGTGTGAACGCGTGTGTGTGTGTGAACACGTGTGTGTGTGTGTGAACAGGTGTGTGTGTGTGAAAAAATGTGTGTGTGAACACGTGTGTGTGTGTGTGTGAGAACAGGTGTGTGTGCGTGAACAGGTCGGTGTGTCTGTGTGAGAACACGTGTGTGATGAGAACATGTGTGTGTGAGAAAACGCGTGTGTGTGAGAACACGTGTGTGTGTGTGAACACGTGTGTGTGTGTGAACACGTGTGTGTTTGAACGCGTGTGTGTGTGAACATGTGTGTGTGTGAACAGGTGTGTGTGTTAAAATGTGTGTGTGCGTGAACAGGTGTGTGTGTGTGTGTGAACACGTGTGTGTGTGTGAGAGAAAGCGTGTGTGTGTGTGAGAACACGTGTGTGTGTGTGAGAACACGTGTGTGTGTGAGAACACGTGTGAGAACACGTGTGTGTGTGAACAGGTGCTTGTGTGTGATCAGGTGTGTGTGTGTGTGAACAGGTGTGTGTGTGTGAGAACACGTGTGTGTGTGTGAGAACACGTGTGTGAGAACATGTGTGTGTGAGAACACGCGTGTGTTTGAGAACACGTGTGTGTGTGAACACGTGTGTGTGTGAACGTGTGTGTGTATGAACAGGTGTGTGTGTGTGAACATGTGTGTGTGCGTGAACAGGTGTGTGTGTGTGTGAACACGTGTGTGTGTGTGAGAACACCTGTGTGTGAGAACACGTGTGTGTGTGAGAACACGTGTGAGAACACGTGTGTGTGTGTGAACAGGTGTGTGTGTGTGATCAGGTGTTTGTGTGTGTGTCTGAACAGGTGTGTGTGTGTGAGAACACGTGTGTGTGTGTGAGAACACGTGTGTGAAAACATGTGTGTGTGAGAACACGCGTGTGTGTGTGAGAACACGTGTGTGTGTGTGAACACGTGTGTGTGTGTGAACGTGTGTGTGTGAACATGTGTGTGTGTGTGTGAACAGGTGTGTGTGTGTGTGAACATGTGTGTGTGCGTGAACAGGTGTGTGTGTGTGTGAACAGGTGTGTGTGTGAACACGTGTGTGTGTGTCAACACGTGTGTGTGTGAACGTGTGTGTGTGTGAACAGGTGTGTGTGTGAACTGGTGTGTTTGTGTGAACACGTGTGTGTGTGTGTGAACGTGTGTGTGAACGTGTGTGTGTGTGTGAACACATGTGTGTGTGTGAACACGTGTGTGTGTGTGTGAACAGGTGTGTGTGCGTGAACAGGTGTGTGTGTGAGTATACGTGTGTGTGAGAACATGTGTGTGTGAGAACACGTGTGTGTGTGTGAGAACACGTGTGTGTGTGTGAACACGTGTGTGTGCGTGTGAACAGGTGTGTGTGTGTGAACACGTGTGTGTGTCTGTGTGTGAACACGTGTGTGTGTGTGTGAACGTGTGTGTGTGTGAACACGTGTGTGTGTGAACAGGTGTGTGTGTGTGAACATGTGTGTGTGCGTGAACAGGTGTGTGTGTGTGTGAACACGTGTGTGTGTGTGAGAACACGTGTGTGTGTGAGAAAACGTGTGTGTGTGTGAGAACATGTGTGTGTGTGCGAGAACACGTGTGTGTGAGAACACGTGTGTGTGTGAGAACACGTGTGAGAACACGTGTGTGTGTGTGAACAGGTGTGTGTGTGTGTGAACAGGTGTGTGTGTGTGTGAACAGGTGTGTGTGTGTGTGTGAACACGTGTGTGTGTGTGTGAGACCACGTGTGTGTGCGTGTGTGAACACGTGTGTGTGTGTGTGAACACATGTGTGTGTGTGAACCCGTGTGTGTGTGTGATCACGTGTGTGTTGGTGAACGTATGTGTGTGTGTGAACACGTGTGTGTATGTGAACGTGTGTGTGTGAACAGGTGTGTGTGAACACGTGTGTGTGAACACGTGTGTGTGTGTGAACACGTGTGTGTGTGAACACATGTGTGTGTGTGAACACATTTGTGTGTGAGAACACGTGTGTGTATGTGAACAGGTGTGAGTGTGTGTGAACAGGTGTGTGTGTGTGTGAACACGTGTGTGTGTGAACAGGTGTGTGTGTGAACATGTGTGTGTGTGTGAACAGGTGTGTGTGTGAACAGGTGTGTGTGTGACAGTTGTGTGTGTGTGAACACGTGTGTGTGTATGTGAACACGTGTGTGTGTGAACACGTGTGTGTGTGAACAGGTGTGTGTGCGTGAACAGGTGTGTGTGTCTGTGTGTGAACACGTGTGTCTGTGTGTGTGTGTGAACGTGTGTGTGTGTGTGAACACGTGTGTGTGTGAACAGGTGTGTGTGTGTGAACATGTGTGTGTGTGCGAGAACACGTGTGTGTGAGAACACGTGTGTGTGAGAACACGTGTGAGAACACGTGTGTGTGTGAACAAGTGTGTGTGTGTGTGAACAGGTGTGTGTGTGTGTGAACAGGTGTGTGTGTGTGTGTGAACACGTGTGTGTGTGTGTGAGACCACGTGTGTGTGTGAACACGTGTGTGTTGGTGAACATGTGTGTGTGTGTGAACAGGTGTGTGTGCGTGAACAGGTGTGTGTGTCTGTGTGAGAACACGTGTGTGTGTGAGAACACGTGTGTGTGTGTGAACAGGTGTGTGTGTGTGGTCAGGTGTGTGTGTGTGTGAGAACACGTGTGTGTGTGTGAGAACACGTGTGTGTGTGAACAGGTGTGTGTGTGAACAGGTGTGTGTGTGAACACGTGTGTGTGTGTGAACAGGTGTGTGTGAACACGTGTGTGTGTGAACACTTGTGTGTGCGTGTGAACAGGTGTGTGTGTGTGAACACGTGTGTGTGTGAACAGGTATGTATGTGTGTGAACAGGTGTGTGTGTGTGAACAGGTGTGTGTGGGTGTGTGTGAACAGGTGTGTGTGTGTGAACGTGTGTGTGTGTGTAAACGTGTGTGTGTGTGTGAACACGTGTGTGTGTGTGAACAGGTATTTGTGTGAACACGTGTGTGTGTGTGAACATGTGTGTGTGTGTGTGTGTGAACAGGTGTGTGTGCGTGAACAGGTGTGTGTGTGTGAGAAATCGTGTGTGTGAGAACACGTGTGTGTGAACAGGTGTGTGTGTGAACAGGTGTGTGTGTGTGTGTGAGAGAACACGTGTGTGTGTGAGAACAGGTGTGTGTGTGTGTACAGGTGTGTGTGTGTGAACACGTGTGTGTGTGAACACATGTGTGTGTGAACACGTGTGTGTGTGAACACGTGTGTGTGTGTGAACATGTGTGTGTGAACACGTGTGTGTGTGTGAGAACACGTGTGTGTGTGTGAACAGGTGTGTGTGTGTGAACACGTGTGTGTGTGTGAACACGTGTGTGTGTGTGAACACGTGTGTCTGTGAACAGGTGTGTGTGGGTGTGTGTGAGTGTATGAACGTGTGTGTGTGAACACGTGTGTGTATGTGTGAACAGGTGTCTGTGGGTGTGTGTGAACAGGTGTGTGTGTGTGAACGTGTGTGTGTGTGTGAACTTGTGTGTGTATGTGAACGTGTGTGTGTGAATAGGTGTGTGTGTGAACACGTGTGTGTGTGTGAGAACACGTGTGTGTGTAAACACATGTGTGTGTGTGAACACATGTGTGTGTGTGAACACTTGTGTGTTGGTGAACATGTGTGTGTGTGTGTGAACAGGTGTGTGTGTGTGAACAGGTGTGTGTGTGTGAGAACACGTGTGTGTGAGAACACGTGTGTGTGAACAGGTGTGTGTGTGTGTGTGAACAGGTGTGTGTGTGTGTGAGAACATGTGTGTGTGTGAGAACAGGTGTGTGTGTGTGAACAGGTGTGTGTGTGTGTGAACACGTTTGTGTGTGAACAGGTGTGTGTGTGAACACGTGTGTGTGTGAACACGTGTGTGTGTGTCAACATGTGTGTGAACACGTGTGTGTGTGTGAGAACAGGTGTGTGTGTGAACAGGTGTGTGTGTGTTAACAGGTGTTTGTGTGAACACGTGTGAGTGTGTGAACATGTGTGTGTGTGTGTGTGAACAGGTGTGTGTGCGTGAACAGGTGTGTGTGTGTGAGAACACGTGTGTGTGAGAACACGTGTGTGTGAACAGGTGTGTGTGTGTGTGAACAGGTGTGTGTGTGTGTGTGAGAACACGTGTGTGTGTGTGTGAACACGTGTGTGTGTGTGATCACGTGTGTGTGAACACGTGTGTGTGTGAACACGTGTGTGTGTGAACATGTGTGTGTGTGAACACGTGTGTGTGTGTGTGAGAACACGTGTGTGTGTGTGAACAGGTGTGTGTGTGTGAACACGTGTGTGTGTGTGTGAACACGTGTGTGTGTGTGAACACGTGTGTCTGTGAACAGGTGTGTGTGGGTGTGTGTGAACAAGTGTGTGTGTGTATGAACGTGTGTGTGTGAACATGTGTGTGTATGTGTGAACAGGTGTGTGTGTGGGAACGTGTGTGTGTGTGTGAACACGTGTGTGTATGTGAACGTGTATGTGTGAACAGGTGTGTGTGTGAACACGTGTGTGTGTGTGAACACGTGTGTGTGTAAACACATGTGTGTGTGAATACATGTGTGTGTGTGAACACGTGTGTGTTGGTGAACATGTGTGTGTGCGTGTGTGAACAGTTGTGTGTGCGTGAACAGGTGTGTGTGTGTGTGAGAACACGTGTGTGTGAGAACACGTGTGTGTGTGAAAACACGTGTGTGTGTGTGAACAGGTGTGTGTGTGTGAACACGTGTGTGTGTGTGAACACGTGTGTGTGTGAACACGTGTGTGTTGGTGAACATGTGTGTGTGTGTGAACAGGTGTGTGTGCGTGAACAGGTGTGTGTGTCTGTGTGAGAACACGTGTGTGTGTGAGAACACGTGTGTGTGTGTGAACAGGTGTGTGTGTGTGGTCAGGTGTGTGTGTGTGTGAGAACACGTGTGTGTGTGTGAGAACACGTGTGTGTGTGAACAGGTGTGTGTGTGAACAGGTGTGTGTGTGAACACGTGTGTGTGTGTGAACAGGTGTGTGTGAACACGTGTGTGTGTGAACACTTGTGTGTGCGTGTGAACAGGTGTGTGTGTGTGAACACGTGTGTGTGTGAACAGGTATGTATGTGTGTGAACAGGTGTGTGTGTGTGAACAGGTGTGTGTGGGTGTGTGTGAACAGGTGTGTGTGTGTGAACGTGTGTGTGTGTGTAAACGTGTGTGTGTGTGAACACGTGTGTGTGTGTGAACAGGTATTTGTGTGAACACGTGTGTGTGTGTGAACATGTGTGTGTGTGTGTGTGTGAACAGGTGTGTGTGCGTGAACAGGTGTGTGTGTGTGAGAAATCGTGTGTGTGAGAACACGTGTGTGTGAACAGGTGTGTGTGTGTGAACAGGTGTGTGTGTGTGTGTGAGAGAACACGTGTGTGTGTGAGAACAGGTGTGTGTGTGAACAGGTGTGTGTGTGTGAACACGTGTGTGTGTGAACACATGTGTGTGTGAACACGTGTGTGTGTGAACACGTGTGTGTGTGAACATGTGTGTGTGAACACGTGTGTGTGTGTGAGAACACGTGTGTGTGTGTGAACAGGTGTGTGTGTGTGAACACGTGTGTGTGTGTGTGAACACGTGTGTGTGTGTGTGAACACGTGTGTCTGTGAACAGGTGTGTGTGGGTGTGTGTGAGTGTATGAACGTGTGTGTGTGAACACGTGTGTGTATGTGTGAACAGGTGTCTGTGGGTGTGTGTGAACAGGTGTGTGTGTGTGAACGTGTGTGTGTGTGTGAACTTGTGTGTGTATGTGAACGTGTGTGTGTGAATAGGTGTGTGTGTGAACACGTGTGTGTGTGTGAGAACACGTGTGTGTGTAAACACATGTGTGTGTGTGAACACATGTGTGTGTGTGAACACTTGTGTGTTGGTGAACATGTGTGTGTGTGTGTGAACAGGTGTGTGTGTGTGAACAGGTGTGTGTGTGTGAGAACACGTGTGTGTGAGAACACGTGTGTGTGAACAGGTGTGTGTGTGTGTGAACAGGTGTGTGTGTGTGTGAGAACATGTGTGTGTGTGAGAACAGGTGTGTGTGTGTGAACAGGTGTGTGTGTGTGAACACGTTTGTGTGTGAACAGGTGTGTGTGTGAACACGTGTGTGTGTGAACACGTGTGTGTGTGTCAACATGTGTGTGAACACGTGTGTGTGTGTGAGAACAGGTGTGTGTGTGAACAGGTGTGTGTGTGTTAACAGGTGTTTGTGTGAACACGTGTGAGTGTGTGAACATGTGTGTGTGTGTGTGTGAACAGGTGTGTGTGCGTGAACAGGTGTGTGTGTGTGAGAACACGTGTGTGTGAGAACACGTGTGTGTGAACACGTGTGTGTGTGTGAACATGTGTGTGTGTGTGTGTGTGAACAGGTGTGTGTGCGTGAACAGGTGTGTGTGTGTGAGAAATCGTGTGTGTGAGAACACGTGTGTGTGAACAGGTGTGTGTGTGTGAACAGGTGTGTGTGTGTGTGTGAGAGAACACGTGTGTGTGTGAGAACAGGTGTGTGTGTGAACAGGTGTGTGTGTGTGAACACGTGTGTGTGTGAACACATGTGTGTGTGAACACGTGTGTGTGTGAACACGTGTGTGTGTGAACATGTGTGTGTGAACACGTGTGTGTGTGTGAGAACACGTGTGTGTGTGTGAACAGGTGTGTGTGTGTGAACACGTGTGTGTGTGTGTGAACACGTGTGTGTGTGTGAACACGTGTGTCTGTGAACAGGTGTGTGTGGGTGTGTGTGAGTGTATGAACGTGTGTGTGTGAACACGTGTGTGTATGTGTGAACAGGTGTCTGTGGGTGTGTGTGAACAGGTGTGTGTGTGTGAACGTGTGTGTGTGTGTGAACTTGTGTGTGTATGTGAACGTGTGTGTGTGAATAGGTGTGTGTGTGAACACGTGTGTGTGTGTGAGAACACGTGTGTGTGTAAACACATGTGTGTGTGTGAACACATGTGTGTGTGTGAACACTTGTGTGTTGGTGAACATGTGTGTGTGTGTGTGAACAGGTGTGTGTGTGTGAACAGGTGTGTGTGTGTGAGAACACGTGTGTGTGAGAACACGTGTGTGTGAACAGGTGTGTGTGTGTGTGAACAGGTGTGTGTGTGTGTGAGAACATGTGTGTGTGTGAGAACAGGTGTGTGTGTGTGAACAGGTGTGTGTGTGTGAACACGTTTGTGTGTGAACAGGTGTGTGTGTGAACACGTGTGTGTGTGAACACGTGTGTGTGTGTCAACATGTGTGTGAACACGTGTGTGTGTGTGAGAACAAGTGTGTGTGTGAACAGGTGTGTGTGTGTTAACAGGTGTTTGTGTGAACACGTGTGAGTGTGTGAACATGTGTGTGTGTGTGTGTGAACAGGTGTGTGTGCGTGAACAGGTGTGTGTGTGTGAGAACACGTGTGTGTGAGAACACGTGTGTGTGAACAGGTGTGTGTGTGTGTGAACAGGTGTGTGTGTGTGTGTGAGAACACGTGTGTGTGTGAGAACAGGTGTGTGTGTGTGTGAACAGGTGTGTGTGTGTGAACACGTGTGTGTGTGTGATCACGTGTGTGTGAACACGTGTGTGTGTGAACACGTGTGTGTGTGAACATGTGTGTGTGTGAACACGTGTGTGTGTGTGTGAGAACACGTGTGTGTGTGTGAACAGGTGTGTGTGTGTGAACACGTGTGTGTGTGTGTGAACACGTGTGTGTGTGTGAACACGTGTGTCTGTGAACAGGTGTGTGTGGGTGTGTGTGAACAAGTGTGTGTGTGTATGAACGTGTGTGTGTGTGAACACGTGTGTGTATGTGTGAACAGGTGTGTGTGTGGGAACGTGTGTGTGTGTGTGAACACGTGTGTGTATGTGAACGTGTATGTGTGAACAGGTGTGTGTGTGAACACGTGTGTGTGTGTGAACACGTGTGTGTGTAAACACATGTGTGTGTGTGAATACATGTGTGTGTGTGAACACGTGTGTGTTGGTGAACATGTGTGTGTGCGTGTGTGAACAGTTGTGTGTGCGTGAACAGGTGTGTGTGTGTGTGAGAACACGTGTGTGTGTGAAAACACGTGTGTGTGTGTGAACAGGTGTGTGTGTGTGAGAACACGCGCGTGTGTGTGAGAACACGTGTGTGTGTGAACAGGTGTGTGTGTGAACAGGTGTGTGTGTGAACACGTGTGTGTGAACAGGTGTGTGTGTGAACACGTTTGTGTGTGTGAACACTTGTGTGTGTGTGAACACGTGTGTGTGCATGTGAACAGGTGTGTGTGTGTGAACAGGTGTGTGTGTGAACAGGTGTGTGTGTGAACAGGTGTGTGTGGGTGTGTGTGAACGTGTGTGTGTGTGAACGTGTGTGTGTGTGTGAACACGTGTGTGTGTGTGAACACGTGTGTGTGTGTGAACACATGTGTGTGTGAACACGTGTGTGTTGGTGAACACGTGTGTGTGTGTGCGAACAGGTGTGTGTGCGTCAACAGGTGTGTGTGTCTGTGTGAGAACACGTGTGTGTGTGAGAACATGTGTGTGTGAGAACACGCGTGTGTGTGTGAGAACACGTGTGTGTGTGAACACGTGTGTGTGTGTGAACACGTGTGTGTGTGTGTGAACGCGTGTGTGTGAACACGTGTGTGTGTGTGTGAACAGGTGTGTGTGTGTGAACATGTGTGTGTGCATGAACAGGTGTGTGTGTGTGTGAACACGTGTGTGTGTGTCAACACGTGTGTGTGTGAACGTGTGTGTGTGAGTGAACAGGTGTGTGTGTGAACTGGTGTGTTTGTGTGAACACGTGTGTGTGTGTGTGAACGTGTGTGTGTGTGTGAACGTGTGTGTGTGTGAACACATGTGTGTGTGTGAACACGTGTGTGTGTGTCTGTGAACAGGTGTGTGTGCGTGAACAGGTGTGTGTGTCTGTGTGTGAACACGTGTGTGTGTGTGTGAGAATATGTGTGTGTGTTTCAGAAAACGTGTGTGTGTGTGAGAATACGTGTGTGTGTGAGAACATGTGTGTGTGAGAACACGCGTGTGTGTGTGAGAACACGTGTGTGTGTGAACGCACGCGTGTGTGTGTGAACACGTGTGTGTGTGTGAACGTGTGTGTGTGTGTGAACACGTGTGTGTGTGAACAGGTGTGTGTGTGAACATGTGTGTGTGCGTGAACAGGTGTGTGTGTGTGAACACGTGTGTGTGTGTGAGAACACGTGTGTGTGTGTGAGAAAACGTGTGTGTGTGTGTGAGAACATGTGTGTGTGTGCGAGAACACGTGTGTGTGAGAACACGTGTGTGTGTGAGAACACGTGTGAGAACACGTGTGTGTGTGTGAACAGGTGTGTGTGTGTGAACAGGTGTGTGTGTGTGAACAGGTGTGTGTGTGTGTGTGAACACGTGTGTGTGTGTGTGAGACGACGTGTGTGTGCGTGTGTGAACACGTGTGTGTGTGTGTGAACACGTGTGTGTGTGTGAACCCGTGTGTGTGTGAACACGTGTGTTGGTGAACGTATGTGTGTGTGTGAACACGTGTGTGTATGTGAACGTGTGTGTGTCAACAGGTGTGTGTGAACACGTGTGTGTGTGAACACGTGTGTGTGTGTGAACACATGTGTGTGTGAACACATGTGTGTGTGTGAACACAGGTGTGTGAACACATGTGTGTGTGAGAACACGTGTGTGTATGTGAACAGGTGTGAGTGTGTGTGAACAGGTGTGTGTGTGTGAACACGTGTGTGTGTGAACAGGTGTGTGTGTGAACATGTGTGTGTGTGTGAACAGGTGTGTGTGTGAACAGGTGTGTGTGTGAACAGTTGTGTGTGTGTGAACACGTGTGTGTGTGTGTGAACGTGTGTGTGTGTGAACACGTGTGTGTGTGTGAACACGTGTGTGTATGTGAACACGTGTGTGTGTGAACACGTGTGTGTGTGAACATGTGTGTGTTGGTGAACATGTGTGTGTGTGTGAACAGGTGTGTGTGCGTGAACAGGTGTGTGTGTCTGTGTGAGAACACGAGTGTGTGTGAGAACATGTGTGTGTGAGAACACGCGTGTGTGTGTGTGAACAGGTGTGTGTGTGTGAACAGGTGTGTGTGTGTGAACACGTGTGTGTGTGTGAACAGGTGTGTGTGCGAACACGTGTGTGTGTGTGAACACGTGTGTGTGTGTGAACGCGTGTGTGTGCGTGTGAACAGGTGTGTGTGTGTGTGAACACGTGTGTGTGTGAACTGGTGTGTGTGTGTGAACAGGTGTGTGTGTGAACAGGTGTGTGTGGGTGTGTGTGAACGTGTGTGTGTGTGAACGTGTGTGTGTGAACACGTGTGTGTATGTGAACGTGTGTGTGTGTGAACAGGTGTGTGTGTGTGAACACGTGTGTGTGTGTGAGAACACACGTGTGTGTGTGAACAGGTGTGTGTGTGAACAGGTGTGTGTGCGTTAACAGGTGTGTGTGTGCCTGATTGTGAACAGGTGTGTGTGTGAACACGTGTGTGTGTACGTGAACAAGTGTGTGTGTGTGAACGTGTGTGTGTGTGTGAACACTTGTGTGTGTGTGTGTGAACACGTGTGTGTGTGTGAAAACGTGTGTGTGTGAACACGTGTGTGTGTGCGAACACGTGTGTGTGTGAATAGGTGTGTGTGTGTGTGAACAGGTGTGTGTGCGTGGACAGGTGTGTGTGTCTGTGTGTGAACACGTGTGTGTATGTGAACACGTGTGTGTGTGTGTGAGAACACGTGTGTGTGTGTGAGAAAATGTGTGTGTGTGTGAGAACACGTGTGTGTGTGAGAACACGTGTGTGTGAAAACTCGTGTGTGTGTGTGAGAACACATCTGTGTGTGAGAACACGTGTGTGTGTGAGAAAACGTGTGTGTGTGTGAACACGTGTGTGTGTGAACACGTATGTGTGTGAACACATGTGTTTGTGTGTGAACACGTGTGTGTGTGTCTGTGTGTGAACAGGTGTGTGTGTGAACAGGTGTGTTTGTTTGAACACGTGTGTGTGTGAATGTGTGTGTGTGAGAACGTGTGTGTGTGTGAACACGTGTGTGTGTGAACACGTGTGTGTGTGAACAGGTGTGTGTGCGTGAACAGGTGTGTGTGTCTGTGTGTGAACACGTGTGTGTGTGTGTGTGAACGTGTGTGTGTGTGTGTGTGAACACGTGTGTGTGTGAACAGGTGTGTGTGTGTGAACATGTGTGTGTGCGTGAACAGGTGTGTGTGTGTGAACACGTGTGTGTGTGTGAGAACACGTGTGTGTGTGAGAAAACGTGTGTGTGTGAACATGTGTGTGTGTGCGAGAACACGAGTGTGTGAGAACACGTGTGTGTGTGAGAACACGTGTGAGAACACGTGTGTGTGTGTGAACAGGTGTGTGTGTGTGAACAGGTGTGTGTGTGTGTGAACAGGTGTGTGTGTGTGTGTGAACACGTGTGTGTGTGTGTGAGACCACGTGTGTGTGCGTGTGTGAACACGTGTGTGTGTGTGTGAACACGTGTGTGTGTGTGAACCCGTGTGTGTGTGTGTGAACACGTGTGTGTTGGTGAACGTATGTGTGTGTGTGAACACGTGTGTGTATGTGAACGTGTGTGTGTGAACAGGTGTGTGTGAACACGTGTGTGTGTGTGAACACGTGTGTGTGTGTGAACACGTGTGTGTGTGAACACATGTTTGTGTGTGAACACATTTGTGTGTGAGAACACGTGTGTGTATGTGAACAGGTGTGAGTGTGTGTGAACAGGTGTGTGTGTGTGTGAACACGTGTGTGTGTGAACAGGTGTGTGTGTGAACATGTGTGTGTGTGTGAACAGGTGTGTGTGTGAACAGGTGTGTGTGTGAGCAGTTGTGTGTGTGTGAACACGTGTGTGTGTATGTGAACACGTGTGTGTGTGAACACGTGTGTGTGTGAACAGGTGTGTGTGCGTGAACAGGTGTGTGTGTCTGTGTGTGAACACGTGTGTGTGTGTGAACGTGTGTGTGTGTGTGAACACGTGTGTGTGTGAACAGGTGTGTGTGTGTGAACATGTGTGTGTGCGTGAACAGGTGTGTGTGTGTGAACACGTGTGTGTGTGTGAGAACACGTGTGTGTGTGTGAGAAAACGTGTGTGTGTGTGTGAGAACATGTGTGTGTGTGCGAGAACACGTGTGTGTGAGAACACGTGTGTGTGTGAGAACACGTGTGAGAACACGTGTGTGTGTGTGAACAGGTGTGTGTGTGTGTTAACAGGTGTGTGTGTGTGAACAGGTGTGTGTGTGTGTGTGTGAACACGTGTGTGTGTGAGTGAGACCACGTGTGTGTGCGTGTGTGAACACGTGTGTGTGTGTGTGAACACGTGTGTGTGTGTGAATCCGTGTGTGTGTGTGAACACGTGTGTGTTGGTGAACATATATGTGTGTGTGTGAACACGTGTGTGTATGTGAACGTGTGTGTGTGAACAGGTGTGTGTGAACACGTGTGTGTGTGAACACATGTGTGTGTGAACACGTGTGTGTGTGAACACATGTGTGTGTGTGAACACATTTGTGTGTGAGAACACGTGTGTGTATGTGAACAGGTGTGAGTGTGTGAGAACACGTGTGTGTGTGTGAGACCACGTTTGTGTGAGTGTGAACACGTGCGTGTGTGAGAACACGTGCGTGTGAGAACACGTGTGTGTGTGTGTGTGAACAGGTGTGTGCGTGAACAGGTGTGTGTGTCTGTGTGTGAACACGTGTGTGTGTGAGAACATGTGTGTGTGAACACGTGTGTGTGTGAGAACACGTGTGTGTATGTGAACGTGTTTGTGTGTGAACAGGTGTGTGTGAACACGTGTGTGTGTGTGAACACGTGTGTGTGTGTGAACACGTGTGTGTGTGAACAAATGTGTGTGTGTGAACACATGTGTGTGTGAACAGGTGTGTGTGCGTGAACAGGTGTGTGTGTCTGTGTGAGAACACGTGCGTGTGTGAGAACACGTGCGTGTGAGAACACGTGTGTGTGTGTGTGTGAACAGGTGTGTGTGTGAACAGGTGTGTGTGTGTCTGTATGTGAACAGGTGTGTGTGTGAACACGTGTGTGTGTGTACGTGAACAAGTGTGTGTGTGTGAACGTGTGTGTGTGTGTGTGTGAACACGTGTGTGTGTGTGAACACGTGTGTGTGTGAACACGTGTGTGTGTGTGAACACGTGTGTGTGTGAACAGGTGTGTGTGTGTGTGAACAGGTGTGTGTGCGTGAACAGGTGTGTTTGTCTGTGTGTGAACACATGTGTGTGTATGTGAACACGTGTGTGTGTGTGAGAACACGTGTGTGTGTGAGAAAACGTGTGTGTGTAAGAACACGTGTGTGTGTGAGAACACGTGTGTGTGAGAACACGTGTGTGTGTGAAAACACGTGTGTGTGTGAACACGTGTGAGTGTGAACAGGTGTGTGTGGGTGTGTGTGAACAGGTGTGTGAGTGTGTGAACGTGTGTGTGTGTGTGAACGTGTGTGTGTGTGTGTGTGTGTGAACACGTGTGTGTATGTGAACGTGTGTGTGTGAACAGGTGTTTGTGTGAACAGGTGTGTGTGTGTGTGAACACGTGTGTGTGTGAACAGGTGTGTGTGTGTGAACAGGTGTTTGTGTATGAACAGATGTGTGTGTGTGAGAACACGTGTGTGTGTGTGTGAGAACACGTGTGTTTGTGAGAACATGTGTGTGTGTGTGAGACCACGTGTGTGTGCGTGTGTGAACACGTGTGTGTGTGAACACGTGTGTGTGTGTGAACCCGTGTGTGTGTGTGAACACGTGTGTGTTGGTGAACATGTGTGTGTGTGAACAGGTGTGTGTGCGTGAACAGGTGTGTGTGTCTGTGTGACAACACGTGTGTGTGTGTGAGAACATGTGTGTGTGAGATCACGTGTGTGTGTGTGTGTGTGAGACCACGTGTGTGTGCGTGTGTGATCACGTGTGTGTGTGAACACGTGTGTGTGTGTGAACCCGTGTGTGTGTGTGAACACGTTTGTGTTGGTGAACATGTGTGTGTGTGTGAACAGGTGTGTGTGCGTGAACAGGTGTGTGTGTCTGTGTGACAACACGTGTGTGTGTGTGAGAACATGTGTGTGTGAGAACACATGTGTGTGTGAGAACACGTGTGTGTGTGTGAACACGTGTGTGTGCGTGTTAACAGGTGTGTGTGTGTGAACGCGTGTGTGTGAGAACAGGTGTGTGTGTGTGTGAACAGGTGTGTGTGTGTGAACAGGTGTGTGTGGGTGTGTGTGAACAGGTGTGTGTGTGTGTGAACGTGTGTGTGTGAACGTGTGTGTGTGTGAACACGTGTGTGTATGTGAACGTGTGTGTGTGAACAGGTGTGTGTGTGTGAACATGTGTGTGTGTGTGAACACGTGTGTGTGAGAACACGTGTGCGTGTGTGAACACGTATGTGTTGGTGAACACGTGTGTGTGTGTGTGAACAGGTGTGTGTGCGTGAACAGGTGTGTGTGTCTGTGTGAGAACACGTGTGTGTGTGAGAACGTGAGTGTGAGAACACGCGTGCGTGTGTGAGAACACGTGTGTGTGTGAACACGTGTGTGTGTGTGAACACGTGTGTGTGTGTGAACGCGTGTGTGTGGGAACACGTGTGTGTGTGTGAACAGGTGTGTTTGTGAACATGTGTGTGTACGTGAACAGGTGTGTGTGTGTGAACACGTGTGTGTGTGTGAGAACACGTGTGTGTGTGTGAACACGTGTGTGTGTGTGAGAAAACATGTGTGTGTGTGAGAACACGTGTGTGTGTGTGAGAACACGTGGGTGTGAGAACACGTGTGTGTGTGAGAACACGTGTGAGAACACGTGTGTGTGTGAACAGGTGTGTGTGTGTGTGTGAGACCACGTGTGTGTGCGTGTGTGAACACGTGTGTGTGTGAACACGTGTGTGCGTGTGAACCCGTGTGTGTGTGTGAACACGTGTGTGTTGGTGAACATGTGTGTGTGTGTGTGTGTGAACAGGTGTGTGTGCGTAAACAGGTGTGTGTGTCTGTGTGAGAACACGTGTGTGTGTGAGAACATGTGTGTGTGAGAACACGTGTGTGTGTGAAAACACGTGTGTGTGTGTGAACAGGTGTGTGTGTGAGAACACGCGCGTGTGTGTGTGAACAGGTGTGTGTGTGTGTGAACAGGTGTGTAATTGAACAGGTGTGTGTGTGAACACGTGTGTGTGAACAGGTGTGTGTGTGTGAACACGTTTGTGTGTGTGAACACTTGTGTGTGTGTGAACACGTGTGTGTGCGTGTGAACAGGTGTGTGTGTGAACACGTGTGTGTGTGAACAGGTGTGTGTGTGAACAGGTGTGTGTGTGTGAACAGGTGTGCGTGGGTGTGTGTGAACGTGTGTGTGTGTGAACGTGTGTGTGTGTGTGAACACGTGTGTGTGTGAGAACACACGTGTGTGTGTGTGAACAGGTGTGTGTGTGTGAACAGGTGTGTGTGTGTTAACAGGTGTGTGTGTGTCTGATTGTGAACAGGTGTGTGTGTGGACACGTGTGTGTGTACGTGAACAAGTGTGTGTGTGAACGTGTGTGTGTGTGTGAACACGTGCGTGTGTGTGTGAACACGTGTGTGTGTGTGTGTGAACACGTGTGTGTGTGTGAACACGTGTGTGTGTGAACACGTGTGTGTTGGTGAACATGTGTGTGTGTGTGTGAACAGGTGTGTGTGCGTGAACAGGTGTGTGTGTTTGTGTGAGAACACGTGTGTGTGTGAGAACACGTGTGTGTGTGTGAACAGGTGTGTGTGTGTGGACAGGTGTGTGTGTGTGGACAAGTGTGTGTGTGTGTGTGAGAACACGTGTGTGTGTGTGAGAACACGTGTGTGTGTGAACAGGTGTGTGTGTGAACAGGTGTGTGTGTGAACACGTGTGTGTGTGTGAACAGGCGTGTGTGAACACGTGTGTGTGTGAACACTTGTGTGTGCGTGTGAACAGGTGTGTGTGTGTGAACACGTGTGTGTGTGAACAGGTATGTACGTGTGTGAACAGGTGTGTTTGTGTGAACAGGTGTGTGTGGGTGTGTGTGAACAGGTGTGTGTGTGTGAACGTGTGTGTGTGTGTGAACGTGTGTGTGTGTGTGAACACGTGTGTGTGTGTGAACAGGTGTTTGTGTGAACACGTGTGTGTGTGTGAACATGTGTGTGTGTGTGTGAACAGGTGTGTGTGCGTGAACAGGTGTGTGTGTGTGTGAGAACACGTGTGTGTGAGAACACGTGTGTGTGAACAGGTGTGTGTGTGTGAACAGGTGTGTGTGTGTGTGTGAGAGAACACGTGTGTGTGTGAGAACAGGTGTGTGTGTGTGAACAGGTTTGTGTGTGTGAACACGTGTGTGTGTGTGAACACATGTGTGTGTGAACACGTGTGTGTGTGAACACGTGTGTGTGTGTGAACATGTGTGTGTGAACACGTGTGTGTGTGTGAGAACACGTGTGTGTGTGTGAACAGGTGTGTGTGTGTGAACACGTGTGTGTGTGTGTGAACACGTGTGTGTGTGTGAACACGTGTGTCTGTGAACAGGTGTGTGTGGGTGTGTGTGAACAGGTGTGTGTGTGTATGAACGTGTGTGTGTGAACACGTGTGTGTATGTGTGAACAGGTGTGTGTGGGTGTGTGTGAACAGGTGTGTGTGTGTGAACGTGTGTGTGTGTGTGAACACGTGTGTGTATGTGAACGTGTGTGTGTGAATAGGTGTGTGTGTGAACACGTGTGTGTGTGTGAGAACACGTGTGTGTGTAAACACATGTGTGTGTGTGAACACATGTGTGTGTGTGAACACGTGTGTGTTGGTGAACATGTGTGTGTGTGTGTGAACAGGTGTGTGTGCGTGAACAGGTGTGTGTGTGTGAGAACACGTGTGTGTGAGAACACGTGTGTGTGAACAGGTGTGTGTGTGTGTGAACAGGTGTGTGTGTGTGTGTGAGAACATGTGTGTGTGTGAGAACAGGTGTGTGTGTGTGAACGGGTGTGTGTGTGTGAACACGTTTGTGTGTGAACAGGTGTGTGTGTGAACACGTGTGTGTGTGAACACGTGTGTGTGTGTCAACATGTGTGTGAACACGTGTGTGTGTGCGAACAGGTGTGTGTGTGAACAGGTGTGTGTGTGTTAACAGGTGTTTTTGTGAACACGTGTGTGTGTGAACATGTGTGTGTGTGTGTGTGTGAACAGGTGTGTGTGCGTGAACAGGTGTGTGTGTGTGAGAACACGTGTGTGTGAGAACACGTGTGTGTGAACAGGTGTGTGTGTGTGTGAACAGGTGTGTGTGTGTGTGTGTGAGAACACGTGTGTGTGTGAGAACAGGTGTGAGTGTGTGTGAACAGGTGTGTGTGTGTGAACACGTGTGTGTGTGTGAACACGTGTGTGTGAACACGTGTGTGTGTGAACACGTGTGTGTGTGAACATGTGTGTGTGTGAACACGTGTGTGTGTGTGAGAACACGTGTGTGTGTGAACAGGTGTGTGTGTGTGAACACGTGTGTGTGTGTGTGAACACGTGTGTGTGTGAACACGTGTGTCTGTGAACAGGTGTGTGTGGGTGTGTGTGAACAGGTGGGTGTGTGTAAGAACGTGTGTGTGTGTGAACACGTGTGTGTATGTGTGAACAGGTGTGTGTGGGTGTGTGTGAACAGGTGTGTGTGTGGGAACGTGTGTGTGTGTGTGAACACGTGTGTGTATGTGAACGTGTATGTGTGAACAGGTGTGTGTGTGAACACGTGTGTGTGTGTGAACACGTGTGTGTGTAAACACATGTGTGTGTGTGAACACATGTGTGTGTGTGAACACGTGTGTGTTGGTGAACATGTGTGTGTGCGTGTGTGAACAGTTGTGTGTGCGTGAACAGGTTTGTGTGTGTGAGAGAACACGTGTGTGTGAGAACACGTGTGTGTGTGAAAACACGTGTGTGTGTGTGAACAGGTGTGTGTGTGTGAGAACACGCGCGTGTGTGTGAGAACACGTGTGTGTGTGAACAGGTGTGTGTGTGAACAGGTGTGTGTGTGAACACGTGTGTGTGAACAGGTGTGTGTGTGAACACGTTTGTGTGTGTGAACACATGTGTGTGTGTGAACACATTTGTGTGTGAGAACACGTGTGTGTATGTGAACAGGTGTGAGTGTGTGAGAACACGTGTGTGTGTGTGAGACCACGTTTGTGTGAGTGTGAACACGTGCGTGTGTGAGAACACGTGCGTGTGAGAACACGTGTGTGTGTGTGTGTGAACAGGTGTGTGCGTGAACAGGTGTGTGTGTCTGTGTGTGAACACGTGTGTGTGTGAGAACATGTGTGTGTGAACACGTGTGTGTGTGAGAACACGTGTGTGTATGTGAACGTGTTTGTGTGTGAACAGGTGTGTGTGAACACGTGTGTGTGTGTGAACACGTGTGTGTGTGTGAACACGTGTGTGTGTGAACAAATGTGTGTGTGTGAACACATGTGTGTGTGAACAGGTGTGTGTGCGTGAACAGGTGTGTGTGTCTGTGTGAGAACACGTGCGTGTGTGAGAACACGTGCGTGTGAGAACACGTGTGTGTGTGTGTGTGAACAGGTGTGTGTGTGAACAGGTGTGTGTGTGTCTGTATGTGAACAGGTGTGTGTGTGAACACGTGTGTGTGTGTACGTGAACAAGTGTGTGTGTGTGAACGTGTGTGTGTGTGTGTGTGAACACGTGTGTGTGTGTGAACACGTGTGTGTGTGAACACGTGTGTGTGTGTGAACACGTGTGTGTGTGAACAGGTGTGTGTGTGTGTGAACAGGTGTGTGTGCGTGAACAGGTGTGTTTGTCTGTGTGTGAACACATGTGTGTGTATGTGAACACGTGTGTGTGTGTGAGAACACGTGTGTGTGTGAGAAAACGTGTGTGTGTAAGAACACGTGTGTGTGTGAGAACACGTGTGTGTGAGAACACGTGTGTGTGTGAAAACACGTGTGTGTGTGAACACGTGTGAGTGTGAACAGGTGTGTGTGGGTGTGTGTGAACAGGTGTGTGAGTGTGTGAACGTGTGTGTGTGTGTGAACGTGTGTGTGTGTGTGTGTGTGTGAACACGTGTGTGTATGTGAACGTGTGTGTGTGAACAGGTGTTTGTGTGAACAGGTGTGTGTGTGTGTGAACACGTGTGTGTGTGAACAGGTGTGTGTGTGTGAACAGGTGTTTGTGTATGAACAGATGTGTGTGTGTGAGAACACGTGTGTGTGTGTGTGAGAACACGTGTGTTTGTGAGAACATGTGTGTGTGTGTGAGACCACGTGTGTGTGCGTGTGTGAACACGTGTGTGTGTGAACACGTGTGTGTGTGTGAACCCGTGTGTGTGTGTGAACACGTGTGTGTTGGTGAACATGTGTGTGTGTGAACAGGTGTGTGTGCGTGAACAGGTGTGTGTGTCTGTGTGACAACACGTGTGTGTGTGTGAGAACATGTGTGTGTGAGATCACGTGTGTGTGTGTGTGTGTGAGACCACGTGTGTGTGCGTGTGTGATCACGTGTGTGTGTGAACACGTGTGTGTGTGTGAACCCGTGTGTGTGTGTGAACACGTTTGTGTTGGTGAACATGTGTGTGTGTGTGAACAGGTGTGTGTGCGTGAACAGGTGTGTGTGTCTGTGTGACAACACGTGTGTGTGTGTGAGAACATGTGTGTGTGAGAACACATGTGTGTGTGAGAACACGTGTGTGTGTGTGAACACGTGTGTGTGCGTGTTAACAGGTGTGTGTGTGTGAACGCGTGTGTGTGAGAACAGGTGTGTGTGTGTGTGAACAGGTGTGTGTGTGTGAACAGGTGTGTGTGGGTGTGTGTGAACAGGTGTGTGTGTGTGTGAACGTGTGTGTGTGAACGTGTGTGTGTGTGAACACGTGTGTGTATGTGAACGTGTGTGTGTGAACAGGTGTGTGTGTGTGAACATGTGTGTGTGTGTGAACACGTGTGTGTGAGAACACGTGTGCGTGTGTGAACACGTATGTGTTGGTGAACACGTGTGTGTGTGTGTGAACAGGTGTGTGTGCGTGAACAGGTGTGTGTGTCTGTGTGAGAACACGTGTGTGTGTGAGAACGTGAGTGTGTGAACACGCGTGCGTGTGTGAGAACACGTGTGTGTGTGAACACGTGTGTGTGTGTGAACACGTGTGTGTGTGTGAACGCGTGTGTGTGGGAACACGTGTGTGTGTGTGAACAGGTGTGTTTGTGAACATGTGTGTGTACGTGAACAGGTGTGTGTGTGTGAACACGTGTGTGTGTGTGAGAACACGTGTGTGTGTGTGAACACGTGTGTGTGTGTGAGAAAACATGTGTGTGTGTGAGAACACGTGTGTGTGTGTGAGAACACGTGGGTGTGAGAACACGTGTGTGTGTGAGAACACGTGTGAGAACACGTGTGTGTGTGAACAGGTGTGTGTGTGTGTGTGAGACCACGTGTGTGTGCGTGTGTGAACACGTGTGTGTGTGAACACGTGTGTGCGTGTGAACCCGTGTGTGTGTGTGAACACGTGTGTGTTGGTGAACATGTGTGTGTGTGTGTGTGTGAACAGGTGTGTGTGCGTAAACAGGTGTGTGTGTCTGTGTGAGAACACGTGTGTGTGTGAGAACATGTGTGTGTGAGAACACGTGTGTGTGTGAAAACACGTGTGTGTGTGTGAACAGGTGTGTGTGTGAGAACACGCGCGTGTGTGTGTGAACAGGTGTGTGTGTGTGTGAACAGGTGTGTAATTGAACAGGTGTGTGTGTGAACACGTGTGTGTGAACAGGTGTGTGTGTGTGAACACGTTTGTGTGTGTGAACACTTGTGTGTGTGTGAACACGTGTGTGTGCGTGTGAACAGGTGTGTGTGTGAACACGTGTGTGTGTGAACAGGTGTGTGTGTGAACAGGTGTGTGTGTGTGAACAGGTGTGCGTGGGTGTGTGTGAACGTGTGTGTGTGTGAACGTGTGTGTGTGTGTGAACACGTGTGTGTGTGAGAACACACGTGTGTGTGTGTGAACAGGTGTGTGTGTGTGAACAGGTGTGTGTGTGTTAACAGGTGTGTGTGTGTCTGATTGTGAACAGGTGTGTGTGTGGACACGTGTGTGTGTACGTGAACAAGTGTGTGTGTGAACGTGTGTGTGTGTGTGAACACGTGCGTGTGTGTGTGAACACGTGTGTGTGTGTGTGTGAACACGTGTGTGTGTGTGAACACGTGTGTGTGTGAACACGTGTGTGTTGGTGAACATGTGTGTGTGTGTGTGAACAGGTGTGTGTGCGTGAACAGGTGTGTGTGTTTGTGTGAGAACACGTGTGTGTGTGAGAACACGTGTGTGTGTGTGAACAGGTGTGTGTGTGTGGACAGGTGTGTGTGTGTGGACAAGTGTGTGTGTGTGTGTGAGAACACGTGTGTGTGTGTGAGAACACGTGTGTGTGTGAACAGGTGTGTGTGTGAACAGGTGTGTGTGTGAACACGTGTGTGTGTGTGAACAGGCGTGTGTGAACACGTGTGTGTGTGAACACTTGTGTGTGCGTGTGAACAGGTGTGTGTGTGTGAACACGTGTGTGTGTGAACAGGTATGTACGTGTGTGAACAGGTGTGTTTGTGTGAACAGGTGTGTGTGGGTGTGTGTGAACAGGTGTGTGTGTGTGAACGTGTGTGTGTGTGTGAACGTGTGTGTGTGTGTGAACACGTGTGTGTGTGTGAACAGGTGTTTGTGTGAACACGTGTGTGTGTGTGAACATGTGTGTGTGTGTGTGAACAGGTGTGTGTGCGTGAACAGGTGTGTGTGTGTGTGAGAACACGTGTGTGTGAGAACACGTGTGTGTGAACAGGTGTGTGTGTGTGAACAGGTGTGTGTGTGTGTGTGAGAGAACACGTGTGTGTGTGAGAACAGGTGTGTGTGTGTGAACAGGTTTGTGTGTGTGAACACGTGTGTGTGTGTGAACACATGTGTGTGTGAACACGTGTGTGTGTGAACACGTGTGTGTGTGTGAACATGTGTGTGTGAACACGTGTGTGTGTGTGAGAACACGTGTGTGTGTGTGAACAGGTGTGTGTGTGTGAACACGTGTGTGTGTGTGTGAACACGTGTGTGTGTGTGAACACGTGTGTCTGTGAACAGGTGTGTGTGGGTGTGTGTGAACAGGTGTGTGTGTGTATGAACGTGTGTGTGTGAACACGTGTGTGTATGTGTGAACAGGTGTGTGTGGGTGTGTGTGAACAGGTGTGTGTGTGTGAACGTGTGTGTGTGTGTGAACACGTGTGTGTATGTGAACGTGTGTGTGTGAATAGGTGTGTGTGTGAACACGTGTGTGTGTGTGAGAACACGTGTGTGTGTAAACACATGTGTGTGTGTGAACACATGTGTGTGTGTGAACACGTGTGTGTTGGTGAACATGTGTGTGTGTGTGTGAACAGGTGTGTGTGCGTGAACAGGTGTGTGTGTGTGAGAACACGTGTGTGTGAGAACACGTGTGTGTGAACAGGTGTGTGTGTGTGTGAACAGGTGTGTGTGTGTGTGTGAGAACATGTGTGTGTGTGAGAACAGGTGTGTGTGTGTGAACAGGTGTGTGTGTGTGAACACGTTTGTGTGTGAACAGGTGTGTGTGTGAACACGTGTGTGTGTGAACACGTGTGTGTGTGTCAACATGTGTGTGAACACGTGTGTGTGTGCGAACAGGTGTGTGTGTGAACAGGTGTGTGTGTGTTAACAGGTGTTTTTGTGAACACGTGTGTGTGTGAACATGTGTGTGTGTGTGTGTGTGAACAGGTGTGTGTGCGTGAACAGGTGTGTGTGTGTGAGAACACGTGTGTGTGAGAACACGTGTGTGTGAACAGGTGTGTGTGTGTGTGAACAGGTGTGTGTGTGTGTGTGTGAGAACACGTGTGTGTGTGAGAACAGGTGTGAGTGTGTGTGAACAGGTGTGTGTGTGTGAACACGTGTGTGTGTGTGAACACGTGTGTGTGAACACGTGTGTGTGTGAACACGTGTGTGTGTGAACATGTGTGTGTGTGAACACGTGTGTGTGTGTGAGAACACGTGTGTGTGTGAACAGGTGTGTGTGTGTGAACACGTGTGTGTGTGTGTGAACACGTGTGTGTGTGAACACGTGTGTCTGTGAACAGGTGTGTGTGGGTGTGTGTGAACAGGTGGGTGTGTGTAAGAACGTGTGTGTGTGTGAACACGTGTGTGTATGTGTGAACAGGTGTGTGTGGGTGTGTGTGAACAGGTGTGTGTGTGGGAACGTGTGTGTGTGTGTGAACACGTGTGTGTATGTGAACGTGTATGTGTGAACAGGTGTGTGTGTGAACACGTGTGTGTGTGTGAACACGTGTGTGTGTAAACACATGTGTGTGTGTGAACACATGTGTGTGTGTGAACACGTGTGTGTTGGTGAACATGTGTGTGTGCGTGTGTGAACAGTTGTGTGTGCGTGAACAGGTTTGTGTGTGTGAGAGAACACGTGTGTGTGAGAACACGTGTGTGTGTGAAAACACGTGTGTGTGTGTGAACAGGTGTGTGTGTGTGAGAACACGCGCGTGTGTGTGAGAACACGTGTGTGTGTGAACAGGTGTGTGTGTGAACAGGTGTGTGTGTGAACACGTGTGTGTGAACAGGTGTGTGTGTGAACACGTTTGTGTGTGTGAACACTTGTGTGTGTGTGAACACGTGTGTGTGCATGTGAACAGGTGTGTGTGTGTGAACAGGTGTGTGTGTGAACAGGTGTGTGTGGGTGTGTGTGAACGTGTGTGTGTGTGAACGTGTGTGTGTGTGTGTGTGAACACGTGTGTGTGTGAACACGTGTGTGTGTGAACACATGTGTGTGTGAACACGTGTGTGTTGGTGAACACGTGTGTGTGTGTGCGAACAGGTGTGTGTGCGTCAACAGGTGTGTGTGTCTGTGTGAGAACACGTGTGTGTGTGAGAACATGTGTGTGTGAGAACACGCGTGTGTGTGTGAGAACACGTGTCTGTGTGAACACGTGTGTGTGTGTGAACACGTGTGTGTGTGTGTGAACGCGTGTGTGTGAACACGTGTGTGTGTGTGTGAACAGGTGTGTGTGTGTGAACATGTGTGTGTGAGAACACGCGTGTGTGTGTGAGAACACGTGTGTGTGTGAACACGTGTGTGTGTGTGTGAACACGTGTGTGTGTGTGTGAACACGTGTGTGTGTGTCAACACGTGTGTGTGTGAACGTGTGTGTGTGAGTGAACAGGTGTGTGTGTGAACTGGTGTGTTTGTGTGAACACGTGTGTGTGTGTGAACGTGTGTGTGTGTGTGAACGTGTGTGTGTGTGAACACATGTGTGTGTGTGAACACGTGTGTGTGTGTCTGTGAACAGGTGTGTGTGCGTGAACAGGTGTGTGTGTCTGTGTGTGAACACGTGTGTGTGTGTGTGAGAATATGTGTGTGTGTTTCAGAAAACGTGTGTGTGTGAGAATACGTGTGTGTGTGAGAACATGTGTGTGTGAGAAAACGCGTGTGTGTGTAAGAACACGTGTGTGTGTGAACGCACGCGTGTGTGTGTGAACACGTGTGTGTGTGAACGTGTGTGTGTGTGTGAACACGTGTGTGTGTGAACAGGTGTGTGTGTGTGAACATGTGTGTGTGCGTGAACAGGTGTGTGTGTGTGAACACGTGTGTGTGTGTGAGAACACGTGTGTGTGTGTGAGAAAACGTGTGTGTGTGTGTGTGAGAACATGTGTGTGTGTGCGAGAACACGTGTGTGTGAGAACACGTGTGTGTGTGAGAACACGTGTGTGTGTGTGAACAGGTGTGTGTGTGTGAACAGGTGTGTGTGTGTGTGAACACGTGTGTGTGTGTGAGACGACGTGTGTGTGCGTGTGTGAACACGTGTGTGTGTGTGTGAACACGTGTGTGTGTGTGAACCCGTGTGTGTGTGTGAACACGTGTGTTGGTGAACGTATGTGTGTGTGTGAACACGTGTGTGTATGTGAACGTGTGTGCGTCAACAGGTGTGTGTGAACACGTGTGTGTGTGTGAACACGTGTGTGTGTGTGAACACATGTGTGTGTGAACACATGTGTGTGTGTGAACACATGTGTGTTTGTGAACACATGTGTGTGTGAGAACACGTGTGTGTATGTGAACAGGTGTGAGTGTGTGTGAACAGGTGTGTGTGTGTGAACACGTGTGTGTGTGAACAGGTGTGTGTGTGAACATGTGTGTGTGTGTGAAGAGATGTGTGTGTGAACAGGTGTGTGTGTGAACAGTTGTGTGTGTGTGAACACGTGTGTGTGTGTGAACATGTGTGTGTGTGAACACGTGTGTGTGTGTGAACACGTGTGTGTATGTGAACACGTGTGTGTGTGAACACGTGTGTGTGTGAACATGTGTGTGTTGGTGAACATGTGTGTGTGTGTGAACAGGTGTGTGTGCGTGAACAGGTGTGTGTGTCTGTGTGAGAACACGAGTGTGTGTGAGAACATGTGTGTGTGAGAACACGCGTGTGTGTGTGTGAACAGGTGTGTGTGTGTGTACAGGTGTGTGTGTGTGAACACGTGTGTGTGTGTGAACAGGTGTGTGTGCGAACACGTGTGTGTGTGTGAACACGTGTGTGTGTGAACGCGTGTGTGTGCGTGTGAACAGGTGTGTGTGTGTGTGAACACGTGTGTGTGTGAACTGGTGTGTGTGTGTGAACAGGTGTGTGTGTGAACAGGTGTGTGAGGGTGTGTGTGAACGTGTGTGTGTGTGTGAACGTGTGTGTGTGAACACGTGTGTGTATGTGAACGTGTGTGTGTGTGAACAGGTGTGTGTGTGTGAACACGTGTGTGTGTGAGAACACACGTGTGTGTGTGAACAGGTGTGTGTGTGAACAGGTGTGTGTGCGTTAACAGGTGTGTGTGTGCCTGATTGTGGACAGGTGTGTGTGTGAACACGTGTGTGTGTACGTGAACAAGTGTGTGTGTGTGAACGTGTGTGTGTGAACACTTGTGTGTGTGTGTGTGAACACGTGTGTGTGTGTGAAAACGTGTGTGTGTGAACACGTGTGTGTGTGCGAACACGTGTGTGTGTGAATAGGTGTGTGTGTGTGAACAGGTGTGTGTGCGTGGACAGGTGTGTGTGTCTGTGTGTGAACACGTGTGTGTATGTGAACACGTGTGTGTGTGTGTGAGAACACGTGTGTGTGTGTGAGAAAATGTGTGTGTGTGTGAGAACACGTGTGTGTGTGAGAAAACGTGTGTGTGAAAACTCGTGTGTGTGTGTGAGAACACATCTGTGTGTGAGAACACGTGTGTGTGTGAGAAAACGTGTGTGTGTGTGAACACGTGTGTGTGTGAACACGTATGTGTGTGAACACATGTGTTTGTGTGTGAACACGTGTGTGTGTGAACACGTGTGTGTGTGTCTGTGTGTGAACAGGTGTGTGTGTGAACAGGTGTGTTTGTTTGAACACGTGTGTGTGTGAATGTGTGTGTGTGAGAACGTGTGTGTGTGTGAACACGTGTGTGTGTGAACACGTGTGTGTGTGAACAGGTGTGTGTGTGTGAACAGGTGTGTGTGCGTGAACAGGTGTGTGTGTGTGAACACGTGTGTGTGTGTGAGAACACGTGTGTGTGTGAGAAAACGTGTGTGTGTGAGAACATGTGTGTGTGTGCGAGAACACGTGTGTGTGAGAACACGTGTGTGTGTGAGAACACGTGTGAGAACACGTGTGAGTGTGTGAACAGGTGTGTGTGTGTGAACAGGTGTGTGTGTGTGTGAACAGGTGTGTGTGTGTGTGTGAACACGTGTGTGTGTGTGTGAGACCACGTGTGTGTGCGTGTGTGAACACGTGTGTGTGTGTGTGAACACGTGTGTGTGTGTGAAACCGTGTGTGTGTGTGAACACGTGTGTGTTGGTGAACGTATGTGTGTGTGTGAACACGTGTGTGTATGTGAACGTGTGTGTGTGAACAGGTGTGTGTGAACACGTGTGTGTGTGTGAACACGTGTGTGTGTGTGAACACGTGTGTGTGTGAACACATGTTTGTGTGTGAACACATTTGTGTGTGAGAACACGTGTGTGTATGTGAACAGGTGTGAGTGTGTGTGAACAGGTGTGTGTGTGTGTGAACACGTGTGTGTGTGAACAGGTGTGTGTGTGAACATGTGTGTGTGTGTGAACAGGTGTGTGTGTGAACAGGTGTGTGTGTGAACAGTTGTGTGTGTGTGAACACGTGTGTGTGTATGTGAACACGTGTGTGTGTGAACACGTGTGTGTGTGAACAGGTGTGTGTGCGTGAACAGGTGTGTGTGTCTGTGTGTGAACACGTGTGTGTGTGTGAACGTGTGTGTGTGTGTGAACACGTGTGTGTGTGAACAGGTGTGTGTATGTGAACATGTGTGTGTGCGTGAACAGGTGTGTGTGTGTGTGAACACGTGTGTGTGTGTGAGAACACGTGTGTGTGTGTGAGAAAAAGTGTGTGTGTGTGAGAACATGTGTGTGTGTGCGAGAACACGTGTGTGTGAGAACACGTGTGTGTGTGAGAACACGTGTGAGAACACGTGTGTGTGTGTGAACAGGTGTGTGTGTGTGTGAACAGGTGTGTGTGTGTGTGAACAGGTGTGTGTGTGTGTGAACACGTGTGTGTGTGAGTGAGACCACGTGTGTGTGCGTGTGTGAACACGTGTGTGTGTGTGTGTGAACACGTGTGTGTGTGTGAATCCGTGTGTGCGTGTGAACACGTGTGTGTTGGTGAACATATGTGTGTGTGTGAACACGTGTGTGTATGTGAACGTGTGTGTGTGAACAGGTGTGTGTGAACACGTGTGTGTGTGAACACATGTGTGTGTGAACACGTGTGTGTGTGAACACATGTGTGTGTGTGAACACATTTGTGTGTGAGAACACGTGTGTGTATGTGAACAGGTGTGAGTGTGTGAGAACACGTGTGTGTGTGTGAGACCACGTTTGTGTGAGTGTGAACACGTGTGTGTGTGTGAACACGTGTGTGTTGGTGAACATGTGTGTGTGTGTGTGTGAATAGGTGTGTGTGCGTGAACAGGTGTGTGTGTCTGTGTGTGAACACGTGTGTGTGTGAGAACATGTGTGTGTGAACACGTGTGTGTGTGAGAACACGTGTGTGTATGTGAACGTGTTTGTGTGTGAACAGGTGTGTGTGAACACGTGTGTGTGTGTGAACACGTGTGTGTGTGTGAAAACGTGTGTGTGTGAACAAATGTGTGTGTGTGAACACATGTGTGTGAACAGGTGTGTGTGCGTGAACAGGTGTGTGTGTCTGTGTGAGAACACGTGCGTGTGTGAGAACACGTGCGTGTGAGAACACGTGTGTGTGTGTGTGTGAACAGGTGTGTGTGTGAACAAGTGTGTGTGTGTCTGTATGTGAACAGGTGTGTGTGTGAACACGTGTGTGTGTGTACGTGAACAAGTGTGTGTGTGTGAACGTGTGTGTGTGTGTGTGTGAACACGTGTGTGTGTGAACACGTGTGTGTGTGAACACGTGTGTGTGTGAACAGGTGTGTGTGTGTGAACAGGTGTGTGTGCGTGAACAGGTGTGTTTGTCTGTGTGTGAACACATGTGTGTGTATGTGAACACGTGTGTGTGTGTGAGAACACGTGTGTGTGTGAGAAAACGTGTGTGTGTAAGAACATGTGTGTGTGTGTGAACACGTGTGAGTGTGAACAGGTGTGTGTGGGTGTGTGTGAACAGGTGTGTGAGTGTGTGAACGTGTGTGTGTGTGAACGTGTGTGTGTGTGTGTGTGTGAACACGTGTGTGTATGTGAACGTGTGTGTGTGAACAGGTGTTTGTGTGAACAGGTGTGTGTGTGTGTGAACACGTGTGTGTGTGAACAGGTGTGTGTGTGTGAACAGGTGTTTGTGTATGAACAGATGTGTGTGTGTGAGAACACGTGTGTGTGTGTGTGAGAACACGTGTGTTTGTGAGAACATGTGTGTGTGTGTGAGACCACGTGTGTGTGCGTGTGTGAACACGTGTGTGTGTGAACACGTGTGTGTGTGTGAACCCGTGTGTGTGTGTGAACACGTGTGTGTTGGTGAACATGTGTGTGTGTGAACAGGTGTGTGTGCGTGAACAGGTGTGTGTGTCTGTGTGACAACACGTGTGTGTGTGTGAGAACATGTGTGTGTGAGATCACGTGTGTGTGTGTGTGTGTGAGACCACGTGTGTGTGCGTGTGTGATCACGTGTGTGTGTGAACACGTGTGTGTGTGTGAACCCGTGTGTGTGTGTGAACACGTTTGTGTTGGTGAACATGTGTGTGTGTGTGAACAGGTGTGTGTGCGTGAACAGGTGTGTGTGTCTGTGTGACAACACGTGTGTGTGTGTGAGAACATGTGTGTGTGAGAACACATGTGTGTGTGTGAGAACACGTGTGTGTGTGTGAACACGTGTGTGTGCGTGTGAACAGGTGTGTGTGTGTGAACGCGTGTGTGTGAGAACAGGTGTGTGTGTGTGTGAACAGGTGTGTGTGTGTGAACAGGTGTGTGTGGGTGTGTGTGAACAGGTGTGTGTGTGTGAACGTGTGTGTGTGAACGTGTGTGTGTGTGAACACGTGTGTGTATGTGAACGTGTGTGTGTGAACAGGTGTGTGTGTGTGAACATGTGTGTGTGTGTGAACACGTGTGTGTGAGAACACGTGTGCGTGTGTGAACACGTGTGTGTTGGTGAACACGTGTGTGTGTGTGAACAGGTGTGTGTGCGTGAACAGGTGTGTGTGTCTGTGTGAGAACACGTGTGTGTGTGAGAACGTGAGTGTGAGAACACGCGTGCGTGTGTGAGAACACGTGTGTGTGTGAACACGTGTGTGTGTGTGAACACGTGTGTGTGTGTGAACGCGTGTGTGTGGGAACACGTGTGTGTGTGTGAACAGGTGTGTTTGTGAACATGTGTGTGTACGTGAACAGGTGTGTGTGTGTGAACACGTGTGTGTGTGTGAGAACACGTGTGTGTGTGTGAACACGTGTGTGTGTGTGAGAAAACATGTGTGTGTGTGAGAAAACGTGTGTGTGTGTGAGAACACGTGGGTGTGAGAACACGTGTGTGTGTGAGAACACGTGTGAGAACATGTGTGTGTGTGAACAGGTGTGTGTGTGTGTGTGAGACCACGTGTGTGTGCGTGTGTGAACACGTGTGTGTGTGAACACGTGTGTGCGTGTGAACCCGTGTGTGTGTGTGAACACGTGTGTGTTGGTGAACATGTGTGTGTGTGTGTGTGTGAACAGGTGTGTGTGCGTAAACAGGTGTGTGTGTCTGTGTGAGAACACGTGTGTGTGTGAGAACATGTGTGTGTGAGAACACGTGTGTGTGTGAAAACACGTGTGTGTGTGTGAACAGGTGTGTGTGTGAGAACACGCGCGTGTGTGTGTGAACAGGTGTGTGTGTGTGAACTGGTGTGTAATTGAACATGTGTGTGTGTGAACACGTGTGTGTGAACAGGTGTGTGTGTGAACACGTTTGTGTGTGTGAACACTTGTGTGTGTGTGAACACGTGTGTGTGCGTGTGAACAGGTGTGTGTGTGTGAACACGTGTGTGTGTGAACAGGTGTGTGTGTGAACAGGTGTGTGTGTGTGAACAGGTGTGCGTGGGTGTGTGTGAACGTGTGTGTGTGTGAACGTGTGTGTGTGTGTGAACACGTGTGTGTGTGAGAACACACGTGTGTGTGTGTGAACAGGTGTGTGTGTGTGAACAGGTGTGTGTGTGTTAACAGGTGTGTGTGTGTCTGATTGTGAACAGGTGTGTGTGTGGACACGTGTGTGTGTACGTGAACAAGTGTGTGTGTGAACGTGTGTGTGTGTGTGTGAACACGTGTGTGTGTGTGTGTGTGAACACGTGTGTGTGTGTGTGTGAACACGTGTGTGTGTGTGAACACGTGTGTGTGTGAACACGTGTGTGTTGGTGAACATGTGTGTGTGTGTGAACCGGATGTGTGTGCGTGAACAGGTGTGTGTGTCTGTGTGAGAACACGTGTGTGTGTGAGAACACGTGTGTGTGTGTGTGTGTGAACACGTTTGTGTGTGTGTGTGAACACGTGTGTGTGTGTGAACCCGTGTGTGTGTGAACACGTGTGTGTTGGTGAACATGTGTGTGTGTGTGTGAACAGGTGTGTGTGCGTGAACAGGTGTGTGTGTCTGTGTGAGAACACGTGTGTGTGTGAGAACACGTGTGTGTGTGTGGACAGGTGTGTGTGTGTGGACAGGAGTGTGTGTGTGAGAACACGTGTGTGTGTGTGAGAACACGTGTGTGTGTGAACAGGTGTGTGTGTGAACAGGTGTGTCTGTGAACACGTGTGTGTGTGTGAACAGGCGTGTGTGAACACGTGTGTGTGTGAACACTTGTGTGTGCGTGTGAACAGGTGTGTGTGTGAACACGTGTGTGTGTGAACAGGTATGTACGTGTGTGAACAGGTGTGTTTGTGTGAACAGGTGTGTGTGGGTGTTTGTGAACAGGTGTGTGTGTGTGAACGTGTGTGTGTGTGTGAACGTGTGTGTGTGTGTGAACACGTGTGTGTGTGTGAACAGGTGTTTGTGTGAACACGTGTGTGTGTGTGAACATGTGTGTGTGTGTGAACAGGTGTGTGTGCGTGAACAGGTGTGTGTGTGTGAGAACACGTGTGTGTGAGAACACGTGTGTGTGAACAGGTGTGTGTGTGTGAACAGGTGTGTGTGTGTGTGTGTGAGAGAACACGTGTGTGTGTGAGAACAGGTGTGTGTGTGAACAGGTGTGTGTGTGTGAACACGTGTGTGTGTGTGAACACATGTGTGTGTGAACACATGTGTGTGTGAACACGTGTGTGTGTGTGAACATGTGTGTGTGAACACGTGTGTGTGTGTGAGAACACGTGTGTGTGTGTGAACAGGTGTGTGTGTGTGAACACGTGTGTGTGTGTTTGAACACGTGTGTGTGTGTGAACACGTGTGTCTGTGAACAGGTGTGTGTGGGTGTGTGTGAACAGGTGTGTGTGTGTATGAACGTGTGTGTGTGAACACGTGTGTGTATGTGTGAACAGGTGTGTGTGGGTGTGTGTGAACAGGTGTGTGTGTGTGAACGTGTGTGTGTGTGTGAACACGTGTGTGTATGTGAACGTGTGTGTGTGAATAGGTGTGTGTGTGAACACGTGTGTGTGTGGGAGAACACGTGTGTGTGTAAACACATGTGTGTGTGTGAACACATGTGTGTGTGTGAACACGTGTGTGTTGGTGAACATGTGTGTGTGTGTGAACAGGTGTGTGTGCGTGAACAGGTGTGTGTGTGTGAGAACACGTGTGTGTGAGAACACGTGTGTGTGAACAGGTGTGTGTGTGTGTGAACAGGTGTGTGTGTGTGTGAGAACATGTGTGTGTGTGAGAACAGGTGTGTGTGTGTGAACAGGTGTGTGTGTGTGAACACGTTTGTGTGTGAACAGGTGTGTGTGTGAACACGTGTGTGTGTGAACACGTGTGTGTGTCAACATGTGTGTGAACACGTGTGTGTGTGTGTGAGAACAGGTGTGTGTGTGAACAGGTGTGTGTGTGTTAACAGGTGTTTTTGTGAACACGTGTGTGTGTGTGAACATGTGTGTGTGTGTGTGTGAACAGGTGTGTGTGCGTGAACAGGTGTGTGTGTGTGAGAACACGTGTGTGTGAGAACACGTGTGTGTGAACAGGTGTGTGTGTGTGAACAGGTGTGTGTGTGTGTGTGAGAACACGTGTGTGTGTGAGAACAGGTGTGAGTGTGTGTGAACAGGTGTGTGTGTGTGAACACGTGTGTGTGTGTGAACACGTGTGTGTGAACACGTGTGTGTGTGAACACGTGTGTGTGTGAACATGTGTGTGTGTGAACACGTGTGTGTGTGTGAGAACACGTGTGTGTGTGTGAACAGGTGTGTGTGTGTGAACACGTGTGTGTGTGTGTGAACACGTGTGTGTGTGTGAAAACGTGTGTCTGTGAACAGGTGTGTGTGGGTGTGTGTGAACAGGTGGGTGTGTGTATGAACGTGTGTGTGTGTGAACACGTGTGTGTATGTGTGAACAGGTGTGTGTGGGTGTGTGTGAACAGGTGTGTGTGTGGGAACGTGTGTGTGTGTGTGAACACGTGTGTGTATGTGAACGTGTATATGTGAACAGGTGTGTGTGTGAACACGTGTGTGTGTGTGAACACGTGTGTGTGTAAACACATGTGTGTGTGTGAACACATGTGTGTGTGTGAACACGTGTGTGTTGGTGAACATGTGTGTGTGCGTGTGTGAACAGTTGTGTGTGCGTGAACAGGTTTGTGTGTGAGTGAGAACACGTGTGTGTGAGAACACGTGTGTGTGTGAAAACACGTGTGTGTGTGTGAACAGGTGTGTGTGTGAGAGAACACGCGCGTGTGTGTGAGAACACGTGTGTGTGTGAACAGGTGTGTGTGTGAACAGGTGTGTGTGTGAACACGTGTGTGTGAACAGGTGTGTGTGTGAACACGTTTGTGTGTGTGAACACTTGTGTGTGTGTGAACACGTGTGTGTGCATGTGAACAGGTGTGTGTGTGTGAACAGGTGTGTGTGTGAACAGGTGTGTGTGGGTGTGTGTGAACAGGTGTGAACAGGTGTGTGTGTGAACAGGTGTGTGTGTGAACAGGTGTGTGTGTGCGCGTGAACACGTGTGTGTGTGTGCGAACACGTGTGTGTGTGCGAACACGTGTGTGTGAACCCGTGTATGTGGGAGTGAACACGTGTGTGTGTGAACATGTGTGTGTGTGTGAACACGTGTGTGTGTGAACACGTGTGTGTGAACAGATGTGAACACGTGTGTGTGTGTGTGTGTGTGTGTGAGAACACGTGTGTATGCGTGTGTGTGAACACGTGTGTATGCGTGTGTGTGAACAGGTGTGTGTGTGAACAGGTGTGTGTGTTTGAACATTTGTGTGTGTGTGAACAGGTGTGTGTGTAAACAGGTGTGTGTGTGTGAACAGATGTGTGTGTGTGAACAGGTGTGTGTGTGAACGTGTGTGTGAACACGTGTGTGTGTGTGAACAGGTGTGTGTGTGAACACGTGTGTGTGTGAACAGGTGTGGGTGTGTGAACGTGTGTGTGTGTGTGAACGTGTGTGTGTGAACTTGTGTGTGTGTGAACACGTGTGTGTGTGTGTGAACAGGTGTGTGTGTGAACAGGTGTGTGTGTGAACAGGTGTGTGTGTGCGCGTGAACACGTGTGTGTGTGTGCGAACACGTGTGTGTGTGCGAACACGTGTGTGTGAACCCGTGTATGTGGGTGTGAACACGTGTGTGTGTGAACATGTGTGTGTGTGTGAACACGTGTGTGTGTGAACACGTGTGTGTGAACAGATGTGTGTGTGAACACGTGTGTGTGTGTGTGTGTGTGTGAACACGTGTGTGTGCGAACGTGTGTGTTGAACAGGTGTGTGTGTGAACAGGTGTGTTTGTGTGTGAACAGGTGTGTGTTTGAACAGGTGGTTTTGTGAACAGGTGTGTGTGTGAACAGGTGGGTGTGTGTGAACAGGTGTGTGTGTGTGAACACGTGTGTGTGTGAACAGGTGTGTGTGTGAATACGTGTGTGTGTGTGAACACGTGTGTGTGTGTGAACACGTGTGTGTGTGTGAACTGGTGTGTGTGTGTGAGCAGGTGTGTGTGTGTGTGAACAGGTGTGTGTGTGTGTGAACCCGTGTGTGTGTGAACAGGTGTGTGTGTGAAGACGTGTGTGTGTGTGTCAACACGTGTGTGTGTGAACAGGTGTGTGTGTGTGAACAGGTGTGTGTGTAAACAGGTGTGTTTTTGTGAATAGTGTGTGTGAACAGGTGTGTGTGTGAACAGGTGTGTGTGTGTGTGAACAGGTGTGTGTGTGTGAACACGTGTGTGTGCGAACAGGTGTGTGTGTGTGTGTGAACACGTGTGTGTGTGTGTGTGAAACAGTGTGTGTGTGTGAATCCGTGTGTCTGTGTGTGTGAACAGGTGTGTCTGTGTGTGTGAACGCGTGTGTCTGTTTGTGTGAACACGTGTGTGTGTGTGAATAGGTGTGTGTGTGAACTGGTGTGCGTGTGTGTGAACACGTGTGTGTGTGAACACGTGTGTGTGTGAACACGTGTGTGTGTGTGGGAACAGGTGTGTGTGTGAACAGGTGAGTGTGTGTGTGAACAGGTGTGTGTGCGAACAGGTGTGTGTGTGTGTGAACACGTGTGTGTGTGAAGACGTGTGTGTGTGTGTGCGAACAGGTGTGTGTGTGTGTGAACACGTGTGTGTGTGAAGACGTGTGTGTGTGTGTGCGAACACGTGTGTGTATGTGAGAACACGTGTGTGTGAACACGTGTGTATGGGTGTGAACACGTGTGTGTGTGAACATGTGTGTGTGTGTTAACGTGTGTGTGTGTGAACAGGTGTGTGTGTGTGTGTGAACTGGTGCGTGTGCGTGAACAGGTGTGTGTGTGTGAACACGTGTGTGTGTGAACAGGTGTGTGTGTGAACACGTGTGTGTGTGTATGTGAACAAGTGTGTGTGTGTTAACGTGTGTGTGTGTGAACACGTGTGTGTGTGTGTGAACACGTGTGTGTGTGTGAACACGTGTGCGTGTGTGTGTGAACACGTGTGTGTGTGTGAACAGGTGTGTGTGTGTGTGTGAACTGGTGCGTGTGCGTGAACAGGTGTGTGTGTGTAAAGACGTGTGTGTGTGAACAGGTGTGTGTGTGAACACGTGTGTGTGTGTGAACACGTGTGAGTGTGTGAACAGGTGTGTGTGTTTGTGTGAACACGTGTGTGTGTGAACACGTGTGTGTGTGTGTGAGAACAGGCGTGTGTGTGAACACGTGTGTGTGTGTGAACACGTGTGTGTGTGTGAACGTGTGTGTGTGTGAAAACGTGTGTGTGTGCGTGTGTGTGAACACGTGTGTGTGTGCGTGTGTGTGAACATGTGTGTGTGAGTGTGAACGTGTGTGTTTGTGTGTGAACACGTGTGTGTGTGTGTGAGCACGTGTGTGTGAGAACAGGTGTGTTTGTGTGAACACGTGTGTATGTGTGAACACGTGTGTGTGAACACATGTGTGTGTGTGAACACGTGTGTGTGTGAGAACACGTGTGTGTGTGTGAACACGTGTGTGTGTGAGAACACGTGTGTGTGTGTGAACACGTGTGTGTGTGTGAACATGGTGTGTGTGTGAACACGTGTGTGTGAACACGTATGTGTGTGAACGTGCGTGTGTGTGTGAACACGTGTGTGTGTGAACACGTGTGTGTGTGTGTGAACACGTGTGCGTGTGAACAGGTGTGTGTGTGTGAACAGGTGTGTGTGTGTGTGAGCCGGTGTGTGTGTGTGAAACGGTGTGTGTGTGTGTGTGTGTGTGTGTGAACCGGTGTGTGTGTGTGTGTGAATACGTGTGTGTCTGTGTGTGTGTGTGTGAACACGTGTGTGTGTGTGAACACGTGTGTGCGTGTGTGAACACGTGTGTGTGTGTGAACAGGTGTGTGTGTGTGAACAGGTGTTTGTGTGTGTGTGAACAGGTGTTTGTGTGTGTGAACACGTGTGTGTGTGAATACGAGTGTGTGTGAACACGTGTGTGTGTGTGTGAGTGAACACGTGTGTGTGTGAACAGGTGTGTGTGTGTGAACACGTGTGTGTGTGTGAACAGGTGTGTGTGAACAGGTGTGTGTGTGAACAGGGGTGTGTGTGAACACGTGTGTGTGTGTGAACAGGTGTGTGTGTGTGTGAGAACAGGTGTGTGTGTCTGTGTGTGAACCAGTGTGTGTCTGTGTGTGAACACGTGTGTGTGTGTGAACGTGTGTGTGTGTGTGAACACGTGTGTGTGTGTGAACATGTGTGTGTGTGTGAACACATGTGTGTGTGTGAACACGTGTGTGTGTGTGAACACGTGTGTGTGTGTGAACACGTGTGTGTGAACACGTATGTGTGTGAACATGTGTGTGTGAACACGTGTGTGTGTGAACACGTGTGTGTGTGTGAACACGTGTGCGTGTGAACAGGTGTGTGTGTGTGAACAGGTGTGTGTGTGTGTGAACCGGTGTGTGTGTGTGAACGGGTGTGTGTGTGTGTGTGTGAACCGGTGTGTGTGTGTGTGTGAATACGTTTGTGTCTGTGTGTGTGTGTGTGAACACGTGTGTGTGTGTGAACACGTGTGTGCGTGTGTGAACACGTGTGTGTGTGTGAACAGGTGTGTGTGTGTGAACAGGTGTTTGTGTGTGTGTGAACAGGTGTTTGTGTGTGTGAACACGTGTGTGTGTGAATACGAGTGTGTGTGAACACGTGTGTGTGTGTGTGAGTGAACACGTGTGTGTGTGAACAGGTGTGTGTGTGTGAACACGTGTGTGTGTGTGAACAGGTGTGTGTGAACAGGTGTGTGTGTGAACAGGGGTGTGTGTGAACACGTGTGTGTGTGTGAACAGGTGTGTGTGTGAGAACAGGTGTGTGTGTCTGTGTGTGAACCAGTGTGTGTCTGTGTGTGAACACGTGTGTGTGTGTGAACGTGTGTGTGTGTGTGTGAACACGTGTGTGTGTGTGAACACGTGTGTGTGTGTGAACACGTGTGTGTGAACACGTATGTGTGTGAACATGCGTGTGTGTGTGAACACGTGTGTGTGTGAACACGTGTGTGTGTGTGAACACGTGTGCGTGTGAACAGGTGTGTGTGTGTGAACAGGTGTGTGTGTGTGAACCGGTGTGTGTGTGTGAACGGGTGTGTGTGTGTGTGTGTGAACCGGTGTGTGTGTGTGTGTGAATACGTGTGTGTCTGTGTGTGTATGTGTGAACACGTGTGTGTGTGTGAACACGTGTGTGCGTGTGTGAACACGTGTGTGTGTGTGAACAGGTGTGTGTGTGTGAACAGGTGTTTGTGTGTGTGTGAACAGGTGTTTGTGTGTGTGAACACGTGTGTGTGTGAATACGAGTGTGTGTGAACACGTGTGTGTGTGTGTGAGTGAACACGTGTGTGTGTGAACAGGTGTGTGTGTGTGAACACGTGTGCGTGTGTGAACAGGTGTGTGTGAACAGGTGTGTGTGTGAACAGGGGTGTGTGTGAACACGTGTGTGTGTGTGAACAGGTGTGTGTGTGTGAGAACAGGTGTGTGTGTCTGTGTGTGAACCAGTGTGTGTCTGTGTGTGAACACGTGTGTGTGTGTGAACGTGTGTGTGTGTGTGTGAACACGTGTGTGTGTGTGAACATGTGTGTGTGTGAACACATGTGTGTGTGTGTGAACACGTGTGTGTGTGAACACGTGTGTGTGTGTGTGAACACGTGCATGTGTGTGTGAACAGGTGTGTGTGTGTGTGAACGTGTGTGTGTCTGTGTGTGAACACGTTTGTGTGTGTGTGAGGACACGTGTGTGTGTGTGAGAACATGTGTGTGTGTGAGAACACGTGTGTGTGGGAACACGTGTGTGTGCGAACAGGTGTGTGTGTGTGAGAACAGGTGTGTGTGTGTGTGTGAACAGGTGTGTGTGTGTGAGAATACGTGTGTGTGTGTGTGAGAACACGTGTGTGTATGTATGTGAACAGGTGTGAGTGTGTGTGAACAGGTGTGTGTGTGAACTCGTGTGTGTGTGTGTGAACAGGTGTTTGTGTGTGTGAACACGTGTGTGTGTGAATACGAGTGTGTGTGAACACGTGTGTGTGTGTGAGTGAACACGTGTGTGTGTGTGAACAGGTGTGTGTGTGTGTGAACACGTGTGTGTGTGTGAACAGGTGTGTGTGTGAACACGTGTGTGTGTGAACAGGTGTGTGTGTGAACACGTGTGTGTGTGTGAACAGTTGTGTGTGTGAGAACAGGTGTGTGTGTCTGTGTGTGAACCAGTGTGTGTCTGTGTGGGAACACGTGTGTGTGTGTGTGTGTGAACGTGTGTGTGTGTGTGAACACGTGTGTGTGTGTGAACATGTGTGTGTGTGAACACGTGTGTGTGAACACGTGATGTGTGTGTGTGAACACGTCTGTGTGTGAACACGTGCATGTGTGTGTGAACAGGTGTGTGTGTGTGAACGTGTGTGTGTCTGTGTGTGAACACGTGTGTGTGTGTGTGTGAGAACACGTGTGTGTGTGTGAGAACATGTGTGTGTGAGAACACGTGTGTGTGTGAGAACACGTGTGTGTGCGAACAGGTGTGTGTGTGCGTGAGAACAGGTGTGTGTGTGTGTGAACAGGTGTGTGTGTGTGAGAATACGTGTGTGTGTGTGTGTGTGAGAACACGTGTGTGTGTATGTGAACAGGTGTGATTGTGTGTGAACAGGTGTGTGTGTGAACACGTGTGTGTGTGTGTGAACAGGTGTGTGTGTGTGAACACGTGTGTGTGTGTGTGAACAGGTGTGTGTGTGAACACGTGTGTGTGTGTGTGTGTGTGAACAGGTGTGTGTGAGAACATGTGTGTGTGTCTGTGTGTGAACCCGTGTGTGTGTGTGTGTGAACACGTGTGTGTGAGTGAGAGAAAAGGTGTGTGTGTGAACACGTGTGTGTGTGTGAACAGGTGTGTGTGTGTGAACACGTGTGTGTGTGTGTGAACACGTGTGTGTGTGTGAACAGGTGTGTGTGTGAACAGGTGAGTGTGTGTGAGAACACGTGTGTTTGTGAGAACACGTGTGTGTGTGTGAGAACACGTGTGTGTGTGTGTGTGAACAGGTGTGTGTGTGAACAGGTGTGTGTGTGTGAGAACACGTGTATGTGTGTGTGTGTGAGAACACGTGTGTGTGTGTGAACAGGTGTGTGTGTGAGAACATGTGTGTGTGTACACGTGTGTGTGTGTGTGAACAGGTGTGTGTGTGTGAACAGGTGTGTGTGTGAACAGGTGTGTGTGTGTCTGAATCGGTGTGTGTGTGTGAACAGGTGTGTGTGAACAGGTGTGTGTGTGAACAGGTGTGTGTGTGAACACATGTGTGTGTGTGAACGTGTGTGTGTGTGTCTGTATGTGAACAGGTGTGTGTGTGAACACGTGTGTGTGTGTGTGTGAACGTGTGTGTGTGTGTGTGAACGCGTGTGTGTGTGAAAACATGTGTGTGTGTGAACATGTGTGTGTGTGTGAACACGTGTGTGTGTGAACGTGTGTGTGTGTGAACGTGTGTGTATCTGTGTGTGAACACGTGTGTGTGTATGTGAACACGTGTGTGTGTGTGTGAACAGGTGTGTGTGTGAACAGGTGAGTGTGTGTGAGAACACGTGTGTTTGTGAGACCACGTGTGTGAGTGAACACGTGTGTGTGTGTGAGAACACGTGTGTGTGTGTGTGAACAGGTGTGTGTGTGAACAGGTGTGTGTGTGTGAGAACACGTGTATGTGTGTGTGTGAGAACACGTGTGTGTGTGTGAACAGGTGTGTGTGTGAGAACATGTGTGTGTGAACACGTGTGTGTGTGTGTGTGAACAGGTGTGTGTGTGTGAACAGGTGTGTGTGTGAACAGCTTTGTGTGTGTCTGAATCGTTGTGTGTGTGTGAACAGGTGTGTGTGAACAGGTGTGTGTGTGAACAGGTGTGTGTGTGAACACATGTGTGTGTGTGAACGTGTGTGTGTGTGTCTGTATGTGAACAGGTGTGTGTGTGAACACGTGTGTGTGTGTGTGTGAACGTGTGTGTGTGTGTGAACGCGTGTGTGTGTGAAAACATGTGTGTGTGTGAACACGTGTGTGTGTGAACAGGTGTGTGCGAGAACAGGTGTGTGTGTCTGTGTGAGAACACGTGTGTGTGTGAGAAAACGTGTGTGTGTGTGAGAACACGTGTGTGTGTGAGAACATGTATGTGTGAGAACACGTGTGTGTGTGAGAACACGTGTGTGTGTGTGTGAACAGGTGTGTGTGTGTGTGAAAAGGTGTGTGTGTGTGAACACGTGTGTGTGTGAGAACACGTGTGCGTGTGTGAACAGGTGTGTGTGTGTGAACACGTGTATGTGTGTGAACAGGTGTGTGTGTGTGAACACGTGTGTGTGTGTGAACAGGTATGTGTGTGAACAGGTGTGTGTGTGAAAACGTGTGTGTGTGTGAACAGGTGTGTGTGCATGAGAACAGGTGTGTGTGTGTGAACACGTGTGTGTGTGAGAACACGTGTGTGTGAGAGAACAGGTGTGTGTGTGTGTGAACAGGTGTGTGTGTGTGTGAACAGGTGTGTGTGTTTGTGTGAGAACACGTGTGTGTGTGTGAGAACACGTGTGTGTGTGTGAACAGGTGTGTGTGTGTGAACACGTGTGTGTGTGTGAACAGGTGTGTGTGTGTGAACACGTGTGTGTGTGAACAGGTATGTGTGTGAACAGGTGTGTGTGTGTGAACACGTGTGAGTGTGTGAACAGGAGTGTGTGTGTGTGAACACGTGTGTGTGTGTGTGAACACGTGTGTGTGTGTGTGAACTTTTGTGTGTGTGTGACAACGTGTGTGTGTGAACACGTGTGTGTGTGTGGACACGTGTGTGTGTGAGAACACGTGTGTGCGTGCGTGTGTGAACACGTGTGTGCGTGTGTGTGAACACGTGTGTGTGAACACGTGTGTGTGTGTGAACAGGTGTGTGTGAGTGTGAACGTGTGTGTTTGTGTGTGAAAACGTGTGTGTGTGTGAACAAGTGTGTATGTGTGAACACGTGTGTGTGTGAGAACACGTGTGTGTGTGTGAACAGGTGTGTGTGTGAACACGTGTGTATGTGTGTGAACAAATGTGTGTGTGTGTGAACAGGTGTGTGTGTGTAAACAGGTGTGTGTGTGTGAACGCGTGTGTGTGTGAACAGGTGTGTATGTGTGTGTGTGAACACGTGTGTGTGTGTGCAAACAGGTGTGTGTGTGTGAACACGTGTGTGTGTGAACACGTGTGTGTGCGTGTGGACACGTGTGTGTGTGTGAGAACACGTGTGTGTGTGCATGTGTGGACACGTGTGTGTGTGTGAACAGGGGTGTGTGTGTGAACAGGTGTGTGTGTGATCACGTGTGTGTGTGAACACGTGTATTTGTATGAACACGTGTGTGTGTGAACGTGTGTGTGTTTGTGTGTGCACACGTGTGTGTGTGTGTGAACACGTGTGTGTGTGAATGTGTGTGTGTGAACGTGTGTATGTGAACACGTGTGTGTATGTGAACGGGTGTGTGTTAACAGGTGTGTGTGTGAACACGTGTGTGTGAACACGTGTGTGTGTGTGAACATGTGTGTGTGTGTGAACACGTGTGTGTGTGAACACGTGTGTGTGTGAACACGTGTGTGTGTGTGTGAACAGGTGTGTGTGTGTGAACAGGTGTGTGTGTGTGAATCGGTGTGTGTGTGTGTGAACCGGTGTGTGTGTGTGTGTGTGTGTGAACCGGTGTGTGTGTGTGTGAATACGTGTGTGTCTGTGTGTGTGTGTGTGAACACGTGTGTGTGTGAGTGAACACGTGTGTGTGTGTGTGTGAACAGGTGTGTGTGTGTGAACACGTGTGTGTGTGTGAACGGGTGTGTGTGTGTGAACACGTGTGTGTATGTGAACAGGTGTGTGTGTGTGAACACGTGTGTGTGTGTGTGAACAGGTGTGTGTGTGAGAACAGGTGTGTGTGTCTGTGTGTGAACCCGTGTGTGTCTGTGTGTGAACACGTGTGTGTGAGAGAACAGGTGTGTGTGTGTGAACACGTGTGTGTGTGAACACGTGTGTGTGTGTGAACACGTGTGTGTGTGCGTGTGTGTGAACACGTGTGTGCATGTGTGTGTGAGAACATGTGTGTGTGAACGTGTGTGTGTGTTTGTGTGTGCACACGTGTGTGTGTGTGAACACGTGTGTGTGTGAATGTGTGTGTGTACGTGTGTGAACACGTGTGTGTATGTGAACGGGTGTGTGTTAACAGGTGTGTGTGTGAACACGTGTGTGTGAACAGGTGTGTGTGTGTGAACAGGTGTGTGTGTGTGAGTGAACAAGTGTGTGTGTGAACACGTGTGTGTGTGAACAGGTGTGTGTGTGAACATGTGTGTGTGTGAACACGTGTGAGTGTGTGAACAGGTGTGTGTGTGTGTGAACTTGTGTGTGTGTGTTTGTGTGTGAACACGTGTGTGTGTGTGTGAACGTGTGTGTGTGTGTGACAACGTGTGTGTGTGACAACGTGTGTGTGTGAACACGTGTGTGTGTGTGTGGACACGTGTGTGTGTGTAAGAACACTTGTGTGCGTGCGTGTGTGAACACGTGTGTGTGTGCGTGTGTGTGAACATGTGAGTGTGAACGTGTGTGTTTGTGTGTGAACACGTGTGTGTGTGTGAACACGTGTGTGTGTGTGTGAACAGGTGTGTGTGTGAACACGTGTGTGTGTGAGAACACGTGTGTGTGTGTGAACTGGTGTGTGTGTGAACACGTGTGTGTGTGAACAAATGTGTGTGTGTGTGAACAGGTGTGTGTGTGTGTAAACGGGTGTGTGTGTGTGAACGCGTGTGTGTGTGTGAACAGGTGTGTATGTGTGTGTGTGAACACGTGTGTGTGTCTGCGAACAGGTGTGTGTGTGTGAACACGTGTGTGTGTGGACACGTGTATGTGTGTGTGAGAACACGTGTGTGTGTGCATGTGTGGACACGTGTGTGTGTGTGAACAGGGGTGTGTGTGTGAACAGGTGTGTGTGTGAACACGTGTGTGTGTGTGTGAACAAATGTGTGTGTGTGTGAACAGGTGTGTGTGTGTAAACAGGTGTGTGTGTGTGAACGCGTGTGTGTGTGTGAACAGGTGTGTATGTGTGTGTGTGAACACGTGTGTGTGTGTGCAAACAGGTGTGTGTTTGTGAACACGTGTGTGTGTGAACACGTGTGTGTGCGTGTGGACACGTGTGTGTGTGTGAGAACACCTGTGTGTGTGCATGTGTAGACACGTGTGTGTGTGTGAACACGGGTGTGTGTGTGTGAACAGGTGTGTGTGTGAACACGTGTGTGTGTGAACACGTGTATTTGTATGAACACGTGTGTGTGTGAACGTGTGTGTGTGTTTGTGTGTGCACACGTGTGTGTGTGTGTGAACACGTGTGTGTGTGAATGTGTGTGTGTGAACGTGTGTATGTGAACACGTGTGTGTATGTGAACGGGTGTGTGTTAACAGGTGTGTGTGTGAACACGTGTGTGTGAACACGTGTGTGTGTGTGAACATGTGTGTGTGTGAACACGTGTGTGTGTGAACACGTGTGTGTGTGAACACGTGTGTGTGTGTGAACAGGTGTGTGTGTGTGAACAGGTGTGTGTGTGTGAATCAGTGTATGTGTGTGAGAACACGTGTGTGCGTACGTGTGTCAACACGTGCGTGCGTGTGTGTGAACACGTGTGTGTGTGCGTGTGTATGAACATGTGTGTGTGAGTGTGAACGTGTGTGTTTGTATGTGAACACGTGTGTGTGTGTGAACACGTGTGTGTGTGTGAACAGGTGTGTGTGTGTGTGAACACGTGTGTGTGAGAACACGTGTGTGTGTGTAAACAGGTGTGTGTGTGTGAACGCGTGTGTGTGTGTGAACAGGTGTGTATGTGTGTGGGTGAACACGTGTGTGTGTGTGCGAACAGGTGTGTGTGTGTGAACACGTGTGTGTGTGAACACGTGTGTGTGCGTGTGGACACGTGTGTGTGTGTGTGAACACGTGTATGTGTGCATGTGTGGACACGAATGTGTGTGTGAACAGGGGTGTGTGTGTGAACAGGTGTGTGTGAACACGTGTGTGTGTGAACACGTGTATTTGTATGAACACGTGTGCGTGTGAACGTGTGTGTGTGTGTTTGTGTGTGCACACGTGTTTGTGTGTGTGTGAACAAGTGTGTGTGTGAATGTGTGTGTGTGAACGTGTGTATGTGAACACGTGTGTGTGAACACGTGTGTGTGTGTGAACATGAGTGTGTGTGTGAACACGTATGTGTGTGAACACGTGTGTGAGTGAACACGTGTGTGTGTGTGTGTGAACAGGTGTGTGTGTTTGAACAGGTGTGTGTGTGTGTGAATCGGTGTGTGTGTGTGTGAACCGGTGTGTGTGTGTGTGTGTGTGTGTGAACCGGTGTGTGTGTGTGTGTGAATACGTGTGTGTCTGTGTGTGTGTGTGTGAACACGTGTGTGTGAGTGAACACGTGTGTGTGTGTGTGAACAGGTGTGTGTTTGTGAACACGTGTGTGCGTGTGAACAGGTGTGTGTGTGTGAAATCGTGTGTGTGTGTTAACTGGTGTGTGTGTGTGAACACGTGTGTGTGTGTGTGAACAGGTGTGTGTGTGAGAACAGGTGTGTGTGTCTGTGTGTGAACCCGTGTGTGTCTGTGTGTGAACACGTGTGTGTGAGAGAACAGGTGTGTGTGTGTGTGTGAACACGTGTGTGTGTGAACACGTGTGTGTGTGAACAAGTGTGTGTGTGCGTGTGTGTGAACACGTGTGTGCATGTGTGTGTGAGAACATGTGTGTGTGTGTGAACGTGTGTGTGTGTTTGTGTGTGCACACGTGTGTGTGTGTGAACACGTGTGTGTGTGTGAATGTGTGTGTGTGAACGTGTGTATGTGAACACGTGTGTGTATGTGAACGGGTGTGTGTTAACAGGTGTGTGTGTGAACACGTGTGTGTGAACAGGTGTGTGTGTGTGAACATGTGTGTGTGTGAACACGTGTGTGTGTGTGAACAGGTGTGTGTGTGTGAACACGTGTGTGTGTGGACAGGTGTGTGTGTGGACAGGTGTGTGTGTGTGAACAGGTGTGTGTGTGTGAACATGTGTGTGTGTGTGAACAGGTGTGTGTTTGTCTGTGTGTGAACAGGTGTGTGTGTGAACAGGTGTGTGTGTGAACACGTGTGTGTGTGAACGTGTGTGTGTGTGAACGTGTGTGTATCTGTGTGTGAACATGTGTGTGTGTATGTGAACACGTGTGTGTGAGAGAGAACACGTCTGTGTGTGAGAAAACGTGTGTGAGTGTGTGAGAACACGTGTGTTTGTGAGAACACGTGTGTGAGTGAACACGTGTGTGTGTGTGAGAACACGTGTGTGTGTGTGTGAACAGGTGTGTGTGTGAACAGGTGTGTGTGTGTGAGAACACGTGTATGTGTGTGTGAGAACACGTGTGTGTGTGTGAACAGGTGTGTGTGTGAGAACATGTGTGTGTGAACACGTGTGTGTGTGTGTGTGAACATGTGTGTGTGTGTGTGAACAGGTGTGTGTGTGAACAGGTGTGTGTGTGAACAGGTGTGTGTGTGAGAACGCGTGTGTGTGTGTGTGAGAACACGTGTGTGTGTGTGTGAACAGGTGTGTGTGTGTGAACAGGTGTGTGTGTGTGTGAACGTGTGTGTGTGTGTGACAACGTGTGTGTGTGAACACGTGTGTGTGTGTGGACACGTGTGTGTGAGAACACGTGTGTGCGTGCGTGTGTGAACACGTGTGTGCGTGTGTGTGAACACGTGTGTGTGTGTGTGTGAACATGTGTGTGTGAGTGTGAACGTGTGTGTTTGTGTGTGAACACGTGTGTGTGTGTGTGAACACGTGTGTGTGTGTGAACAGGTGTGTGTGTGTGAACACGTGTGTGTGTGAGAACATGTGTGTGTGTGAACAGGTGTGTGTGTGAACACGTGTGTGTGTGTGTGAACAAATGTGTGTGTGTGTGAACAGGTGTGTGTGTGTAAACAGGTGTGTGTGTGTGAACGCGTGTGTGTGTGTGAACAGGTGTGTATGTGTGTGTGTGAACACGTGTGTGTGTGTGCAAACAGGTGTGTGTGTGTGAACACGTGTGTGTGTGAACACGTGTGTGTGCGTGTGGACACGTGTGTGTGTGTGTGAGAACACGTGTGTGTGTGCATGTGTGGACACGTGTGTGTGTGTGAACAGGGGTGTGTGTGTGTGAACAGGTGTGTGTGTGAACACGTGTGTGTGTGAACACATGTATTTGTATGAACACGTGTGTGTGTAAACGTGTGTGTGTGTTTGTGTGTGTACACGTGTGTGTGTGTGTGAACACGTGTGTGTGTGAATGTGTGTGTGTGAACGTGTGTATGTGAACACGTGTGTGTATGTGAACGGGTGTGTGTTAACAGGTGTGTGTGTGAACACGTGTGTGTGTGTGAACATGTGTGTGTGTGAACACGTGTGTGTGTGAACACGTGTGTGTGTGAACACGCGTGTGTGTGTGTGAACAGGTGTGTGTGTGTGAACAGGTGTGTGTGTGTGAATCGGTGTGTGTGTGTGTGAACCGGTGTGTGTGTGTGTGTGAACCGGTGTGTGTGTGAATACGTGTGTGTCTGTGTGTGTGTGTGTGAACACGTGTGTGTCTGAGTGAACACGTGTGTGTGTGTGTGAACAGGTGTGTGTGTGTGAACACGTGTGTGTGTGTGAACAGGTGTGTGTGTGAACACGTGTGTGTGTGTGAACAGGTGTGTGTGTGAGAACAGGTGTGTGTGTCTGTGTGTGAACCCGTGTGTGTCTGTGTGTGAACACGTGTGTGTGAGAGAACAGGTGTGTGTGTGAACACGTGTGTGTGTGAACACGTGTCTGTGTGTGAACACGTGTGTGTGTGTGCGTGTGTGTGAACACGTGTGTGCATGTGTGTGTGAGAACATGTGTGTGTGTGTGAACGTGTGTGTGTGTTTGTGTGTGCACACGTGTGTGTGTGTGAACACGTGTGTGTGTGAATGTGTGTGTGTGAACTTGTGTATGTGAACACGTGTGTGTATGTGAACGGGTGTGTGTTAACAGGTGTGTGTGTGAACACGTGTGTGTGAACAGGTGTGTGTGTGTGAACAGGTGTGTGTGTGTGTGAACAAGTGTGTGTGTGAGCACGTGTGTGTGTGAACAGGTGTGTGTGTGAACACGTGTGTGTGTGAACACGTGTGAGTGTGTGAACAGGTGTGTGTGTGTGAACACGTGTGTGTGTGTGTGAACACGTGTGTGTGTGTGTGTGTGAACGTGTGTGTGTGTGTGACAACGTGTGTGTGTGAACACGTGTGTGTGTGTGTGGACACGTGTGTGTGTGTGAGAACACGTGTGTGCATGCGTGTGTGAACACGTGTGTGCGTGTGTGTGAACACGTGTTTGTGTGCGTGTGTATGAACATGTGTGTGTGAGTGTGAACGTGTGTGTTTGTGTGTGAACACGTGTGTGTGTGTGTGAACACGTGTGTGTGTGCGTGTGTGTGAACACGTGTGTGCATGTGTGTGTGAGAACATGTGTGTGTGTGAACGTGTGTGTCTGTTTGTGTGTGCACACGTGTGTGTGTGTGAACACGTGTGTGTGTGAATGTGTGTGTGTGAACTTGTGTATGTGAACACGTGTGTGTATGTGAACGGGTGTGTGTTAACAGGTGTGTGTGTGAACACGTGTGTGTGAACAGGTGTGTGTGTGTGAACAGGTGTGTGTGTGTGTGTGAACAAGTGTGTGTGTGAACACGTGTGTGTGTGAACAGGTGTGTGTGTGAACACGTGTGTGTGTGAACACGTGTGAGTGTGTGAACAGGTGTGTGTGTGTGAACACGTGTGTGTGTGTGTGAACACGTGTGTGTGTGTGTGAACACGTGTGTGTGTGTGTGTGTGAACGTGTGTGTGTGTGTGTGACAACGTGTGTGTGTGAACACGTGTGTGTGTGTGGACACGTGTGTGTGTGTGAGAACACGTGTGTTCGTGCGTGTGTGAACACGTGTGTGCGTGTGTGTGAACACGTGTGTGTGTGCGTGTGTATGAACAAGTGTGTGTGAGTGTGAACGTGTGTGTTTGTGTGTGAACACGTGTGTGTGTGTGAACACGTGTGTGTGTGTGAACAGGTGTGTGTGTGTGTGTGAACAGGTGTGTGTGTGTGAACAGGTGTGTGTGTGTGATTCGGTGTGTGTGTGTGTGAACCGGTGTGTGTGTGTGAACCGGTGTGTGTGTGTGTGGGTGAACACGTGTGTGTGTGTGTGCGAACAGGTGTGTGTGTGTGAACACGTGTGTGTGTGAACACGTGTGTGTGCGTGTGGACACGTGTGTGTGTGTGTGAGAACACGTGTGTGTGTGCATGTGTGGACACGTGTGTGTGTGTGAACAGGGGTGTGTGTGTGAACAGGTGTGTGTGTGAACACGTGTGTGTGTGAACACGTGTATTTGTATGAACACGTGTGCGTGTGAACGTGTGTGTGTGTTTGTGTGAGAACACGTGTGTGTGTGAGAAAACGTGTGTGTGTGTGAGAACACGTGTGTGTGTGAGAACATGTATGTGTGAGAACACGTGTGTGTGTGAGAACACGTGTGTGTGTGTGAACAGGTGTGTGTGTGTGTGAAAAGGTGTGTGTGTGTCTGTGTGTGAACCCGTGTGTGTCTGTGTGTGAACACGTGTGTGTGAGAGAACAGGTGTGTGTGTGAGAACATGTATGTGTGAGAACACGTGTGTGTGTGAGAACACGTGTGTGTGTGTGAACAGGTGTGTGTGTGTGTGTGAGAACAGGTGTGTGTGTCTGTGTGTGAACCCGTGTGTGTCTGTGTGTGAACACGTGTGTGTGAGAGAACAGGTGTGTGTGTGTGAACACGTCTGTGTGTGAACACGTGTCTGTGTGTGAACACGTGTGTGTGTGCGTGTGTGTGAACAGGTGTGTGTGTGTGTGAACAAGTGTGTGTGTGAACACGTGTGTGTGTGAACATGTGTGTGTGTGAGAAAACGTGTGTGAGTGTGTGAGAACACGTGTGTGTGAGAACAAGTGTGTGTGAACACGTGTGTGTGTGAGAACACGTGTGTGTGTGTGAGAACAGGTGTGTGTGTGTGAACAGGTGTGTGTGTGTGAGAACACGTGTGTGTGTGTGAGAACACGTGTGTGTGTGTGAACAGGTGTGTGTGTGTGAACAGGTGTGTGTGTGTGTGAACAAGTGTGTGTGTGAACACGTGTGTGTGTGAAAAGGTGTGTGTGTGAACAAGTGTGTGTGTGAACACGTGTGAGTGTGTGAACAGGTGTGTGTGTGTGTGAACACGTGTGTGTGTGTGTGTGAACACGTGTGTGTGTGTGTGTGAACGTGTGTGTGTGTGACAACGTGTGTGTGTGAACACGTGTGTGTGTGTGTGGACACGTGTGTGCGTGTGTGTGAACACGTGTGTGTGTGCGTGTGTGTGTGAACATGTGTGTGTGAGTGTGAACGTGTGTGTTTGTGTGTGAACACGTGTGTGTGTGAGAACACGTGTGTGCGTGCGTGTGTGAACACGTGTGTGCGTGTGTGTGAACACGTGTGTGTGTGCGTGTGTGTGTGAACATGTGTGTGTGAGTGTGAACGTGTGTGTTTGTGTGTGAACACGTGTGTGTGTGTGTGAACACGTGTGTGTGTGAACAGGTGTGTGTGTGTGAACACGTGTGTGTGTGAGAACACGTGTGTGTGTGTGTGAACAGGTGTGTGTGTGAACACGTGTGTGTGTGTGAACAAATGTGTGTGTGTGTGAACAGGTGTGTGTGTGTAAACAGGTGTGTGTGTGTGAACGCGTGTGTGTGTGTGAACGCGTGTGTGTGTGTGTGTGAACACGTGTGTGTGTGTGCAAACAGGTGTGTGTGTGTGAACACGTGTGTGTGTGAACACGTGTGTCTGCGTGTGGACACGTGTGTGTGTGTGTGAGAACACGTGTGTGTGTGCATGTGTGGACACGTGTGTGTGTGTGAACAGGGGTGTGTGTGTGTGAACAGGTGTGTGTGAACACGTGTGTGTGTGAACACGTGTATTTGTATGAACACGTGTGTGTGTGAACGTGTGTGTGTGTTTGTGTGTGCACACGTGTGTGTGTGTGTGAACACGTGTGTGTGTGAATGTGTGTGTGTGAACGTGTGTATGTGAACACATGTGTGTATGTGAACGGGTGTGTGTTAACATGTGTGTGTGTGAACACGTGTGTGTGAACACATGTGTGTGTGTGAACATGTGTGTGTGAACACGTGTGTGTGTGAACACGTGTGTGTGTGAACACGTGTGTGTGTGTGTGTGAACAGGTGTGTGTGTGTGAACAGGTGTGTGTGTGTGAATCGGTGTGTGTGTGTGTGAACCGGTGTGTGTGTGTGTGTGTGTGAACCGGTGTGTGTGTGAATACGTGTGTGTCTGTGTGTGTGTGTGTGAACACGTGTGTGTGTGAGTGAACACGTGTGTGTGTGTGTGAACAGGTGTGTGTGTGTGAACACGTGTGTGTGTGTGTGAACAGGTGTGTGTGTGTGAACACGTGTGTGTGTGTGAACAGGTGTGTGTGTGTGATCACGTGTGTGTGTGTGTGAACAGGTGTGTGTGTGAGAACAGGTGTGTGTCTCTGTGTGTGAACCCGTGTGTGTCTGTGTGTGAACACGTGTGTGTGAGAGAACAGGTGTGTGTGTGTGAACACGTGTGTGTGTGAACACGTGTCTGTGTGTGAACACGTGTGTGTGTGCGTGTGTGTGAACACGTGTGTGCATGTGTGTGTGAGAACATGTGTGTGTGTGTGAACGTGTGTGTCTGTTTGTGTGTGCACACGTGTGTGTGTGTGAACACGTGTGTGTGTGAATGTGTGTGTGAACTTGTGTATGTGAACACGTGTGTGTATGTGAACGGGTGTGTGTTAACAGGTGTGTGTGTGAACACGTGTGTGTGAACAGGTGTGTGTGTGTGAACAGGTGTGTGTGTGTGAACAAGTGTGTGTGTGAACACGTGTGTGTGTGAACAGGTGTGTGTGTGAACACGTGTGTGTGTGAACACGTGTGATTGTGTGAACAGGTGTGTGTGTGTGAACACGTGTGTGTGCGTGTGTGTGTGAACACGTGTGTGTGTGTGTGAACGTGTGTGTGTGTGTGACAACGTGGGTGTGTGTGAACACATGTGTGCGTGTGTGGACACGTGTGTGTGTGTGTGTGAACACGTATGTGTGTGCGTGTGTATGAACATGTGTGTGTGAGTGTGAACGTGTGTGTTTGTGTGTGAACACGTGTGTGTGTGCGTGTGTATGAACATGTGTGTGTGAGTGTGAACGTGTGTGTTTGTGTGTGAACACGTGTGTGTGTGTGAACACGTGTGTGTGTGCGTGTGTGTGAACACGTGTGTGCATGTGTGTGTGAGAACATGTGTGTGTGTGTGAACGTGTGTGTCTGTTTGTGTGTGCACACGTGTGTGTGTGTGTGAACACGTGTGTGTGTGAATGTGTGTGTGTGAACTTGTGTATGTGAACACGTGTGTGTATGTGAATGGGTTTGTGTTAACAGGTGTGTGTGTGAACACGTGTGTGTGAACAGGTGTGTGTGTGTGAACAGGTGTGTGTGTGTGTGTGTGTGAACAAGTGTGTGTGTGAACACGTGTGTGTGTGAACAGGTGTGTGTGTGAAAACGTGTGTGTGTGAACACGTGTGAGTGTGTGAACAGGTGTGTGTGTGAACACGTGTGTGTGTGTGTGTGTGTGTGAACACGTGTGTGTGTGTGTGTGTGTGAACACGTGTGTGTGTGTGTGAACGTGTGTGTGTGTGACAACGTGTGTGTGTGAACACGTGTGTGTGTGTGGACACGTGTGTGTGTGTGAGAACACGTGTGTGCGTGCGTGTGTCAACACGTGTGTGCGTGTGTGTGAACACGTGTGTGTGTGCGTGTGTATGAACATGTGTGTGTGAGTGTGAACGTGTGTGTTTGTGTTTGAACACGTGTGTGTGTGTGAACACGTGTGTGTGTGTGAACAGGTGTGTGTGTGAACACGTGTGTGTGTGAGAACACGTGTGTGTGTGTAAACAGGTGTGTGTGTGTGAACGCGTGTGTGTGTGTGAACAGGTGTGTATGTGTGTGGGTGAACACGTGTGTGTGTGTGCGAACAGGTGTGTGTGTGTGAACACGTGTGTGTGTGAACACGTGTGTGTGCGTGTGGACACGTGTGTGTGTGTGTGAGAACACGTGTGTGTGCATGTGTGGACACGTGTGTGTGTGTGAACAGGGGTGTGTGTGTGAACAGGTGTGTGTGTGAATGTGTGTATGTGAACTTGTGTATGTGAACACGTGTGTGTATGTGAATGGGTTTGTGTTAACAGGTGTGTGTGTGAACACGTGTGTGTGAACAGGTGTGTGTGTGTGAACAGGTGTGTGAGAGTGTGTGAACAAGTGTGTGTGTGAACACGTGTGTGTGTGAACAGGTGTGTGTGTGAAAACGTGTGTGTGTGAACACGTGTGAGTGTGTGAACAGGTGTGTGTGTGAACACGTGTGTGTGTGTGTGTGTGTGTGAACACGTGTGTGTGTGTGTGTGTGAACACGTGTGTGTGTGTGTGAACGTGTGTGTGTGTGTGACAACGTGTGTGTGTGAACACGTGTGTGTGTGTGGACACGTGTGTGTGTGTGAGAACACGTGTGTGCGTGCGTGTGTCAACACGTGTGTGCGTGTGTGTGAACACGTGTGTGTGTGCGTGTGTATGAACATGTGTGTGTGAGTGTGAACGTGTGTGTTTGTGTGTGAACACGTGTGTGTGTGTGAACACGTGTGTGTGTGTGAACAGGTGTGTGTGTGAACACGTGTGTGTGTGAGAACACGTGTGTGTGTGTAAACAGGTGTGTGTGTGTGAACGCGTGTGTGTGTGTGAACAGGTGTGTATGTGTGTGGGTGAACACGTGTGTGTGTGTGCGAACAGGTGTGTGTGTGTGAACACGTGTGTGTGTGAACACGTGTGTGTGCGTGTGGACACGTGTGTGTGTGTGTGAGAACACGTGTGTGTGCATGTGTGGACACGTGTGTGTGTGTGAACAGGGGTGTGTGTGTGAACAGGTGTGTGTGAGAACACGTGTGTGTGTGAACACGTGTATTTGTATGAACACGTGTATGTATGAACGTGTGTGTGTGTTTGTGTGTGCACACGTGTGTGTGTGTGTGAACACGTGTGTGTGTGAATGTGTGTGTGTGAACGTGTGTATGTGAACATGTGTGTGTGTGTGAACACGTGTGTGTGTGTGTGAACAGGTGTGTGTGTGTGAACAGGTGTGTGTGTGTGAATCAGTGTGTGTGTGTGTGAACCGGTGTGTGTGTGTGTGTGTGTGTGTGAACCGGTGTGTGTGTGTGTGTGAATACGTGTGTGACTGTGTGTGTGTGTGTGTGTGAACACGTGTGTGTGTGAGTGAACACTTGTGTGTGTGTGTGAACAGGTGTGTGTTTGTGAACACGTGTGTGTGTGTGAACAGGTGTGTGTGTGTGTGTGAACACGTGTGTGTGTGTGTGTGTGAACACGTGTGTGTGTGTGTGTGTGAACGTGTGTGTGTGTGTGACAACGTGTGTGTGTGAACACGTGTGTGTGTGTGTGGACACGTGTGTGTGTGTGAGAACACGTGTGTGCGTGCGTGTGTGAACACGTGTGTGCGTGTGTGTGAACACGTGTGTGTGTGCGTGTGTGTGTGAACATGTGTGTGTGAGTGTGAACGTGTGTGTTTGTGTGTGAACACGTGTGTGTGTGTGAACACGTGTGTGTGTGTGTGTGAACACGTGTGTGTGTGAGAACACGTGTGTGTGTGTGAACAGGTGTGTGTGTGAACACGTGTGTGTGTGTGAACAAATGTGTGTGTGTGTGAACAGGTGTGTGTGTGTAAACAGGTGTGTGTGTGTGAACGCGTGTGTGTGTGTGAACGCTTGTGTGTGTGTGTGTGTGAACACGTGTGTGTGTGTGCAAACAGGTGTGTGTGTGTGAACACGTGTGTGTGTGAACACGTGTGTGTGCGTGTGGACACGTGTGTGTGTGTGTGAACACACGTGTGTGTTCATGTGTGGACACGTGTGTGTGTGTGAACAGGGGTGTGTGTGTGTGAACAGGTGTGTGTGTGAACACGTGTGTGTGTGAACACGTGTATTTGTATGAACACGTGTGTGTGTGAACGTGTGTGTGTGTTTGTGTGTGCACACGTGTGTGTGTGAACACGTGTGTGTGTGAATGTGTGTGTGTGAACGTGTGTATGTGAACACATGTGTGTATGTGAACGGGTGTGTGTTAACATGTGTGTGTGTGAACACGTGTGTGTGAACACATGTGTGTGTGTGAACATGTGTGTGTGTGAACACGTGTGTGTGTGAACACGTGTGTGTGTGAACACGTGTGTGTGTGTGTGTGAACAGGTGTGTGTGTGTGAACAGGTGTGTGTGTGTGAATCGGTGTGTGTGTGTGTGAACCGGTGTGTGTGTGTGAACCGGTGTGTGTGTGAATACGTGTGTGTCTGTGTGTGTGTGTGTGAACACGTGTGTGTATGAGTGAACACGTGTGTGTGTGTGTGAACAGGTGTGTGTGTGTGAACACGTGTGTGTGTGAACAGGTGTGTGTGTGTGAACACGTGTGTGTGTGTGAACAGGTGTGTGTGTGTGAACACGTGTGTGTGTGAACACGTGTATTTGTATGAACACGTGTGCGTGTGAACGTGTGTGTGTGTTTGTGTGAGAACACGTGTGTGTGTGAGAAAACGTGTGTGTGTGTGAGAACACGTGTGTGTGTGAGAACATGTATGTGTGAGAACACGTGTGTGTGTGAGAACACGTGTGTGTGTGTGAACAGGTGTGTGTTTGTGTGAAAAGGTGTGTGTGTGTCTGTGTGTGAACCCGTGTGTGTCTGTGTGTGAACACGTGTGTGTGAGAGAACAGGTGTGTGTGTGAGAACATGTATGTGTGAGAACACGTGTGTGTGTGAGAACACGTGTGTGTGTGTGAACAGGTGTGTGTGTGTGTGTGAGAACAGGTGTGTGTGTCTGTGTGTGAACCCGTGTGTGTCTGTGTGTGAACACGTGTGTGTGAGAGAACAGGTGTGTGTGTGTGAACACGTGTGTGTGTGAACACGTGTCTGTGTGTGAACACGTGTGTGTGTGCGTGTGTGTGAACAGGTGTGTGTGTGTGTGAACAAGTGTGTGTGTGAACACGTGTGTGTGTGAACATGTGTGTGTGTGAGAAAACGTGTGTGAGTGTGTGAGAACACGTGTGTGTGAGAACAAGTGTGTGTGAACACGTGTGTGTGTGAGAACACGTATGTGTGTGTGAGAACAGGTGTGTGTGTGTGAACAGGTGTGTGTGTGTGAGAACACGTGTGTGTGTGTGAGAACACGTGTGTGTGTGTGTGAACAGGTGTGTGTGTGTGAACAGGTGTGTGTGTGTGTGTGAACAAGTGTGTGTGTGAACACGTGTGTGTGTGAAAAGGTGTGTGTGTGAACAAGTGTGTGTGTGTGAACACGTGTGAGTGTGTGAACAGGTGTGTGTGTTTCTGAACACGTGTGTGTGTGTGTGTGTGAACACGTGTGTGTGTGTGTGTGTGAACGTGTGTGTGTGTGTGACAACGTGTGTGTGTGAACACGTGTGTGTGTGTGTGTGGACACGTGTGTGTGTGTGAGAACACGTGTGTGCGTGCGTGTGTGAACACGTGTGTGCGTGTGTGTGAACACGTGTGTGTGTGCGTGTGTGTGTGAACATGTGTGTGTGAGTGTGAACGTGTGTGTTTGTGTGTGAACACGTGTGTGTGTGTGAACACGTGTGTGTGTGAACAGGTGTGTGTGTGTGAACACGTGTGTGTGTGAGAACACGTGTGTGTGTGTGAACAGGTGTGTGTGTGAACACGTGTGTGTGTGTGAACAAATGTGTGTGTGTGTGAACAGGTGTGTGTGTGTAAACAGGTGTGTGTGTGTGAACGCGTGTGTGTGTGTGAACGCGTGTGTGTGTGTGTGTGTGAACACGTGTGTGTGTGTGCAAACAGGTGTGTGTGTGTGAACACGTGTGTGTGTGAACACGTGTGTCTGCGTGTGGACACGTGTGTGTGTGTGTGTGAACACGTGTGTGTGTGCATGTGTGGACACGTGTGTGTGTGTGAACAGGGGTGTGTGTGTGTGAACAGGTGTGTGTGTGAACACGTGTGTGTGTGAACACGTGTATTTGTATGAACACGTGTGTGTGTGTACGTGTGTGTGTGTTTGTGTGTGCACACGTGTGTGTGTGTGTGAACACGTGTGTGTGTGAATGTGTGTGTGTGAACGTGTGTATGTGAACACATGTGTGTATGTGAACGGGTGTGTGTTAACATGTGTGTGTGTGAACACGTGTGTGTGAACACATGTGTGTGTGTGAACATGTGTGTGTGTGAACACGTGTGTGTGTGAACACGTGTGTGTGTGAACACGTGTGTGTGTGTGTGTGAACAGGTGTGTGTGTGTGAACAGGTGTGTGTGTGTGAATCGGTGTGTGTGTGTGTGTGTGAACCGGTGTGTGTGTGTGTGTGTGAACCGGTGTGTGTGTGAATACGTGTGTGTCTGTGTGTGTGTGTGTGAACACGTGTGTGTGTGAGTGAACACGTGTGTGTGTGTGTGAACAGGTGTGTGTGTGTGAACACGTGTGTGTGTGTGAACAGGTGTGTGTGTGTGAACACGTGTGTGTGTGTGAACAGGTGTGTGTGTGTGAACACGTGTGTGTGTGTGTGAACAGGTGTGTGTGTGAGAACAGGTGTGTGTCTCTGTGTGTGAACCCGTGTGTGTCTGTGTGTGAACACGTGTGTGTGAGAGAACAGGTGTGTGTGTGTGAACACGTGTGTGTGTGAACACGTGTCTGTGTGTGAACACTTGTGTGTGTGCGTGTGTGTGAACACGTGTGTGCATGTGTGTGTGAGAACATGTGTGTGTGTGTGAACGTGTGTGTCTGTTTGTGTGTGCACACGTGTGTGTGTGTGAACACGTGTGTGTGTGAATGTGTGTGTGAACTTGTGTATGTGAACACGTGTGTGTATGTGAACGGGTGTGTGTTAACAGGTGTGTGTGTGAACACGTGTGTGTGAACAGGTGTGTGTGTGTGAACAGGTGTGTGTGTGTGAACAAGTGTGTGTGTGAACACGTGTGTGTGTGAACAGGTGTGTGTGTGAACACGTGTGTGTGTGAACACGTGTGATTGTGTGAACAGGTGTGTGTGTGTGAACACGTGTGTGTGCGTGTGTGTGTGAACACGTGTGTGTGTGTGTGTGAACGTGTGTGTGACAACGTGGGTGTGTGTGAACACATGTGTGCGTGTGTGGACACGTGTGTGTGTGTGAGAACACGTGTGTGCGTGCGTGTGTGAACACGTGTGTGCGTGTGTGTGAACACGTGTGTGTGTGCGTGTGTATGAACATGTGTGTGTGAGTGTGAACGTGTGTGTTTGTGTGTGAACACGTGTGTGTGTGTGAACACGTGTGTGTGTGCGTGTGTGTGAACACGTGTGTGCATGTGTGTGTGAGAACATGTGTGTGTGTGTGAACGTGTGTGTCTGTTTGTGTGTGCACACGTGTGTGTGTGTGTGAACACGTGTGTGTGTGAATGTGTGTGTGTGAACTTGTGTATGTGAACACGTGTGTGTATGTGAATGGGTTTGTGTTAACAGGTGTGTGTGTGAACACGTGTGTGTGAACAGGTGTGTGTGTGTGAACAGGTGTGTGTGTGTGTGTGTGAACAAGTGTGTGTGTGAACACGTGTGTGTGTGAACAGGTGTGTGTGTGAAAACGTGTGTGTGTGAACACGTGTGAGTGTGTGAACAGGTGTGTGTGTGAACACGTGTGTGTGTGTGTGTGTGTGTGAACACGTGTGTGTGTGTGTGTGTGAACACGTGTGTGTGTGTGTGAACGTGTGTGTGTGTGTGACAACGTGTGTGTGTGAACACGTGTGTGTGTGTGTGGACACGTGTGTGTGTGTGAGAACACGTGTGTGCGTGCGTGTGTCAACACGTGTGTGCGTGTGTGTGAACACGTGCGTGTGTGCGTGTGTATGAACATGTGTGTGTGAGTGTGAACGTGTGTGTTTGTGTGTGAACACGTGTGTGTGTGTGAACACGTGTGTGTGTGTGAACAGGTGTGTGTGTGTGAACACGTGTGTGTGTGTGTGTGTGTGAACACGTGTGTGTGTGAGTGAACGTGTGTGTGTGTGTGACAACGTGTGTGTGTGAACACGTGTGTGTGTGTGTGTGGACACGTGTGTGTGTGTGAGAACACGTGTGTGCGTGCGTGTGTGAACACGTGTGTGCGTGTGTGTGAACACGTGTGTGTGTGCGTGTGTGTGTGAACATGTGTGTGTGAGTGTGAACGTGTGTGTTTGTGTGTGAACACGTGTGTGTGTGTGAACACGTGTGTGTGTGAACAGGTGTGTGTGTGAACACGTGTGTGTGTGAGAACACGTGTGTGTGTGTGAACAGGTGTGTGTGTGAACACGTGTGTGTGTGAACAAATGTGTGTGTGTGTGAACAGGTGTGTGTGTGTAAACAGGTGTGTGTGTGTGAACGCGTGTGTGTGTGTGAACGCGTGTGTGTGTGTTTGTGAACACGTGTGTGTGTGTGTGTGTGTGAACACGTGTGTGTGTGTGTGAACGTGTGTGTGTGTGTGACAACGTGTGTGTGTGAACACGTGTGTGTGTGTGGACACGTGTGTGTGTGTGAGAACACGTGTGTGCGTGTGTGTGAACACGTGTGTGTGTGCGTGTGTATGAACATGTGTGTGTGAGTGTGAACGTGTGTGTTTGTGTGTGAACACGTGTGTGTGTGTGAACACGTGTGTGTGTGTGAACAGGTGTGTGTGTGTGAACACGTGTGTGTGTGAGAACACGTGTGTGTGTGTAAACAGGTGTGTGTGTGTGAACGCGTGTGTGTGTGTGAACAGGTGTGTATGTGTGTGGGTGAACACGTGTGTGTGTGTGCGAACAGTTGTGTGTGTGTGAACACGTGTGTGTGTGAACACGTGTGTGTGCGTGTGGACACTTGTGTGTGTGTGTGAGAACACGTGTGTGTGTGCATGTGTGGACACGTGTGTGTGTGTGAACAGGGGTGTGTGTGTGAACAGGTGTGTGTGTGAACACGTGTATGTGTGAACACGTGTATTTGTATGAACACGTGTGCGTGTGAACGTGTGTGTGTGTTTGTGTGTGCACACGTGTGTGTGTGTGTGTGAACACGTGTGTGTGTGAATGTGTGTGTGTGAACGTGTGTATGTGAACACGTGTGTGTGAACACGTGTGTGTGTGAACATGTGTGTGTGTGAACACGTGTGTGTGTGAACATGTGTGTGTGTGTGAACACGTGTGTGTGTGTGTGAACAGGTGTGTGTGTGTGAACAGGTGTGTGTGTGTGAATCAGTGTGTGTGTGTGTGAACCGGTGTGTGTGTGTGTGTGTGTGTGTGTGAACCGGTGTGTGTGTGTGTGTGAATACGTGTGTGACTGTGTGTGTGTGTGTGTGAACACGTGTGTGTGTGAGTGAACACTTGTGTGTGTGTGTGAACAGGTGTGTGTTTGTGAACACGTGTGTGTGTGTGAACAGGTGTGTGTGTGTGAACACGTGTGTGTGTGTGTGTGTGAACACGTGTGTGTGTGTGTGTGTGAACGTGTGTGTGTGTGTGACAACGTGTGTGTGTGAACACGTGTGTGTGTGTGTGGACACGTGTGTGTGTGTGAGAACACGTGTGTGCGTGCGTGTGTGAACACGTGTGTGCGTGTGTGTGAACACGTGTGTGTGTGCGTGTGTGTGTGAACATGTGTGTGTGAGTGTGAACGTGTGTGTTTGTGTGTGAACACGTGTGTGTGTGTGAACACGTGTGTGTGTGAACAGGTGTGTGTGTGAACACGTGTGTGTGTGAGAACACGTGTGTGTGTGTGAACAGGTGTGTGTGTGAACACGTGTGTGTGTGTGAACAAATGTGTGTGTGTGTGAACAGGTGTGTGTGTGTAAACAGGTGTGTGTGTGTGTGAACGCGTGTGTGTGTGTGAACGCTTGTGTGTGTGTGTGTGTGTGAACACGTGTGTGTGTGTGCAAACAGGTGTGTGTGTGTGAACACGTGTGTGTGTGAACACGTGTGTGTGCGTGTGGACACGTGTGTGTGTGTGTGAACACACGTGTGTGTTCATGTGTGGACACGTGTGTGTGTGTGAACAGGGGTGTGTGTGTGTGAACAGGTGTGTGTGTGAACACGTGTGTGTGTGAACACGTGTATTTGTATGAACACGTGTGTGTGTGAACGTGTGTGTGTGTTTGTGTGTGCACACGTGTGTGTGTGTGTGAACACGTGTGTGTGTGAATGTGTGTGTGTGAACGTGTGTATGTGAACACATGTGTGTATGTGAACGGGTGTGTGTTAACATGTGTGTGTGTGAACACGTGTGTGTGAACACATGTGTGTGTGTGAACATGTGTGTGTGTGAACACGTGTGTGTGTGAACACGTGTGTGTGTGAACACGTGTGTGTGTGTGTGTGAACAGGTGTGTGTGTGTGAACAGGTGTGTGTGTGTGAATCGGTGTGTGTGTGTGTGAACCGGTGTGTGTGTGTGAACCGGTAGGTGTGTGAATACGTGTGTGTCTGTGTGTGTGTGTGTGAACACGTGTGTGTATGAGTGAACACGTGTGTGTGTGTGTGAACAGGTGTGTGTGTGTGAACACGTGTGTGTGTGAACAGGTGTGTGTGTGTGAACACGTGTGTGTGTGTGAACAGGTGTGTGTGTGTGAACACGTGTGTGTGTGAACACGTGTATTTGTATGAACACGTGTGCGTGTGAACGTGTGTGTGTGTTTGTGTGAGAACACGTGTGTGTGTGAGAAAACGTGTGTGTGTGTGAGAACACGTGTGTGTGTGAGAACATGTATGTGTGAGAACACGTGTGTGTGTGAGAACACGTGTGTGTGTGTGAACAGGTGTGTGTTTGTGTGAAAAGGTGTGTGTGTGTCTGTGTGTGAACCCGTGTGTGTCTGTGTGTGAACACGTGTGTGTGAGAGAACAGGTGTGTGTGTGAGAACATGTATGTGTGAGAACACGTGTGTGTGTGAGAACACGTGTGTGTGTGTGAACAGGTGTGTGTGTGTGTGTGTGAGAACAGGTGTGTGTGTCTGTGTGTGAACCCGTGTGTGTCTGTGTGTGAACACGTGTGTGTGAGAGAACAGGTGTGTGTGTGTGAACACGTGTGTGTGTGAACACGTGTCTGTGTGTGAACACGTGTGTGTGTGCGTGTGTGTGAACAAGTGTGTGTGTGTGTGAACAAGTGTGTGTGTGAACACGTGTGTGTGTGAACATGTGTGTGTGTGAGAAAACGTGTGTGAGTGTGTGAGAACACGTGTGTGTGAGAACAAGTGTGTGTGAACACGTGTGTGTGTGAGAACACGTATGTGTGTGTGAGAACAGGTGTGTGTGTGTGAACAGGTGTGTGTGTGTGTGAGAACACGTGTGTGTGTGTGAGAACACGTGTGTGTGTGTGTGAACAGGTGTGTGTGTGTGAACAGGTGTGTGTGTGTGTGTGTGAACAAGTGTGTGTGTGAACACGTGTGTGTGTGAAAAGGTGTGTGTGTGAACAAGTGTGTGTGTGTGAACACGTGTGAGTGTGTGAACAGGTGTGTGTGTGTGTGAACACGTGTGTGTGTGTGTGTGTGTGAACACGTGTGTGTGTGTGTGTGTGTGAACGTGTGTGTGTGTGTGACAACGTGTGTGTGTGAACACGTGTGTGTGTGTGTGTGGACACGTGTGTGTGTGTGAGAACACGTGTGTGCGTGCGTGTGTGAACACGTGTGTGCGTGTGTGTGAACACGTGTGTGTGTGCGTGTGTGTGTGAACATGTGTGTGTGAGTGTGAACGTGTGTGTTTGTGTGTGAACACGTGTGTGTGTGTGAACACGTGTGTGTGTGAACAGGTGTGTGTGTGTGAACACGTGTGTGTGTGAGAACACGTGTGTGTGTGTGAACAGGTGTGTGTGTGAACACGTGTGTGTGTGTGAACAAATGTGTGTGTGTGTGAACAGGTGTGTGTGTGTAAACAGGTGTGTGTGTGTGAACGCGTGTGTGTGTGTGAACGCGTGTGTGTGTGTGTGTGTGAACACGTGTGTGTGTGTGCAAACAGGTGTGTGTGTGTGAACACGTGTGTGTGTGAACACGTGTGTCTGCGTGTGGACACGTGTGTGTGTGTGTGAGAACACGTGTGTGTGTGCATGTTTGGACACGTGTGTGTGTGTACAGGGGTGTGTGTGTGTGAACAGGTGTGTGTGTGAACACGTGTGTGTGTGTGAACACGTGTATTTGTATGAACACGTGTGTGTGTGAACGTGTGTGTGTGTTTGTGTGTGCACACGTGTGTGTGTGTGAACACGTGTGTGTGTGAATGTGTGTGTGTGAACGTGTGTATGTGAACACATGTGTGTATGTGAACGGGTGTGTGTTAACATGTGTGTGTGTGAACACGTGTGTGTGAACACATGTGTGTGTGTGAACATGTGTGTGTGTGAACACGTGTGTGTGTGAACACGTGTGTGTGTGAACACGTGTGTGTGTGTGTGTGAACAGGTGTGTGTGTGTGAACAGGTGTGTGTGTGTGTATCGGTGTGTGTGTGTGTGTGTGAACCGGTGTGTGTGTGTGTGTGTGAACCGGTGTGTGTGTGAATACGTGTGTGTCTGTGTGTGTGTGTGTGAACACGTGTGTGTGTGAGTGAACACGTGTGTGTGTGTGTGAACAGGTGTGTGTGTGTGAACACGTGTGTGTGTGTGAACAGGTGTGTGTGTGTGAACACGTGTGTGTGTGTGAACAGGTGTGTGTGTGTGAACACGTGTGTGTGTGTGTGAACAGGTGTGTGTGTGAGAACAGGTGTGTGTCTCTGTGTGTGAACCCGTGTGTGTCTGTGTGTGAACACGTGTGTGTGAGAGAACAGGTGTGTGTGTGTGAACACGTGTGTGTGTGAACACGTGTCTGTGTGTGAACACTTGTGTGTGTGCGTGTGTGTGAACACGTGTGTGCATGTGTGTGTGAGAACATGTGTGTGTGTGTGAACGTGTGTGTCTGTTTGTGTGTGCACACGTGTGTGTGTGTGAACACGTGTGTGTGTGAATGTGTGTGTGAACTTGTGTATGTGAACACGTGTGTGTATGTGAACGGGTGTGTGTTAACAGGTGTGTGTGTGAACACGTGTGTGTGAACAGGTGTGTGTGTGTGAACAGGTGTGTGTGTGTGAACAAGTGTGTGTGTGAACACGTGTGTGTGTGAACAGGTGTGTGTGTGAACAGGTGTGTGTGTGAACACGTGTGATTGTGTGAACAGGTGTGTGTGTGTGAACACGTGTGTGTGCGTGTGTGTGTGAACACGTGTGTGTGTGTGTGTGAACGTGTGTGTGTGTGTGACAACGTGGGTGTGTGTGAACACATGTGTGCGTGTGTGGACACGTGTGTGTGTGTGAGAACACGTGTGTGCGTGCGTGTGTGAACACGTGTGTGCGTGTGTGTGAACACGTGTGTGTGTGCGTGTGTATGAACATGTGTGTGTGAGTGTGAACGTGTGTGTTTGTGTGTGAACACGTGTGTGTGTGTGAACACGTGTGTGTGTGCGTGTGTGTGAACACGTGTGTGCATGTGTGTGTGAGAACATGTGTGTGTGTGTGAACGTGTGTGTCTGTTTGTGTGTGCACACGTGTGTGTGTGTGTGAACACGTGTGTGTGTGAATGTGTGTGTGTGAACTTGTGTATGTGAACACGTGTGTGTATGTGAATGGGTTTGTGTTAACAGGTGTGTGTGTGAACACGTGTGTGTGAACAGGTGTGTGTGTGTGAACAGGTGTGTGTGTGTGTGTGTGAACAAGTGTGTGTGTGAACACGTGTGTGTGTGAACAGGTGTGTGTGTGAAAACGTGTGTGTGTGAACACGTGTGAGTGTGTGAACAGGTGTGTGTGTGAACACGTGTGTGTGTGTGTGTGTGTGAACACGTGTGTGTGTGTGTGTGTGTGAACACGTGTGTGTGTGTGTGAACGTGTGTGTGTGTGTGACAACGTGTGTGTGTGAACACGTGTGTGTGTGTGTGGACACGTGTGTGTGTGTGAGAACACGTGTGTGCGTGCGTGTGTCAACACGTGTGTGCGTGTGTGTGCGTGTGGACACGTGTGTGTGTGTGTGAACACACGTGTGTGTTCATGTGTGGACACGTGTGTGTGTGTGAACAGGGGTGTGTGTGTGTGAACAGGTGTGTGTGTGAACACGTGTGTGTGTGAACACGTGTATTTGTATGAACACGTGTGTGTGTGAACGTGTGTGTGTGTTTGTGTGTGCACACGTGTGTGTGTGTGTGAACACGTGTGTGTGTGAATGTGTGTGTGTGAACGTGTGTATGTGAACACATGTGTGTATGTGAACGGGTGTGTGTTAACATGTGTGTGTGTGAACACGTGTGTGTGAACACATGTGTGTGTGTGAACATGTGTGTGTGTGAACACGTGTGTGTGTGAACACGTGTGTGTGTGAACACGTGTGTGTGTGTGTGTGAACAGGTGTGTGTGTGTGAACAGGTGTGTGTGTGTGAATCGGTGTGTGTGTGTGTGAACCGGTGTGTGTGTGTGAACCGGTAGGTGTGTGAATACGTGTGTGTCTGTGTGTGTGTGTGTGAACACGTGTGTGTATGAGTGAACACGTGTGTGTGTGTGTGAACAGGTGTGTGTGTGTGAACACGTGTGTGTGTGAACAGGTGTGTGTGTGTGAACACGTGTGTGTGTGTGAACAGGTGTGTGTGTGTGAACACGTGTGTGTGTGAACACGTGTATTTGTATGAACACGTGTGCGTGTGAACGTGTGTGTGTGTTTGTGTGAGAACACGTGTGTGTGTGAGAAAACGTGTGTGTGTGTGAGAACACGTGTGTGTGTGAGAACATGTATGTGTGAGAACACGTGTGTGTGTGAGAACACGTGTGTGTGTGTGAACAGGTGTGTGTTTGTGTGAAAAGGTGTGTGTGTGTCTGTGTGTGAACCCGTGTGTGTCTGTGTGTGAACACGTGTGTGTGAGAGAACAGGTGTGTGTGTGAGAACATGTATGTGTGAGAACACGTGTGTGTGTGAGAACACGTGTGTGTGTGTGAACAGGTGTGTGTGTGTGTGTGTGAGAACAGGTGTGTGTGTCTGTGTGTGAACCCGTGTGTGTCTGTGTGTGAACACGTGTGTGTGAGAGAACAGGTGTGTGTGTGTGAACACGTGTGTGTGTGAACACGTGTCTGTGTGTGAACACGTGTGTGTGTGCGTGTGTGTGAACAAGTGTGTGTGTGTGTGAACAAGTGTGTGTGTGAACACGTGTGTGTGTGAACATGTGTGTGTGTGAGAAAACGTGTGTGAGTGTGTGAGAACACGTGTGTGTGAGAACAAGTGTGTGTGAACACGTGTGTGTGTGAGAACACGTATGTGTGTGTGAGAACAGGTGTGTGTGTGTGAACAGGTGTGTGTGTGTGTGAGAACACGTGTGTGTGTGTGAGAACACGTGTGTGTGTGTGTGAACAGGTGTGTGTGTGTGAACAGGTGTGTGTGTGTGTGTGTGAACAAGTGTGTGTGTGAACACGTGTGTGTGTGAAAAGGTGTGTGTGTGAACAAGTGTGTGTGTGTGAACACGTGTGAGTGTGTGAACAGGTGTGTGTGTGTGTGAACACGTGTGTGTGTGTGTGTGTGTGAACACGTGTGTGTGTGTGTGTGTGTGAACGTGTGTGTGTGTGTGACAACGTGTGTGTGTGAACACGTGTGTGTGTGTGTGTGGACACGTGTGTGTGTGTGAGAACACGTGTGTGCGTGCGTGTGTGAACACGTGTGTGCGTGTGTGTGAACACGTGTGTGTGTGCGTGTGTGTGTGAACATGTGTGTGTGAGTGTGAACGTGTGTGTTTGTGTGTGAACACGTGTGTGTGTGTGAACACGTGTGTGTGTGAACAGGTGTGTGTGTGTGAACACGTGTGTGTGTGAGAACACGTGTGTGTGTGTGAACAGGTGTGTGTGTGAACACGTGTGTGTGTGTGAACAAATGTGTGTGTGTGTGAACAGGTGTGTGTGTGTAAACAGGTGTGTGTGTGTGAACGCGTGTGTGTGTGTGAACGCGTGTGTGTGTGTGTGTGTGAACACGTGTGTGTGTGTGCAAACAGGTGTGTGTGTGTGAACACGTGTGTGTGTGAACACGTGTGTCTGCGTGTGGACACGTGTGTGTGTGTGTGAGAACACGTGTGTGTGTGCATGTTTGGACACGTGTGTGTGTGTACAGGGGTGTGTGTGTGTGAACAGGTGTGTGTGTGAACACGTGTGTGTGTGTGAACACGTGTATTTGTATGAACACGTGTGTGTGTGAACGTGTGTGTGTGTTTGTGTGTGCACACGTGTGTGTGTGTGTGAACACGTGTGTGTGTGAATGTGTGTGTGTGAACGTGTGTATGTGAACACATGTGTGTATGTGAACGGGTGTGTGTTAACATGTGTGTGTGTGAACACGTGTGTGTGAACACATGTGTGTGTGTGAACATGTGTGTGTGTGAACACGTGTGTGTGTGAATCGGTGTGTGTGTGTGTGTGAACCGGTGTGTGTGTGTGTGTGTGAACCGGTGTGTGTGTGAATACGTGTGTGTCTGTGTGTGTGTGTGTGAACACGTGTGTGTGTGAGTGAACACGTGTGTGTGTGTGTGAACAGGTGTGTGTGTGTGAACACGTGTGTGTGTGTGAACAGGTGTGTGTGTGTGAACACGTGTGTGTGTGTGAACAGGTGTGTGTGTGTGAACACGTGTGTGTGTGTGTGAACAGGTGTGTGTGTGAGAACAGGTGTGTGTCTCTGTGTGTGAACCCGTGTGTGTCTGTGTGTGAACACGTGTGTGTGAGAGAACAGGTGTGTGTGTGTGAACACGTGTGTGTGTGAACACGTGTCTGTGTGTGAACACGTGTGTGTGTGCGTGTGTGTGAACACGTGTGTGCATGTGTGTGTGAGAACATGTGTGTGTGTGTGAACGTGTGTGTCTGTTTGTGTGTGCACACGTGTGTGTGTGTGAACACGTGTGTGTGTGAATGTGTGTGTGAACTTGTGTATGTGAACACGTGTGTGTATGTGAACGGGTGTGTGTTAACAGGTGTGTGTGTGAACACGTGTGTGTGAACAGGTGTGTGTGTGTGAACAGGTGTGTGTGTGTGAACAAGTGTGTGTGTGAACACGTGTGTGTGTGAACAGGTGTGTGTGTGAACACGTGTGTGTGTGAACACGTGTGATTGTGTGAACAGGTGTGTGTGTGTGAACACGTGTGTGTGCGTGTGTGTGTGAACACGTGTGTGTGTGTGTGTGAACGTGTGTGTGTGTGTGACAACGTGGGTGTGTGTGAACACATGTGTGCGTGTGTGGACACGTGTGTGTGTGTGAGAACACGTGTGTGCGTGCGTGTGTGAACACGTGTGTGCGTGTGTGTGAACACGTGTGTGTGTGCGTGTGTATGAACATGTGTGTGTGAGTGTGAACGTGTGTGTTTGTGTGTGAACACGTGTGTGTGTGTGAACACGTGTGTGTGTGCGTGTGTGTGAACACGTGTGTGCATGTGTGTGTGAGAACATGTGTGTGTGTGTGAACGTGTGTGTCTGTTTGTGTGTGCACACGTGTGTGTGTGTGTGAACACGTGTGTGTGTGAATGTGTGTGTGTGAACTTGTGTATGTGAACACGTGTGTGTATGTGAATGGGTTTGTGTTAACAGGTGTGTGTGTGAACACGTGTGTGTGAACAGGTGTGTGTGTGTGAACAGGTGTGTGTGTGTGTGTGAACAAGTGTGTGTGTGAACACGTGTGTGTGTGAACAGGTGTGTGTGTGAAAACGTGTGTGTGTGAACACGTGTGAGTGTGTGAACAGGTGTGTGTGTGAACACGTGTGTGTGTGTGTGTGTGTGTGAACACGTGTGTGTGTGTGTGTGTGTGAACACGTGTGTGTGTGTGTGAACGTGTGTGTGTGTGTGACAACGTGTGTGTGTGAACACGTGTGTGTGTGTGTGGACACGTGTGTGTGTGTGAGAACACGTGTGTGCGTGCGTGTGTCAACACGTGTGTGCGTGTGTGTGAACACGTGCGTGTGTGCGTGTGTATGAACATGTGTGTGTGAGTGTGAACGTGTGTGTTTGTGTGTGAACACGTGTGTGTGTGTGAACACGTGTGTGTGTGTGAACAGGTGTGTGTGTGTGTGAACACGTGTGTGTGTGTGTGTGTGTGAACACGTGTGTGTGTGTGTGTGTGAACGTGTGTGTGTGTGTGACAACGTGTGTGTGTGAACACGTGTGTGTGTGTGTGTGGACACGTGTGTGTGTGTGAGAACACGTGTGTGCGTGCGTGTGTGAACACGTGTGTGCGTGTGTGTGAACACGTGTGTGTGTGCGTGTGTGTGTGAACATGTGTGTGTGAGTGTGAACGTGTGTGTTTGTGTGTGAACACGTGTGTGTGTGTGAACACGTGTGTGTGTGAACAGGTGTGTGTGTGTGAACACGTGTGTGTGTGAGAACACGTGTGTGTGTGTGAACAGGTGTGTGTGTGAACACGTGTGTGTGTGTGAACAAATGTGTGTGTGTGTGAACAGGTGTGTGTGTGTAAACAGGTGTGTGTGTGTGAACGCGTGTGTGTGTGTGAACGCGTGTGTGTGTGTGTGTGTGAACACGTGTGTGTGTGTGTGTGTGTGAACACGTGTGTGTGTGTGTGAACGTGTGTGTGTGTGTGACAACGTGTGTGTGTGAACACGTGTGTGTGTGTGGACACGTGTGTGTGTGTGAGAACACGTGTGTGCGTGCGTGTGTCAACACGTGTGTGCGTGTGTGTGAACACGTGTGTGTGTGCGTGTGTATGAACATGTGTGTGTGAGTGTGAACGTGTGTGTTTGTGTGTGAACACGTGTGTGTGTGTGAACACGTGTGTGTGTGTGAACAGGTGTGTGTGTGAACACGTGTGTGTGTGAGAACACGTGTGTGTGTGTAAACAGGTGTGTGTGTGTGAACGTGTGTGTGTGTGTGAACAGGTGTGTATGTGTGTGGGTGAACACGTGTGTGTGTGTGCGAACAGGTGTGTGTGTGTGAACACGTGTGTGTGTGAACACGTGTGTGTGCGTGTGGACACGTGTGTGTGTGTGTGAGAACACGTGTGTGTGCATGTGTGGACACGTGTGTGTGTGTGAACAGGGGTGTGTGTGTGAACAGGTGTGTGTGAGAACACGTGTGTGTGTGAACACGTGTATTTGTATGAACACGTGTATGTATGAACGTGTGTGTGTGTTTGTGTGTGCACACGTGTGTGTGTGTGTGAACACGTGTGTGTGTGAATGTGTGTGTGTGAACGTGTGTATGTGAACACGTGTGTGTGAACACGTGTGTGTGTGAACATGTGTGTGTGTGAACACGTGTGTGTGTGAACATGTGTGTGTGTGTGAACACGTGTGTGTGTGTGTGAACAGGTGTGTGTGTGTGAACAGTTGTGTGTGTGTGAATCAGTGTGTGTGTGTGTGAACCGGTGTGTGTGTGTGTGTGTGTGTGTGAACCGGTGTGTGTGTGTGTGTGAATACGTGTGTGACTGTGTGTGTGTGTGGGTGAACACGTGTGTGTGTGAGTGAACACTTGTGTGTGTGTGTGAACAGGTGTGTGTTTGTGAACACGTGTGTGTGTGTGAACAGGTGTGTGTGTGTGTGTGTGAACACGTGTGTGTGTGTGTGTGTGAACACGTGTGTGTGTGTGTGTGTGAACGTGTGTGTGTGTGTGTGACAACGTGTGTGTGTGAACACGTGTGTGTGTGTGTGGACACGTGTGTGTGTGTGAGAACACGTGTGTGCGTGCGTGTGTGAACACGTGTGTGCGTGTGTGTGAACACGTGTGTGTGTGCGTGTGTGTGTGAACATGTGTGTGTGAGTGTGAACGTGTGTGTTTGTGTGTGAACACGTGTGTGTGTGTGAACACGTGTGTGTGTGAACAGGTGTGTGTGTGTGAACACGTGTGTGTGTGAGAACACGTGTGTGTGTGTGAACAGGTGTGTGTGTGAACACGTGTGTGTGTGTGAACAAATGTGTGTGTGTGTGAACAGGTGTGTGTGTGTAAACAGGTGTGTGTGTGTGAACGCGCGTGTGTGTGTGAACGCTTGTGTGTGTGTGTGTGTGAACACGTGTGTGTGTGTGCAAACAGGTGTGTGTGTGTGAACACGTGTGTGTGTGAACACGTGTGTGTGCGTGTGGACACGTGTGTGTGTGTGTGAACACACGTGTGTGTTCATGTGTGGACACGTGTGTGTGTGTGAACAGGGGTGTGTGTGTGTGAACAGGTGTGTGTGTGAACACGTGTGTGTGTGAACACGTGTATTTGTATGAACACGTGTGTGTGTGAACGTGTGTGTGTGTTTGTGTGTGCACACGTGTGTGTGTGTGTGAACACGTGTGTGTGAATGTGTGTGTGTGAACGTGTGTATGTGAACACATGTGTGTATGTGAACGGGTGTGTGTTAACATGTGTGTGTGTGAACACGTGTGTGTGAACACATGTGTGTGTGTGAACATGTGTGTGTGTGAACACGTGTGTGTGTGAACACGTGTGTGTGTGAACACGTGTGTGTGTGTGTGTGAACAGGTGTGTGTGTGTGAACAGGTGTGTGTGTGTGAATCGGTGTGTGTGTGTGTGAACCGGTGTGTGTGTGTGAACCGGTGTGTGTGTGAATACGTGTGTGTCTGTGTGTGTGTGTGTGAACACGTGTGTGTATGAGTGAACACGTGTGTGTGTGTGTGAACAGGTGTGTGTGTGTGAACACGTGTGTGTGTGAACAGGTGTGTGTGTGTGAACACGTGTGTGTGTGTGAACAGGTGTGTGTGTGTGAACACGTGTGTGTGTGAACACGTGTATTTGTATGAACACGTGTGCGTGTGAACGTGTGTGTGTGTGTGTGTGTGAACCCGTGTGTGTCTGTGTGTGAACACGTGTGTGTGAGAGAACAGGTGTGTGTGTGAGAACATGTATGTGTGAGAACACGTGTGTGTGTGAGAACACGTGTGTGTGTGAGAACACGTGTGTGTGTGTGTGAACAGGTGTGTGTGTGTGAACAGGTGTGTGTGTGTGTGTGAACAAGTGTGTGTGTGAACACGTGTGTGTGTGAAAAGGTGTGTGTGTGAACAAGTGTGTGTGTGTGAACACGTGTGAGTGTGTGAACAGGTGTGTGTGTGTGTGAACACGTGTGTGTGTGTGTGTGTGAACACGTGTGTGTGTGTGTGTGTGAACGTGTGTGTGTGTGTGACAACGTGTGTGTGTGAACACGTGTGTGTGTGTGTGTGGACACGTGTGTGTGTGTGAGAACACGTGTGTGCGTGCGTGTGTGAACACGTGTGTGCGTGTGTGTGAACACGTGTGTGTGTGCGTGTGTGTGTGAACATGTGTGTGTGAGTGTGAACGTGTGTGTTTGTGTGTGAACACGTGTGTGTGTGTGAACACGTGTGTGTGTGAACAGGTGTGTGTGTGTGAACACGTGTGTGTGTGAGAACACGTGTGTGTGTGTGAACAGGTGTGTGTGTGAACACGTGTGTGTGTGTGAACAAATGTGTGTGTGTGTGAACAGGTGTGTGTGTGTGAACACGTGTGTGTGTGAACACGTGTGTGTGCGTGTGGACACGTGTGTGTGTGTGTGAGAACACGTGTGTGTGTGCATGTGTGGACACGTGTGTGTGTGTGAACAGGGGTGTGTGTGTGTGAACAGGTGTGTGTGTGAACACGTGTGTGTGTGAACACGTGTATTTGTATGAACACGTGTGTGTGTGAACGTGTGTGTGTGTTTGTGTGTGAACACGTGTGTGTGTGTGTGTGTGTGAACACGTGTGTGTGTGTGTGAACGTGTGTGTGTGTGTGACAACGTGTGTGTGTGTAAACAGGTGTGTGTGTGTGAACGCGTGTGTGTGTGTGAACGCGTGTGTGTGTGTGTGTGTGAACACGTGTGTGTGTGTGTGTGTGTGAACACGTGTGTGTGTGTGTGAACGTGTGTGTGTGTGTGACAACGTGTGTGTGTGAACACGTGTGTGTGTGTGGACACGTGTGTGTGTGTGAGAACACGTGTGTGCGTGCGTGTGTCAACACGTGTGTGCGTGTGTGTGAACACGTGTGTGTGTGCGTGTGTATGAACATGTGTGTGTGAGTGTGAACGTGTGTGTTTGTGTGTGAACACGTGTGTGTGTGTGAACACGTGTGTGTGTGAACAGGTGTGTGTGTGTGAACACGTGTGTGTGTGAGAACACGTGTGTGTGTGTGAACAGGTGTGTGTGTGAACACGTGTGTGTGTGTGAACAAATGTGTGTGTGTGTGAACAGGTGTGTGTGTGTAAACAGGTGTGTGTGTGTGAACGCGTGTGTGTGTGTGAACGCGTGTGTGTGTGTGTGTGTGAACACGTGTGTGTGTGTGTGTGTGTGAACACGTGTGTGTGTGTGTGAACGTGTGTGTGTGTGTGACAACGTGTGTGTGTGAACACGTGTGTGTGTGTGGACACGTGTGTGTGTGTGAGAACACGTGTGTGCGTGCGTGTGTCAACACGTGTGTGCGTGTGTGTGAACACGTGTGTGTGTGCGTGTGTATGAACATGTGTGTGTGAGTGTGAACGTGTGTGTTTGTGTGTGAACACGTGTGTGTGTGTGAACACGTGTGTGTGTGTGAACAGGTGTGTGTGTGAACACGTGTGTGTGTGAGAACACGTGTGTGTGTGTAAACAGGTGTGTGTGTGTGAACGTGTGTGTGTGTGTGAACAGGTGTGTATGTGTGTGGGTGAACACGTGTGTGTGTGTGCGAACAGGTGTGTGTGTGTGAACACGTGTGTGTGTGAACACGTGTGTGTGCGTGTGGACACGTGTGTGTGTGTGTGAGAACACGTGTGTGTGCATGTGTGGACACGTGTGTGTGTGTGAACAGGGGTGTGTGTGTGAACAGGTGTGTGTGAGAACACGTGTGTGTGTGAACACGTGTATTTGTATGAACACGTGTATGTATGAACGTGTGTGTGTGTTTGTGTGTGCACACGTGTGTGTGTGTGTGAACACGTGTGTGTGTGAATGTGTGTGTGTGAACGTGTGTATGTGAACACGTGTGTGTGAACACGTGTGTGTGTGAACATGTGTGTGTGTGAACACGTGTGTGTGTGAACATGTGTGTGTGTGTGAACACGTGTGTGTGTGTGTGAACAGGTGTGTGTGTGTGAACAGTTGTGTGTGTGTGAATCAGTGTGTGTGTGTGTGAACCGGTGTGTGTGTGTGTGTGTGTGTGTGAACCGGTGTGTGTGTGTGTGTGAATACGTGTGTGACTGTGTGTGTGTGTGGGTGAACACGTGTGTGTGTGAGTGAACACTTGTGTGTGTGTGTGAACAGGTGTGTGTTTGTGAACACGTGTGTGTGTGTGAACAGGTGTGTGTGTGTGTGTGTGAACACGTGTGTGTGTGTGTGTGTGAACACGTGTGTGTGTGTGTGTGTGAACGTGTGTGTGTGTGTGTGACAACGTGTGTGTGTGAACACGTGTGTGTGTGTGTGGACACGTGTGTGTGTGTGAGAACACGTGTGTGCGTGCGTGTGTGAACACGTGTGTGCGTGTGTGTGAACACGTGTGTGTGTGCGTGTGTGTGTGAACATGTGTGTGTGAGTGTGAACGTGTGTGTTTGTGTGTGAACACGTGTGTGTGTGTGAACACGTGTGTGTGTGAACAGGTGTGTGTGTGTGAACACGTGTGTGTGTGAGAACACGTGTGTGTGTGTGAACAGGTGTGTGTGTGAACACGTGTGTGTGTGTGAACAAATGTGTGTGTGTGTGAACAGGTGTGTGTGTGTAAACAGGTGTGTGTGTGTGAACGCGCGTGTGTGTGTGAACGCTTGTGTGTGTGTGTGTGTGAACACGTGTGTGTGTGTGCAAACAGGTGTGTGTGTGTGAACACGTGTGTGTGTGAACACGTGTGTGTGCGTGTGGACACGTGTGTGTGTGTGTGAACACACGTGTGTGTTCATGTGTGGACACGTGTGTGTGTGTGAACAGGGGTGTGTGTGTGTGAACAGGTGTGTGTGTGAACACGTGTGTGTGTGAACACGTGTATTTGTATGAACACGTGTGTGTGTGAACGTGTGTGTGTGTTTGTGTGTGCACACGTGTGTGTGTGTGTGAACACGTGTGTGTGAATGTGTGTGTGTGAACGTGTGTATGTGAACACATGTGTGTATGTGAACGGGTGTGTGTTAACATGTGTGTGTGTGAACACGTGTGTGTGAACACATGTGTGTGTGTGAACATGTGTGTGTGTGAACACGTGTGTGTGTGAACACGTGTGTGTGTGAACACGTGTGTGTGTGTGTGTGAACAGGTGTGTGTGTGTGAACAGGTGTGTGTGTGTGAATCGGTGTGTGTGTGTGTGAACCGGTGTGTGTGTGTGAACCGGTGTGTGTGTGAATACGTGTGTGTCTGTGTGTGTGTGTGTGAACACGTGTGTGTATGAGTGAACACGTGTGTGTGTGTGTGAACAGGTGTGTGTGTGTGAACACGTGTGTGTGTGAACAGGTGTGTGTGTGTGAACACGTGTGTGTGTGTGAACAGGTGTGTGTGTGTGAACACGTGTGTGTGTGAACACGTGTATTTGTATGAACACGTGTGCGTGTGAACGTGTGTGTGTGTGTGTGTGTGAACCCGTGTGTGTCTGTGTGTGAACACGTGTGTGTGAGAGAACAGGTGTGTGTGTGAGAACATGTATGTGTGAGAACACGTGTGTGTGTGAGAACACGTGTGTGTGTGAGAACACGTGTGTGTGTGTGTGAACAGGTGTGTGTGTGTGAACAGGTGTGTGTGTGTGTGTGAACAAGTGTGTGTGTGAACACGTGTGTGTGTGAAAAGGTGTGTGTGTGAACAAGTGTGTGTGTGTGAACACGTGTGAGTGTGTGAACAGGTGTGTGTGTGTGTGAACACGTGTGTGTGTGTGTGTGTGAACACGTGTGTGTGTGTGTGTGTGAACGTGTGTGTGTGTGTGACAACGTGTGTGTGTGAACACGTGTGTGTGTGTGTGTGGACACGTGTGTGTGTGTGAGAACACGTGTGTGCGTGCGTGTGTGAACACGTGTGTGCGTGTGTGTGAACACGTGTGTGTGTGCGTGTGTGTGTGAACATGTGTGTGTGAGTGTGAACGTGTGTGTTTGTGTGTGAACACGTGTGTGTGTGTGAACACGTGTGTGTGTGAACAGGTGTGTGTGTGTGAACACGTGTGTGTGTGAGAACACGTGTGTGTGTGTGAACAGGTGTGTGTGTGAACACGTGTGTGTGTGTGAACAAATGTGTGTGTGTGTGAACAGGTGTGTGTGTGTGAACACGTGTGTGTGTGAACACGTGTGTGTGCGTGTGGACACGTGTGTGTGTGTGTGAGAACACGTGTGTGTGTGCATGTGTGGACACGTGTGTGTGTGTGAACAGGGGTGTGTGTGTGTGAACAGGTGTGTGTGTGAACACGTGTGTGTGTGAACACGTGTATTTGTATGAACACGTGTGTGTGTGAACGTGTGTGTGTGTTTGTGTGTGCACACGTGTGTGTGTGTGTGAACACGTGTGTGTGTGAATGTGTGTGTGTGAACGTGTGTATGTGAACACATGTGTGTATGTGAACGGGTGTGTGTTAACATGTGTGTGTGTGAACACGTGTGTGTGAACACATGTGTGTGTGTGAACACGTGTGTGTGTGAACACGTGTGTGTGTGAACACGTGTGTGTGTGTGTGTGTGAACAGGTGTGTGTGTGTGAACAGGTGTGTGTGTGTGAGAACACGTGTGTGTGTGTGAGAACACGTGTGTGTGTGTGTGAACAGGTGTGTGTGTGTGAACAGGTGTGTGTGTGTGTGTGAACAAGTGTGTGTGTGAACACGTGTGTGTGTGAACAGGTGTGTGTGTGAACACGTGTGTGTGTGAACACGTGTGATTGTGTGAACAGGTGTGTGTGTGTGAACACGTGTGTGTGCGTGTGTGTGTGAACACGTGTGTGTGTGTGTGTGAACGTGTGTGTGTGTGTGACAACGTGGGTGTGTGTGAACACATGTGTGCGTGTGTGGACACGTGTGTGTGTGTGAGAACACGTGTGTGCGTGCGTGTGTGAACACGTGTGTGCGTGTGTGTGAACACGTGTGTGTGCGTGTGTATGAACATGTGTGTGTGAGTGTGAACGTGTGTGTTTGTGTGTGAACACGTGTGTGTGTGTGAACACGTGTGTGTGTGCGTGTGTGTGAACACGTGTGTGCATGTGTGTGTGAGAACATGTGTGTTTGTGTGAACGTGTGTGTCTGTTTGTGTGTGCACACGTGTGTGTGTGTGTGAACACGTGTGTGTGTGAATGTGTGTGTGTGAACTTGTGTATGTGAACACGTGTGTGTATGTGAATGGGTTTGTGTTAACAGGTGTGTGTGTGAACACGTGTGTGTGAACAGGTGTGTGTGTGTGAACAGGTGTGTGTGTGTGTGTGTGAACAAGTGTGTGTGTGAACACGTGTGTGTGTGAACAGGTGTGTGTGTGAAAACGTGTGTGTGTGAACACGTGTGAGTGTGTGAACAGGTGTGTGTGTGAACACGTGTGTGTGTGTGTGTGTGTGTGTGTGAACACGTGTGTGTGTGTGTGTGTGTGAACACGTGTGTGTGTGTGTGAACGTGTGTGTGTGTGTGACAACGTGTGTGTGTGAACACGTGTGTGTGTGTGTGGACACGTGTGTGTGTGTGAGAACACGTGTGTGCGTGCGTGTGTCAACACGTGTGTGCGTGTGTGTGAACACGTGCGTGTGTGCGTGTGTATGAACATGTGTGTGTGAGTGTGAACGTGTGTGTTTGTGTGTGAACACGTGTGTGTGTGTGAACACGTGTGTGTGTGTGAACAGGTGTGTGTGTGTGTGAACACGTGTGTGTGTGTGTGTGTGAACACGTGTGTGTGTGTGTGTGTGTGAACGTGTGTGTGTGTGTGACAACGTGTGTGTGTGAACACGTGTGTGTGTGTGTGTGGACACGTGTGTGTGTGTGAGAACACGTGTGTGCGTGCGTGTGTGAACACGTGTGTGCGTGTGTGTGAACACGTGTGTGTGTGCGTGTGTGTGTGAACATGTGTGTGTGAGTGTGAACGTGTGTGTTTGTGTGTGAACACGTGTGTGTGTGTGAACACGTGTGTGTGTGAACAGGTGTGTGTGTGTGAACACGTGTGTGTGTGAGAACACGTGTGTGTGTGTGAACAGGTGTGTGTGTGAACACGTGTGTGTGTGTGAACAAATGTGTGTGTGTGTGAACAGGTGTGTGTGTGTAAACAGGTGTGTGTGTGTGAACGCGTGTGTGTGTGTGAACGCGTGTGTGTGTGTGTGTGTGAACACGTGTGTGTGTGTGTGTGTGTGAACACGTGTGTGTGTGTGTGAACGTGTGTGTGTGTGTGACAACGTGTGTGTGTGAACACGTGTGTGTGTGTGGACACGTGTGTGTGTGTGAGAACACGTGTGTGCGTGCGTGTGTCAACACGTGTGTGCGTGTGTGTGAACACGTGTGTGTGTGCGTGTGTATGAACATGTGTGTGTGAGTGTGAACGTGTGTGTTTGTGTGTGAACACGTGTGTGTGTGTGAACACGTGTGTGTGTGTGAACAGGTGTGTGTGTGAACACGTGTGTGTGTGAGAACACGTGTGTGTGTGTAAACAGGTGTGTGTGTGTGAACGCGTGTGTGTGTGTGAACAGGTGTGTATGTGTGTGGGTGAACACGTGTGTGTGTGTGCGAACAGGTGTGTGTGTGTGAACACGTGTGTGTGTGAACACGTGTGTGTGCGTGTGGACACGTGTGTGTGTGTGTGAGAACACGTGTGTGTGCATGTGTGGACACGTGTGTGTGTGTGAACAGGGGTGTGTGTGTGAACAGGTGTGTGTGAGAACACGTGTGTGTGTGAACACGTGTATTTGTATGAACACGTGTATGTATGAACGTGTGTGTGTGTTTGTGTGTGCACACGTGTGTGTGTGTGTGAACACGTGTGTGTGTGAATGTGTGTGTGTGAACGTGTGTATGTGAACACGTGTGTGTGAACACGTGTGTGTGTGAACATGTGTGTGTGTGAACACGTGTGTGTGTGAACATGTGTGTGTGTGTGAACACGTGTGTGTGTGTGTGAACAGGTGTGTGTGTGTGAACAGGTGTGTGTGTGTGAATCAGTGTGTGTGTGTGTGAACCGGTGTGTGTGTGTGTGTGTGTGTGTGTGAACCGGTGTGTGTGTGTGTGTGAATACGTGTGTGACTGTGTGTGTGTGTGGGTGAACACGTGTGTGTGTGAGTGAACACTTGTGTGTGTGTGTGAACAGGTGTGTGTTTGTGAACACGTGTGTGTGTGTGAACAGGTGTGTGTGTGTGTGTGAACACGTGTGTGTGTGTGTGTGTGAACACGTGTGTGTGTGTGTGTGTGTGAACGTGTGTGTGTGTGTGACAACGTGTGTGTGTGAACACGTGTGTGTGTGTGTGGACACGTGTGTGTGTGTGAGAACACGTGTGTGCGTGCGTGTGTGAACACGTGTGTGCGTGTGTGTGAACACGTGTGTGTGTGCGTGTGTGTGTGAACATGTGTGTGTGAGTGTGAACGTGTGTGTTTGTGTGTGAACACGTGTGTGTGTGTGAACACGTGTGTGTGTGAACAGGTGTGTGTGTGTGAACACGTGTGTGTGTGAGAACACGTGTGTGTGTGTGAACAGGTGTGTGTGTGAACACGTGTGTGTGTGTGAACAAATGTGTGTGTGTGTGAACAGGTGTGTGTGTGTAAACAGGTGTGTGTGTGAACGCGCGTGTGTGTGTGAACGCTTGTGTGTGTGTGTGTGTGAACACGTGTGTGTGTGTGCAAACAGGTGTGTGTGTGTGAACACGTGTGTGTGTGAACACGTGTGTGTGCGTGTGGACACGTGTGTGTGTGTGTGAACACACGTGTGTGTTCATGTGTGGACACGTGTGTGTGTGTGAACAGGGGTGTGTGTGTGTGAACAGGTGTGTGTGTGAACACGTGTGTGTGTGAACACGTGTATTTGTATGAACACGTGTGTGTGTGAACGTGTGTGTGTGTTTGTGTGTGCACACGTGTGTGTGTGTGTGAACACGTGTGTGTGTGAATGTGTGTGTGTGAACGTGTGTATGTGAACACATGTGTGTATGTGAACGGGTGTGTGTTAACATGTGTGTGTGTGAACACGTGTGTGTGAACACATGTGTGTGTGTGAACATGTGTGTGTGTGAACACGTGTGTGTGTGAACACGTGTGTGTGTGAACACGTGTGTGTGTGTGTGTGAACAGGTGTGTGTGTGTGAACAGGTGTGTGTGTGTGAATCGGTGTGTGTGTGTGTGAACCGGTGTGTGTGTGTGAACCGGTGTGTGTGTGAATACGTGTGTGTCTGTGTGTGTGTGTGTGAACACGTGTGTGTATGAGTGAACACGTGTGTGTGTGTGTGAACAGGTGTGTGTGTGTGAACACGTGTGTGTGTGAACAGGTGTGTGTGTGTGAACACGTGTGTGTGTGTGAACAGGTGTGTGTGTGTGAACACGTGTGTGTGTGAACACGTGTATTTGTATGAACACGTGTGCGTGTGAACGTGTGTGTGTGTTTGTGTGAGAACACGTGTGTGTGTGAGAAAACGTGTGTGTGTGTGAGAACACGTGTGTGTGTGAGAACATGTATGTGTGAGAACACGTGTGTGTGTGAGAACACGTGTGTGTGTGTGAACAGGTGTGTGTTTGTGTGAAAAGGTGTGTGTGTGTCTGTGTGTGAACCCGTGTGTGTCTGTGTGTGAACACGTGTGTGTGAGAGAACAGGTGTGTGTGTGAGAACATGTATGTGTGAGAACACGTGTGTGTGTGAGAACACGTGTGTGTGTGTGAGAACACGTGTATGTGTGTGTGTGAGAACACGTGTGTGTGTGTGAACAGGTGTGTGTGTGAGAACATGTGTGTGTGAACACGTGTGTGTGTGTGTGTCTGAATCGGTGTGTGTGTGTGAACAGGTGTGTGTGAACAGGTGTGTGTGTGAACAGGTGTGTGTGTGAACACATGTGTGTGTGTGAACGTGTGTGTGTGTGTCTGTATGTGAACAGGTGTGTGTGTGAACACGTGTGTGTGTGTGTGAACGTGTGTGTGTGTGTGAACGCGTGTGTGTGTGAAAACATGTGTGTGTGTGAACACGTGTGTGTGTGAACAGGTGTGTGCGAGAACAGGTGTGTGTGTCTGTGTGAGAACACGTGTGTGTGTGAGAAAACGTGTGTGTGTGTGAGAACACGTGTGTGTGTGAGAACATGTATGTGTGAGAACACGTGTGTGTGTGAGAACACGTGTGTGTGTGTGAACAGGTGTGTGTGTGTGAACACGTGTGTGTGTGTGAACAGGTGTGTGTGCATGAGAACAGGTGTGTGTGTGTGAACACGTGTGTGTGTGAGAACACGTGTGTGTGAGAGAACAGGTGTGTGTGTGTGTGAACAGGTGTGTGTGTGTGTGAACAGGTGTGTGTGTTTGTGTGAGAACACGTGTGTGTGTGTGAGAACACGTGTGTGTCTGTGAACAGGTGTGTGTGTGTGAACACGTGTGTGTGTGTGAACAGGTGTGTGTGTGTGAACACGTGTGTGTGTGAACAGGTATGTGTGTGAACAGGTGTGTGTGTGTGAACACGTGTGAGTGTGTGAACAGGTGTGTGTGTGTGTGAACACGTGTGTGTGTGTGTGTGAACACGTGTGTGTGTGTGAACTTTTGTGTGTGTGTGACAACGTGTGTGTGTGAACACGTGTGTGTGTGAACACGTGTGTGTGTGTGTGTGAACACGTGTGTGTGTGTGTGTGAACGTGTGTGTGTGTGTGACAACGTGTGTGTGTGAACACGTGTGTGTGTGTGGACACGTGTGTGTGTGTGAGAACACGTGTGTGCGTGCGTGTGTGAACACGTGTGTGCGTGTGTGTGTGTGCATGTGTATGAACATGTGTGTGTGAGTGTGAACGTGTGTGTTTGTGTGTGAACACGTGTGTGTGTGTGAACACGTGTGTGTGTGTGAACAGGTGTGTGTGTGAACACGTGTGTGTGTGAGAACACGTGTGTGTGTGTAAACAGGTGTGTGTGTGTGAACGCGTGTGTGTGTGTGAACAGGTGTGTATGTGTGTGGGTGAACACGTGTGTGTGTGTGCGAACAGGTGTGTGTGTGTGAACACGTGTGTGTGTGAACACGTGTGTGTGCGTGTGGACACGTGTGTGTGTGTGTGAGAACACGTGTGTGTGCATGTGTTGACACGTGTGTGTGTGTGAACAGGGGTGTGTGTGTGAACAGGTGTGTGTGAGAACACGTGTGTGTGTGAACACGTGTATTTGCATGAACACGTGTATGTGTGAACGTGTGTGTGTGAACACGTGTGTGTGAACACGTGTGTGTGTGTGAACATGTGTGTGTGTGAACACGTGTGTGTGTGAACATGTGTGTGTGTGTGAACACGTGTGTGTGTGTGTGAACAGGTGTGTGTGTGTGAACAGGTGTGTGTGTGTGAATCAGTGTGTGTGTGTGTGTGAACCGGTGTGTGTGTGTGTGAACAGGTGTGTGTTTGTGAACACGTGTGTGTGTGTGAACAGGTGTGTGTGTGAACACGTGTGTGTGTGTGAACAGGTGTGTGTGTGTGAACACGTGTGTGTGTGTGTGTGAACAGGTGTGTGTGTGAGAACAGGTGTGTGTGTCTGTGTGTGAACGCGTGTGTGTCTGTGTGTGAACACGTGTGTTTGAGAGAACAGGTGTGTGTGTGTGTGAACACGTGTGTGTGTGAACAAGTGTGTGTGTGCGTGTGTGTGAACACGTGTGTGCATGTGTGTGTGAGAACATGTGTGTGTGTGTGAACGTGTGTGTGTGTTTGTGTGTGCACACGAGTGTGTGTGTGTGAACACGTGTGTGTGTGAATGTGTGTGTGTGAACGTGTGTATGTGAACACGTGTGTGTATGTGAACGGGTGTGTGTTAACAGGTGTGTGTGTGAACACGTGTGTGTGAACAGGTGTGTGTGTGTGAACATGTGTGTGTGTGAACACGTGTGTGTGTGTGAACAGGTGTGTGTGTGAACACGTGTGTGTGTGGACAGGTGTGTGTGTGTGTGGACAGGTGTGTGTGTGTGTGAACAGGTGTGTGTGTGTGAACATGTGTGTGTGTGTGAACAGGTGTGTGTTTGTCTGTGTGTGAACAGGTGTGTGTGTGAACAGGTGTGTGTGTGAACACGTGTGTGTGTGAACGTGTGTGTGTGTGAACGTGTGTGTACCTGTGTGTGAACACGTGTGTGTGTATGTGAACACGTGTGTGTGTGTGTGTGTGAACAGGTGTGTGTGTGAACAGGTGTGTGTGTGTGAGAACACGTGTGTTTGTGAGAACACGTGTGTGAGTGAACACGTGTGTGTGTGTGAACAGGTGTGTGTGTGAACAGGTGTGTGTGTGTGAGAACACGTGTATGTGTGTGTGTGAGAACACGTGTGTGTGTGTGAACAGGTGTGTGTGTGAGAACATGTGTGTGTGAACACGTGTGTGTGTGTGTGTGAACAGGTGTGTGTGTGTGAACAGGTGTGTGTGTGAACAGGTGTGTGTGTGTGTGAATCGGTGTGTGTGTGTGAACAGGTGTGTGTGAACAGGTGTGTGTGTGAACAGGTGTGTGTGTGAACACATGTGTGTGTGTGAACGTGTGTGTGTGTGTCTGTATGTGAACAGGTGTGTGTGTGAACACGTGTGTGTGTGTGTGAACGTGTGTGTGTGTGAGAACGCGTGTGTTTGTGTGTGAACACGTGTGTGTGTGTGAACACGTGTGTGTGTGCGTGTGTGTGAACACGTGTGTGCATGTGTGTGTGAGAACATGTGTGTGTGTGTGAACGTGTGTGTCTGTTTGTGTGTGCACACGTGTGTGTGTGTGTGAACACGTGTGTGTGTGAATGTGTGTGTGTGAACTTGTGTATGTGAACACGTGTGTGTATGTGAATGGGTTTGTGTTAACAGGTGTGTGTGTGAACACGTGTGTGTGAACAGGTGTGTGTGTGAACAAGTGTGTGTGTGAACACGTGTGTGTGTGAACAGGTGTGTGTGTGAAAAAGTGTGTGTGTGAACACGTGTGAGTGTGTGAACAGGTGTGTGTGTGAACACGTGTGTGTGTGAACACGTGTGTGTGTGTGTGTGTGTGAACACGTGTGTGTGTGTGTGAACGTGTGTGTGTGTGTGACAACGTGTGTGTGTGTGTGAGAACACGTGTGTGTGCATGTGTGGACACGTGTGTGTGTGTGAACAGGGGTGTGTGTGTGAACAGGTGTGTGTGTGAATGTGTGTGTGTGAACTTGTGTATGTGAACACGTGTGTGTATGTGAATGGGTTTGTGTTAACAGGTGTGTGTGTGAACACGTGTGTGTGAACAGGTGTGTGTGTGTGAACAGGTGTGTGTGTGTGTGTGAACAAGTGTGTGTGTGAACACGTGTGTGTGTGAACAGGTGTGTGTGTGAAAACGTGTGTGTGTGAACACGTGTGAGTGTGTGAACAGGTGTGTGTGTGAACACGTGTGTGTGTGTGTGTGTGTGAACACGTGTGTGTGTGTGTGTGTGTGAACACGTGTGTGTGTGTGTGAACGTGTGTGTGTGACAACGTGTGTGTGTGAACACGTGTGTGTGTGGACACGTGTGTGTGTGTGAGAACACGTGTGTGCGTGCGTGTGTCAACACGTGTGTGCGTGTGTGTGAACACGTGTGTGTGTGCGTGTGTATGAACATGTGTGTGTGAGTGTGAACGTGTGTGTTTGTGTGTGAACACGTGTGTGTGTGTGAACACGTGTGTGTGTGTGAACAGGTGTGTGTGTGAACACGTGTGTGTGTGAGAACACGTGTGTGTGTGTAAACAGGTGTGTGTGTGTGAACGCGCGTGTGTGTGTGAACAGGTGTGTATGTGTGTGGGTGAACACGTGTGTGTGTGTGCGAACAGGTGTGTGTGTGTGAACACGTGTGTGTGTGAACACGTGTGTGTGCGTGTGGACACGTGTGTGTGTGTGTGAGAACACGTGTGTGTGCATGTGTGGACACGTGTGTGTGTGTGAACAGGGGTGTGTGTGTGAACAGGTGTGTGTGTGAATGTGTGTGTGTGAACTTGTGTATGTGAACACGTGTGTGTATGTGAATGGGTTTGTGTTAACAGGTGTGTGTGTGAACACGTGTGTGTGAACAGGTGTGTGTGTGTGAACAGGTGTGTGTGTGTGTGTGAACAAGTGTGTGTGTGAACACGTGTGTGTGTGAACAGGTGTGTGTGTGAAAACGTGTGTGTGTGAACACGTGTGAGTGTGTGAACAGGTGTGTGTGTGAACACGTGTGTGTGTGTGTGTGTGTGAACACGTGTGTGTGTGTGTGTGTGTGAACACGTGTGTGTGTGTGTGAACGTGTGTGTGTGACAACGTGTGTGTGTGAACACGTGTGTGTGTGGACACGTGTGTGTGTGTGAGAACACGTGTGTGCGTGCGTGTGTCAACACGTGTGTGCGTGTGTGTGAACACGTGTGTGTGTGCGTGTGTATGAACATGTGTGTGTGAGTGTGAACGTGTGTGTTTGTGTGTGAACACGTGTGTGTGTGTGAACACGTGTGTGTGTGTGAACAGGTGTGTGTGTGAACACGTGTGTGTGTGAGAACACGTGTGTGTGTGTAAACAGGTGTGTGTGTGTGAACGCGCGTGTGTGTGTGAACAGGTGTGTATGTGTGTGGGTGAACACGTGTGTGTGTGCGAACAGGTGTGTGTGTGTGAACACGTGTGTGTGTGAACACGTGTGTGTGCGTGTGGACACGTGTGTGTGTGTGTGAGAACACGTGTGTGTGCATGTGTGGACACGTGTGTGTGTGTGAACAGGGGTGTGTGTGTGAACAGGTGTGTGTGAGAACACGTGTGTGTGTGAACACGTGTATTTGTATGAACACGTGTATGTATGAACGTGTGTGTGTGTTTGTGTGTGCACACGTGTGTGTGTGTGTGAACACGTGTGTGTGTGAATGTGTGTGTGTGAACGTGTGTATGTGAACACGTGTGTGTGAACACGTGTGTGTGTGAACATGTGTGTGTGTGAACACGTGTGTGTGTGAACATGTGTGTGTGTGAACACGTGTGTGTGTGTGTGAACAGGTGTGTGTGTGTGAACAGGTGTGTGTGTGTGAATCAGTGTGTGTGTGTGTGAACCGGTGTGTGTGTGTGTGTGTGTGTGTGAACCGGTGTGTGTGTGTGTGTGAATACGTGTGTGACTGTGTGTGTGTGTGTGTGAACACGTGTGTGTGTGAGTGAACACTTGTGTGTGTGTGTGAACAGGTGTGTGTTTGTGAACACGTGTGTGTGTGTGAACAGGTGTGTGTGTGTGTGTGAACACGTGTGTGTGTGTGTGTGTGAACACGTGTGTGTGTGTGTGTGAACGTGTGTGTGTGTGTGACAACGTGTGTGTGTGAACACGTGTGTGTGTGTGTGGACACGTGTGTGTGTGTGAGAACACGTGTGTGCGTGCGTGTGTGAACACGTGTGTGCGTGTGTGTGAACACGTGTGTGTGTGCGTGTGTGTGTGAACATGTGTGTGTGAGTGTGAACGTGTGTGTTTGTGTGTGAACACGTGTGTGTGTGTGAACACGTGTGTGTGTGTGAACAGGTGTGTGTGTGTGAACACGTGTGTGTGTGAGAACACGTGTGTGTGTGTGAACAGGTGTGTGTGTGAACACGTGTGTGTGTGTGAACAAATGTGTGTGTGTGTGAACAGGTGTGTGTGTGTAAACAGGTGTGTGTGTGTGAACGCGTGTGTGTGTGTGAACGCTTGTGTGTGTGTGTGTGTGTGAACACGTGTGTGTGTGTGCAAACAGGTGTGTGTGTGTGTGAACACGTGTGTGTGTGAACACGTGTGTGTGCGTGTGGACACGTGTGTGTGTGTGTGAACACACGTGTGTGTTCATGTGTGGACACGTGTGTGTGTGTGAACAGGGGTGTGTGTGTGTGAACAGGTGTGTGTGTGAACACGTGTGTGTGTGAACACGTGTATTTGTATGAACACGTGTGTGTGTGAACGTGTGTGTGTGTTTGTGTGTGCACACGTGTGTGTGTGTGTGTGAACACGTGTGTGTGTGAATGTGTGTGTGTGAACGTGTGTATGTGAACACATGTGTGTATGTGAACGGGTGTGTGTTAACATGTGTGTGTGTGAACACGTGTGTGTGAACACATGTGTGTGTGTGAACATGTGTGTGTGTGAACACGTGTGTGTGTGAACACGTGTGTGTGTGAACACGTGTGTGTGTGTGTGAACAGGTGTGTGTGTGTGAACAGGTGTGTGTGTGTGAATCGGTGTGTGTGTGTGTGAACCGGTGTGTGTGTGTGAACCGGTGTGTGTGTGAATACGTGTGTGTCTGTGTGTGTGTGTGTGAACACGTGTGTGTATGAGTGAACACGTGTGTGTGTGTGTGAACAGGTGTGTGTGTGTGAACACGTGTGTGTGTGAACAGGTGTGTGTGTGTGAACACGTGTGTGTGTGTGAACAGGTGTGTGTGTGTGAACACGTGTGTGTGTGAACACGTGTATTTGTATGAACACGTGTGCGTGTGAACGTGTGTGTGTGTTTGTGTGAGAACACGTGTGTGTGTGAGAAAACGTGTGTGTGTGTGAGAACACGTGTGTGTGTGAGAACATGTATGTGTGAGAACACGTGTGTGTGTGAGAACACGTGTGTGTGTGTGAACAGGTGTGTGTTTGTGTGAAAAGGTGTGTGTGTGTCTGTGTGTGAACCCGTGTGTGTCTGTGTGTGAACACGTGTGTGTGAGAGAACAGGTGTGTGTGTGAGAACATGTATGTGTGAGAACACGTGTGTGTGTGAGAACACGTGTGTGTGTGTGAACAGGTGTGTGTGTGTGTGTGAGAACAGGTGTGTGTGTCTGTGTGTGAACCCGTGTGTGTCTGTGTGTGAACACGTGTGTGTGAGAGAACAGGTGTGTGTGTGTGAACACGTGTGTGTGTGAACACGTGTCTGTGTGTGAACACGTGTGTGTGTGCGTGTGTGTGAACAGGTGTGTGTGTGTGTGAACAAGTGTGTGTGTGAACACGTGTGTGTGTGAACATGTGTGTGTGTGAGAAAACGTGTGTGAGTGTGTGAGAACACGTGTGTGTGAGAACAAGTGTGTGTGAACACGTGTGTGTGTGAGAACACGTATGTGTGTGTGAGAACAGGTGTGTGTGTGTGAACAGGTGTGTGTGTGTGAGAACACGTGTGTGTGTGTGAGAACACGTGTGTGTATGTGTGAACAGGTGTGTGTGTGTGAACAGGTGTGTGTGTGTGTGTGAACAAGTGTGTGTGTGAACACGTGTGTGTGTGAAAAGGTGTGTGTGTGAACAAGTGTGTGTGTGTGAACACGTGTGAGTGTGTGAACAGGTGTGTGTGTGTGTGAACACGTGTGTGTGTGTGTGTGTGTGAACACGTGTGTGTGTGTGTGTGTGAACGTGTGTGTGTGTGTGACAACGTGTGTGTGTGAACACGTGTGTGTGTGTGTGTGGACACGTGTGTGTGTGTGAGAACACGTGTGTGCGTGCGTGTGTGAACACGTGTGTGCGTGTGTGTGAACACGTGTGTGTGTGCGTGTGTGTGTGAACATGTGTGTGTGAGTGTGAACGTGTGTGTTTGTGTGTGAACACGTGTGTGTGTGTGAACACGTGTGTGTGTGAACAGGTGTGTGTGTGTGAACACGTGTGTGTGTGAGAACACGTGTGTGTGTGTGAACAGGTGTGTGTGTGAACACGTGTGTGTGTGTGAACAAATGTGTGTGTGTGTGAACAGGTGTGTGTGTGTAAACAGGTGTGTGTGTGTGAACGCGTGTGTGTGTGTGAACGCGTGTGTGTGTGTGTGTGTGAACACGTGTGTGTGTGTGCAAACAGGTGTGTGTGTGTGAACACGTGTGTGTGTGAACACGTGTGTCTGCGTGTGGACACGTGTGTGTGTGTGTGAGAACACGTGTGTGTGTGCATGTGTGGACACGTGTGTGTGTGTGAACAGGGGTGTGTGTGTGTGAACAGGTGTGTGTGTGAACACGTGTGTGTGTGAACACGTGTATTTGTATGAACACGTGTGTGTGTGAACGTGTGTGTGTGTTTGTGTGTGCACACGTGTGTGTGTGTGTGAACACGTGTGTGTGTGAATGTGTGTGTGTGAACGTGTGTATGTGAACACATGTGTGTATGTGAACGGGTGTGTGTTAACATGTGTGTGTGTGAACACGTGTGTGTGAACACATGTGTGTGTGTGAACATGTGTGTGTGTGAACACGTGTGTGTGTGAACACGTGTGTGTGTGTGTGTGAACAGGTGTGTGTGTGTGAACAGGTGTGTGTGTGTGAATCGGTGTGTGTGTGTGTGTGAACCGGTGTGTGTGTGTGTGTGTGAACCGGTGTGTGTGTGAATACGTGTGTGTCTGTGTGTGTGTGTGTGAACACGTGTGTGTGTGAGTGAACACGTGTGTGTGTGTGTGAACAGGTGTGTGTGTGTGAACACGTGTGTGTGTGTGAACAGGTGTGTGTGTGTGAACACGTGTGTGTGTGTGAACAGGTGTGTGTGTGTGAACACGTGTGTGTGTGTGTGAACAGGTGTGTGTGTGAGAACAGGTGTGTGTCTCTGTGTGTGAACCCGTGTGTGTCTGTGTGTGAACACGTGTGTGTGAGAGAACAGGTGTGTGTGTGTGAACACGTGTGTGTGTGAACACGTGTCTGTGTGTGAACACGTGTGTGTGTGCGTGTGTGTGAACACGTGTGTGCATGTGTGTGTGAGAACATGTGTGTGTGTGTGAACGTGTGTGTCTGTTTGTGTGTGCACACGTGTGTGTGTGTGAACACGTGTGTGTGTGAATGTGTGTGTGTGAACGTGTGTATGTGAACACATGTGTGTATGTGAACGGGTGTGTGTTAACATGTGTGTGTGTGAACACGTGTGTGTGAACACATGTGTGTGTGTGAACATGTGTGTGTGTGAACACGTGTGTGTGTGAACACGTGTGTGTGTGAACACGTGTGTGTGTGTGTGTGAACAGGTGTGTGTGTGTGAACAGGTGTGTGTGTGTGAATCGGTGTGTGTGTGTGTGAACCGGTGTGTGTGTGTGAACCGGTGTGTGTGTGAATACGTGTGTGTCTGTGTGTGTGTGTGTGAACACGTGTGTGTATGAGTGAACACGTGTGTGTGTGTGTGAACAGGTGTGTGTGTGTGAACACGTGTGTGTGTGAACAGGTGTGTGTGTGTGAACACGTGTGTGTGTGTGAACAGGTGTGTGTGTGTGAACACGTGTGTGTGTGAACACGTGTATTTGTATGAACACGTGTGCGTGTGAACGTGTGTGTGTGTGTGTGTGAACCCGTGTGTGTCTGTGTGTGAACACGTGTGTGTGAGAGAACAGGTGTGTGTGTGAGAACATGTATGTGTGAGAACACGTGTGTGTGTGAGAACACGTGTGTGTGTGTGAACAGGTGTGTGTGTGTGTGTGAGAACAGGTGTGTGTGTCTGTGTGTGAACCCGTGTGTGTCTGTGTGTGAACACGTGTGTGTGAGAGAACAGGTGTGTGTGTGTGAACACGTGTGTGTGAACACGTGTCTGTGTGTGAACACGTGTGTGTGTGCGTGTGTGTGAACAGGTGTGTGTGTGTGTGAACAAGTGTGTGTGTGAACACGTGTGTGTGTGAACATGTGTGTGTGTGAGAAAACGTGTGTGAGTGTGTGAGAACACGTGTGTGTGAGAACAAGTGTGTGTGAACACGTGTGTGTGTGAGAACACGTATGTGTGTGCGAGAACAGGTGTGTGTGTGTGAACAGGTGTGTGTGTGTTAGAACACGTGTGTGTGTGTGAGAACACGTGCTTGTGTGTGTGAACAGGTGTGTGTGTGTGAACAGGTGTGTGTGTGTGTGTGAACAAGTGTGTGTGTGAACACGTGTGTGTGTGAAAAGGTGTGTGTGTGAACAAGTGTGTGTGTGTGAACACGTGTGAGTGTGTGAACAGGTGTGTGTGTGTGTGAACACGTGTGTGTGTGTGTGTGTGAACACGTGTGTGTGTGTGTGTGTGAACGTGTGTGTGTGTGTGACAACGTGTGTGTGTGAACACGTGTGTGTGTGTGTGTGGACACGTGTGTGTGTGTGAGAACACGTGTGTGCGTGCGTGTGTGAACACGTGTGTGCGTGTGTGTGAACACGTGTGTGTGTGCGTGTGTGTGTGAACATGTGTGTGTGAGTGTGAACGTGTGTGTTTGTGTGTGAACACGTGTGTGTGTGTGAACACGTGTGTGTGTGAACAGGTGTGTGTGTGTGAACACGTGTGTGTGTGAGAACACGTGTGTGTGTGTGAACAGGTGTGTGTGTGAACACGTGTGTGTGTGTGAACAAATGTGTGTGTGTGTGAACAGGTGTGTGTGTGTAAACAGGTGTGTGTGTGTGAACGCGTGTGTGTGTGTGAACGCGTGTGTGTGTGTGTGTGAACACGTGTGTGTGTGTGCAAACAGGTGTGTGTGTGTGAACACGTGTGTGTGTGAACACGTGTGTGTGCGTGTGGACACGTGTGTGTGTGTGTGAGAACACGTGTGTGTGTGCATGTGTGGACACGTGTGTGTGTGTGAACAGGGGTGTGTGTGTGTGAACAGGTGTGTGTGTGAACACGTGTGTGTGTGAACACGTGTATTTGTATGAACACGTGTGTGTGTGAACGTGTGTGTGTGTTTGTGTGTGCACACGTGTGTGTGTGTGTGAACACGTGTGTGTGTGAATGTGTGTGTGTGAACGTGTGTATGTGAACACATGTGTGTATGTGAACGGGTGTGTGTTAACATGTGTGTGTGTGAACACGTGTGTGTGAACACATGTGTGTGTGAACACGTGTGTGTGTGAACACGTGTGTGTGTGAACACGTGTGTGTGTGTGTGTGAGAACAGGTGTGTGTGTGTGAACAGGTGTGTGTGTGTGAGAACACGTGTGTGTGTGTGAGAACACGTGTGTGTGTGTGTGAACAGGTGTGTGTGTGTGAACAGGTGTGTGTGTGTGTGAACAAGTGTGTGTGTGAACACGTGTGTGTGTGAACAGGTGTGTGTGTGAACACGTGTGTGTGTGAACACGTGTGATTGTGTGAACAGGTGTGTGTGTGTGAACACGTGTGTGTGCGTGTGTGTGTGAACACGTGTGTGTGTGTGTGTGAACGTGTGTGTGTGTGTGACAACGTGGGTGTGTGTGAACACATGTGTGCGTGTGTGGACACGTGTGTGTGTGTGAGAACACGTGTGTGCGTGCGTGTGTGAACACGTGTGTGCGTGTGTGTGAACACGTGTGTGTGTGCGTGTGTATGAACATGTGTGTGTGAGTGTGAACGTGTGTGTTTGTGTGTGAACACGTGTGTGTGTGTGAACACGTGTGTGTGTGCGTGTGTGTGAACACGTGTGTGCATGTGTGTGTGAGAACATGTGTGTGTGTGTGAACGTGTGTGTCTGTTTGTGTGTGCACACGTGTGTGTGTGTGTGAACACGTGTGTGTGTGAATGTGTGTGTGTGAACTTGTGTATGTGAACACGTGTGTGTATGTGAATGGGTTTGTGTTAACAGGTGTGTGTGTGAACACGTGTGTGTGAACAGGTGTGTGTGTGTGAACAGGTGTGTGTGTGTGTGTGTGAACAAGTGTGTGTGTGAACACGTGTGTGTGTGAACAGGTGTGTGTGTGAAAACGTGTGTGTGTGAACACGTGTGAGTGTGTGAACAGGTGTGTGTGTGAACACGTGTGTGTGTGTGTGTGTGTGTGTGAACACGTGTGTGTGTGTGTGTGTGAACACGTGTGTGTGTGTGTGAACGTGTGTGTGTGTGTGACAACGTGTGTGTGTGAACACGTGTGTGTGTGTGTGGACACGTGTGTGTGTGTGAGAACACGTGTGTGCGTGCGTGTGTCAACACGTGTGTGCGTGTGTGTGAACACGTGCGTGTGTGCGTGTGTATGAACATGTGTGTGTGAGTGTGAACGTGTGTGTTTGTGTGTGAACACGTGTGTGTGTGTGAACACGTGTGTGTGTGTGAACAGGTGTGTGTGTGTGTGAACACGTGTGTGTGTGTGTGTGTGAACACGTGTGTGTGTGTGTGTGTGTGAACGTGTGTGTGTGTGTGACAACGTGTGTGTGTGAACACGTGTGTGTGTGTGTGTGGACACGTGTGTGTGTGTGAGAACACGTGTGTGCGTGCGTGTGTGAACACGTGTGTGCGTGTGTGTGAACACGTGTGTGTGTGCGTGTGTGTGTGAACATGTGTGTGTGAGTGTGAACGTGTGTGTTTGTGTGTGAACACGTGTGTGTGTGTGAACACGTGTGTGTGTGAACAGGTGTGTGTGTGTGAACACGTGTGTGTGTGAGAACACGTGTGTGTGTGTGAACAGGTGTGTGTGTGAACACGTGTGTGTGTGTGAACAAATGTGTGTGTGTGTGAACAGGTGTGTGTGTGTAAACAGGTGTGTGTGTGTGAACGCGTGTGTGTGTGTGAACGCGTGTGTGTGTGTGTGAACACGTGTGTGTGTGTGTGTGTGTGAACACGTGTGTGTGTGTGTGAACGTGTGTGTGTGTGTGACAACGTGTGTGTGTGAACACGTGTGTGTGTGTGGACACGTGTGTGTGTGTGAGAACACGTGTGTGCGTGCGTGTGTCAACACGTGTGTGCGTGTGTGTGAACACGTGTGTGTGTGCGTGTGTATGAACATGTGTGTGTGAGTGTGAACGTGTGTGTTTGTGTGTGCACACGTGTGTGTGTGTGTGAACACGTGTGTGTGTGTGAACAGGTGTGTGTGTGAACACGTGTGTGTGTGAGAACACGTGTGTGTGTGTAAACAGGTGTGTGTGTGTGAACGCGTGTGTGTGTGTGAACAGGTGTGTATGTGTGTGGGTGAACACGTGTGTGTGTGTGCGAACAGGTGTGTGTGTGTGAACACGTGTGTGTGTGAACACGTGTGTGTGCGTGTGGACACGTGTGTGTGTGTGAACAGGGGTGTGTGTGTGAACAGGTGTGTGTGAGAACACGTGTGTGTGTGAACACGTGTATTTGTATGAACACGTGTATGTATGAACGTGTGTGTGTGTTTGTGTGTGCACACGTGTGTGTGTGTGTGAACACGTGTGTGTGTGAATGTGTGTGTGTGAACGTGTGTATGTGAACACGTGTGTGTGAACACGTGTGTGTGTGAACATGTGTGTGTGTGAACACGTGTGTGTGTGAACATGTGTGTGTGTGTGAACACGTGTGTGTGTGTGAACAGGTGTGTGTGTGTGAACAGGTGTGTGTGTGTGAATCAGTGTGTGTGTGTGTGAACCGGTGTGTGTGTGTGTGTGTGTGTGTGTGAACCGGTGTGTGTGTGTGTGTGAATACGTGTGTGACTGTGTGTGTGTGTGGGTGAACACGTGTGTGTGTGAGTGAACACTTGTGTGTGTGTGTGAACAGGTGTGTGTTTGTGAACACGTGTGTGTGTGTGAACAGGTGTGTGTGTGTGTGTGTGAACACGTGTGTGTGTGTGTGTGTGAACACGTGTGTGTGTGTGTGTGTGAACGTGTGTGTGTGTGTGACAACGTGTGTGTGTGAACACGTGTGTGTGTGTGGACACGTGTGTGTGTGTGAGAACACGTGTGTGCGTGCGTGTGTGAACACGTGTGTGCGTGTGTGTGAACACGTGTGTGTGTGCGTGTGTGTGTGAACATGTGTGTGTGAGTGTGAACGTGTGTGTTTGTGTGTGAACACGTGTGTGTGTGTGAACACGTGTGTGTGTGAACAGGTGTGTGTGTGTGAACACGTGTGTGTGTGAGAACACGTGTGTGTGTGTGAACAGGTGTGTGTGTGAACACGTGTGTGTGTGTGAACAAATGTGTGTGTGTGTGAACAGGTGTGTGTGTGTAAACAGGTGTGTGTGTGTGAACGCGCGTGTGTGTGTGAACGCTTGTGTGTGTGTGTGTGAACACGTGTGTGTGTGTGCAAACAGGTGTGTGTGTGTGAACACGTGTGTGTGTGAACACGTGTGTGTGCGTGTGGACACGTGTGTGTGTGTGTGAACACACGTGTGTGTTCATGTGTGGACACGTGTGTGTGTGTGAACAGGGGTGTGTGTGTGTGAACAGGTGTGTGTGTGAACACGTGTGTGTGTGAACACGTGTATTTGTATGAAAACGTGTGTGTGTGAACGTGTGTGTGTGTTTGTGTGTGCACACGTGTGTGTGTGTGTGAACACGTGTGTGTGTGAATGTGTGTGTGTGAACGTGTGTATGTGAACACATGTGTGTATGTGAACGGGTGTGTGTTAACATGTGTGTGTGTGAACACGTGTGTGTGAACACATGTGTGTGTGTGAACATGTGTGTGTGTGAACACGTGTGTGTGTGAACACGTGTGTGTGTGAACACGTGTGTGTGTGTGTGTGAACAGGTGTGTGTGTGTGAACAGGTGTGTGTGTGTGAATCGGTGTGTGTGTGTGTGAACCGGTGTGTGTGTGTGAACCGGTGTGTGTGTGAATACGTGTGTGTCTGTGTGTGTGTGTGTGAACACGTGTGTGTATGAGTGAACACGTGTGTGTGTGTGTGAACAGGTGTGTGTGTGTGAACACGTGTGTGTGTGAACAGGTGTGTGTGTGTGAACACGTGTGTGTGTGTGAACAGGTGTGTGTGTGTGAACACGTGTGTGTGTGAACACGTGTATTTGTATGAACACGTGTGCGTGTGAACGTGTGTGTGTGTTTGTGTGAGAACACGTGTGTGTGTGAGAAAACGTGTGTGTGTGTGAGAACACGTGTGTGTGTGAGAACATGTATGTGTGAGAACACGTGTGTGTGTGAGAACACGTGTGTGTGTGTGAACAGGTGTGTGTTTGTGTGAAAAGGTGTGTGTGTGTCTGTGTGTGAACCCGTGTGTGTCTGTGTGTGAACACGTGTGTGTGAGAGAACAGGTGTGTGTGTGAGAACATGTATGTGTGAGAACACGTGTGTGTGTGAGAACACGTGTGTGTGTGTGTGAGAACACGTGTATGTGTGTGTGTGAGAACACGTGTGTGTGTGTGAACAGGTGTGTGTGTGAGAACATGTGTGTGTGAACACGTGTGTGTGTGTGTGTGAACAGGTGTGTGTGTGTGAACAGGTGTGTGTGTGAACAGGTGTGTGTGTGTCTGAATCGGTGTGTGTGTGTGAACAGGTGTGTGTGAACAGGTGTGTGTGTGAACAGGTGTGTGTGTGAACACGTGTGTGTGTGAACGTGTGTGTGTGTGTCTGTATGTGAACAGGTGTGTGTGTGAACACGTGTGTGTGTGTGTGAACGTGTGTGTGTGTGTGAACGCGTGTGTGTGTGAAAACATGTGTGTGTGTGAACACGTGTGTGTGTGAACAGGTGTGTGCGAGAACAGGTGTGTGTGTCTGTGTGAGAACACGTGTGTGTGTGAGAAAACGTGTGTGTGTGTGAGAACACGTGTGTGTGTGAGAACATGTATGTGTGAGAACACGTGTGTGTGTGAGAACACGTGTGTGTGTGTGAACAGGTGTGTGTGTGTGTGAAAAGGTGTGTGTGTGTGAGAACACGTGTGTGTGTGAGAACACGTGTGCGTGTGTGAACAGGTGTGTGTGTGTGAACACGTGTGTGTGTGTGAACAGGTGTGTGTGTGTGAACACGTGTGTGTGTGTGAACAGGTATGTGTGTGAACAGGTGTGTGTGTGTGAACACGTGTGTGTGTGTGAACAGGTGTGTGTGCATGAGAACAGGTGTGTGTGTGTGAACACGTGTGTGTGTGACAACACGTGTGTGTGAGAGAACAGGTGTGTGTGTGTGTGAACAGGTGTGTGTGTGTGTGAACAGGTGTGTGTGTTTGTGTGAGAACACGTGTGTGTGTGTGAGAACACGTGTGTGTCTGTGAACAGGTGTGTGTGTGTGAACACGTGTGTGTGTGTGAACAGGTGTGTGTGTGTGAACACGTGTGTGTGTGAACAGGTATGTGTGTGAACAGGTGTGTGTGTGTGAACACGTGTGAGTGTGTGAACAGGTGTGTGTGTGTGTGAACACGTGTGTGTGTGTGTGTGAACACGTGTGTGTGTGTGAACTTTTGTGTGTGTGTGACAACGTGTGTGTGTGAACACGTGTGTGTGTGAACACGTGTGTGTGTGTGTGTGAACACGTGTGTGTGTGTGTGTGAACGTGTGTGTGTGTGTGACAACGTGTGTGTGTGAACACGTGTGTGTGTGTGGACACGTGTGTGTGTGTGAGAACACGTGTGTGCGTGCGTGTGTGAACACGTGTGTGCGTGTGTGTGTGTGCGTGTGTATGAACATGTGTGTGTGAGTGTGAACGTGTGTGTTTGTGTGTGAACACGTGTGTGTGTGTGAACACGTGTGTGTGTGTGAACAGGTGTGTGTGTGAACACGTGTGTGTGTGAGAACACGTGTGTGTGTGTAAACAGGTGTGTGTGTGTGAACGTGTGTGTGTGTGTGAACAGGTGTGTATGTGTGTGGGTGAACACGTGTGTGTGTGTGCGAACAGGTGTGTGTGTGTGAACACGTGTGTGTGTGAACACGTGTGTGTGCGTGTGGACACGTGTGTGTGTGTGTGAGAACACGTGTGTGTGCATGTGTTGACACGTGTGTGTGTGTGAACAGGGGTGTGTGTGTGAACAGGTGTGTGTGAGAACACGTGTGTGTGTGAACACGTGTATTTGCATGAACACGTGTATGTGTGAACGTGTGTGTGTGAACACGTGTGTGTGAACACGTGTGTGTGTGTGAACATGTGTGTGTGTGTGAACACGTGTGTGTGTGAACATGTGTGTGTGTGTGAACACGTGTGTGTGTGTGTGAACAGGTGTGTGTGTGTGAACAGGTGTGTGTGTGTGAATCAGTGTGTGTGTGTGTGTGAACCGGTGTGTGTGTGTGTGAACAGGTGTGTGTTTGTGAACACGTGTGTGTGTGTGAACAGGTGTGTGTGTGAACACGTGTGTGTGTGTGAACAGGTGTGTGTGTGTGAACACGTGTGTGTGTGTGTGAACAGGTGTGTGTGTGAGAACAGGTGTGTGTGTCTGTGTGTGAACGCGTGTGTGTCTGTGTGTGAACACGTGTGTTTGAGAGAACAGGTGTGTGTGTGTGTGAACACGTGTGTGTGTGAACAAGTGTGTGTGTGCGTGTGTGTGAACACGTGTGTGCATGAGTGTGTGAGAACATGTGTGTGTGTGTGAACGTGTGTGTGTGTTTGTGTGTGCACACGTGTGTGTGTGTGTGAACACGTGTGTGTGTGAATGTGTGTGTGTGAACGTGTGTATGTGAACACGTGTGTGTATGTGAACGGGTGTGTGTTAACAGGTGTGTGTGTGAACACGTGTGTGTGAACAGGTGTGTGTGTGTGAACATGTGTGTGTGTGAACACGTGTGTGTGTGTGAACAGGTGTGTGTGTGAACACGTGTGTGTGTGGACAGGTGTGTGTGTGTGTGGACAGGTGTGTGTGTGTGTGAACAGGTGTGTGTGTGTGAACATGTGTGTGTGTGTGAACAGGTGTGTGTTTGTCTGTGTGTGAACAGGTGTGTGTGTGAACAGGTGTGTGTGTGAACACGTGTGTGTGTGAACGTGTGTGTGTGTGAACGTGTGTGTACCTGTGTGTGAACACGTGTGTGTGTATGTGAACACGTGTGTGTGTGTGTGTGTGAACAGGTGTGTGTGTGAACAGGTGTGTGTGTGTGAGAACACGTGTGTTTGTGAGAACACGTGTGTGAGTGAACACGTGTGTGTGAGAGAACACGTGTGTGTGTGTGTGTGTGAACAGGTGTGTGTGTGAACAGGTGTGTGTGTGTGAGAACACGTGTATGTGTGTGTGTGTGAACACGTGTGTGTGTGTGTGTGAACAGGTGTGTGTGTGTGAACAGGTGTGTGTGTGAACAGGTGTGTGTGTGTGTGAATCGGTGTGTGTGTGTGAACAGGTGTGTTGGAACAGGTGTGTGTGTGAACAGGTGTGTGTGTGAACACATGTGTGTGTGTGAACGTGTGTGTGTGTGTCTGTATGTGAACAGGTGTGTGTGTGAACACGTGTGTGTGTGTGAACACGTGTGTGTGTGTAAACAGGTGTGTGTGTGTGAACGCGCGTGTGTGTGTGAACAGGTGTGTATGTGTGTGGGTGAACACGTGTGTGTGTGTGCGAACAGGTGTGTGTGTGTGAACACGTGTGTGTGTGAACACGTGTGTGTGCGTGTGGACACGTGTGTGTGTGTGAGAACACGTGTGTGTGCATGTGTGGACACGTGTGTGTGTGTGAACAGGGGTGTGTGTGTGAACAGGTGTGTGTGAGAACACGTGTGTGTGTGAACACGTGTATTTGTATGAACACGTGTATGTATGAACGTGTGTGTGTCTTTGTGTGTGCACACGTGTGTGTGTGTGTGAACACGTGTGTGTGTGAATGTGTGTGTGTGAACGTGTGTATGTGAACACGTGTGTGTGAACACGTGTGTGTGTGAACATGTGTGTGTGTGAACACGTGTGTGTGTGAACATGTGTGTGTGTGTGAACACGTGTGTGTGTGTGTGAACAGGTGTGTGTGTGTGAACAGGTGTGTGTGTGTGAATCAGTGTGTGTGTGTGTGAACCGGTGTGTGTGTGTGTGTGTGTGTGAACCGGTGTGTGTGTGTGTGTGAATACGTGTGTGACTGTGTGTGTGTGTGTGTGAACACGTGTGTGTGTGAGTGAACACTTGTGTGTGTGTGTGAACAGGTGTGTGTTTGTGAACACGTGTGTGTGTGTGAACAGGTGTGTGTGTGTGTGTGAACACGTGTGTGTGTGTGTGTGTGAACACGTGTGTGTGTGTGTGTGAACGTGTGTGTGTGTGTGACAACGTGTGTGTGTGAACACGTGTGTGTGTGTGTGGACACGTGTGTGTGTGTGAGAACACGTGTGTGCGTGCGTGTGTGAACACGTGTGTGCGTGTGTGTGAACACGTGTGTGTGTGCGTGTGTGTGTGAACATGTGTGTGTGAGTGTGAACGTGTGTGTTTGTGTGTGAACACGTGTGTGTGTGTGTGAACACGTGTGTGTGTGTGAACAGGTGTGTGTGTGTGAACACGTGTGTGTGTGAGAACACGTGTGTGTGTGTGAACAGGTGTGTGTGTGAACACGTGTGTTTGTGTGAACAAATGTGTGTGTGTGTGAACAGGTGTGTGTGTGTAAACAGGTGTGTGTGTGTGAACGCGTGTGTGTGTGTGAACGCTTGTGTGTGTGTGTGTGTGAACACGTGTGTGTGTGTGCAAACAGGTGTGTGTGTGTGAACACGTGTGTGTGTGAACACGTGTGTGTGCGTGTGGACACGTGTGTGTGTGTGTGAACACACGTGTGTGTTCATGTGTGGACACGTGTGTGTGTGTGAACAGGGGTGTGTGTGTGTGAACAGGTGTGTGTGTGAACACGTGTGTGTGTGAACACGTGTATTTGTATGAACACGTGTGTGTGTGAACGTGTGTGTGTGTTTGTGTGTGCACACGTGTGTGTGTGTGTGAACACGTGTGTGTGTGAATGTGTGTGTGTGAACGTGTGTATGTGAACACATGTGTGTATGTGAACGGGTGTGTGTTAACATGTGTGTGTGTGAACACGTGTGTGTGAACACATGTGTGTGTGTGAACATGTGTGTGTGTGAACACGTGTGTGTGTGAACACGTGTGTGTGTGAACACGTGTGTGTGTGTGTGTGAACAGGTGTGTGTGTGTGAACAGGTGTGTGTGTGTGAATCGGTGTGTGTGTGTGTGAACCGGTGTGTGTGTGTGAACCGGTGTGTGTGTGAATACGTGTGTGTCTGTGTGTGTGTGTGTGTGAACACGTGTGTGTATGAGTGAACACGTGTGTGTGTGTGTGAACAGGTGTGTGTGTGTGAACACGTGTGTGTGTGAACAGGTGTGTGTGTGTGAACACGTGTGTGTGTGTGAACAGGTGTGTGTGTGTGAACACGTGTGTGTGTGAACACGTGTATTTGTATGAACACGTGTGCGTGTGAACGTGTGTGTGTGTTTGTGTGAGAACACGTGTGTGTGTGAGAAAACGTGTGTGTGTGTGAGAACACGTGTGTGTGTGAGAACATGTATGTGTGAGAACACGTGTGTGTGTGAGAACACGTGTGTGTGTGTGAACAGGTGTGTGTTTGTGTGAAAAGGTGTGTGTGTGTCTGTGTGTGAACCCGTGTGTGTCTGTGTGTGAACACGTGTGTGTGAGAGAACAGGTGTGTGTGTGAGAACATGTATGTGTGAGAACACGTGTGTGTGTGAGAACACGTGTGTGTGTGAACAGGTGTGTGTGTGTGTGTGAGAACAGGTGTGTGTGTCTGTGTGTGAACCCGTGTGTGTCTGTGTGTGAACACGTGTGTGTGAGAGAACAGGTGTGTGTGTGTGAACACGTGTGTGTGTGAACACGTGTCTGTGTGTGAACACGTGTGTGTGTGCGTGTGTGTGAACAGGTGTGTGTGTGTGTGAACAAGTGTGTGTGTGAACACGTGTGTGTGTGAACATGTGTGTGTGTGAGAAAACGTGTGTGAGTGTGTGAGAACACGTGTGTGTGAGAACAAGTGTGTGTGAACACGTGTGTGTGTGAGAACACGTATGTGTGTGTGAGAACAGGTGTGTGTGTGTGAACAGGTGTGTGTGTGTGTGAGAACACGTGTGTGTGTGTGAGAACACGTGTGTGTATGTGTGAACAGGTGTGTGTGTGTGAACAGGTGTGTGTGTGTGTGTGAACAAGTGTGTGTGTGAACACGTGTGTGTGTGAAAAGGTGTGTGTGTGAACAAGTGTGTGTGTGTGAACACGTGTGAGTGTGTGAACAGGTGTGTGTGTGTGTGAACACGTGTGTGTGTGTGTGTGTGAACACGTGTGTGTGTGTGTGTGTGAACGTGTGTGTGTGTGTGACAACGTGTGTGTGTGAACACGTGTGTGTGTGTGTGTGGACACGTGTGTGTGTGTGAGAACACGTGTGTGCGTGCGTGTGTGAACACGTGTGTGCGTGTGTGTGAACACGTGTGTGTGTGCGTGTGTGTGTGAACATGTGTGTGTGAGTGTGAACGTGTGTGTTTGTGTGTGAACACGTGTGTGTGTGTGAACACGTGTGTGTGTGAACAGGTGTGTGTGTGTGAACACGTGTGTGTGTGAGAACACGTGTGTGTGTGTGAACAGGTGTGTGTGTGAACACGTGTGTGTGTGTGTGAACAAATGTGTGTGTGTGTGAACAGGTGTGTGTGTGTAAACAGGTGTGTGTGTGTGAACGCGTGTGTGTGTGTGAACGCGTGTGTGTGTGTGTGTGTGAACACGTGTGTGTGTGTGCAAACAGGTGTGTGTGTGTGAACACGTGTGTGTGTGAACACGTGTGTCTGCGTGTGGACACGTGTGTGTGTGTGTGAGAACACGTGTGTGTGTGCATGTGTGGACACGTGTGTGTGTGTGAACAGGGGTGTGTGTGTGTGAACAGGTGTGTGTGTGAACACGTGTGTGTGTGAACACGTGTATTTGTATGAACACGTGTGTGTGTGAACGTGTGTGTGTGCACACGTGTGTGTGTGTGTGAACACGTGTGTGTGTGAATGTGTGTGTGTGAACGTGTGTATGTGAACACATGTGTGTATGTGAACGGGTGTGTGTTAACATGTGTGTGTGTGAACACGTGTGTGTGAACACATGTGTGTGTGTGAACATGTGTGTGTGTGAACACGTGTGTGTGTGAACACGTGTGTGTGTGAACACGTGTGTGTGTGTGTGTGAACAGGTGTGTGTGTGTGAACAGGTGTGTGTGTGTGAATCGGTGTGTGTGTGTGTGTGAACCGGTGTGTGTGTGTGTGTGTGTGAACCGGTGTGTGTGTGAATACGTGTGTGTCTGTGTGTGTGTGTGTGAACACGTGTGTGTGTGAGTGAACACGTGTGTGTGTGTGTGAACAGGTGTGTGTGTGTGAACACGTGTGTGTGTGTGAACAGGTGTGTGTGTGTGAACACGTGTGTGTGTGTGAACAGGTGTGTGTGTGTGAACACGTGTGTGTGTGTGTGAACAGGTGTGTGTGTGAGAACAGGTGTGTGTCTCTGTGTGTGAACCCGTGTGTGTCTGTGTGTGAACACGTGTGTGTGAGAGAACAGGTGTGTGTGTGTGAACACGTGTGTGTGTGAACACGTGTCTGTGTGTGAACACGTGTGTGTGTGCGTGTGTGTGAACACGTGTGTGCATGTGTGTGTGAGAACATGTGTGTGTGTGTGAACGTGTGTGTCTGTTTGTGTGTGCACACGTGTGTGTGTGTGAACACGTGTGTGTGTGAATGTGTGTGTGAACTTGTGTATGTGAACACGTGTGTGTATGTGAACGGGTGTGTGTTAACAGGTGTGTGTGTGAACACGTGTGTGTGAACAGGTGTGTGTGTGTGAACAGGTGTGTGTGTGTGAACAAGTGTGTGTGTGAACACGTGTGTGTGTGAACAGGTGTGTGTGTGGACACGTGTGTGTGTGAACACGTGTGATTGTGTGAACAGGTGTGTGTGTGTGAACACGTGTGTGTGCGTGTGTGTGTGAACACGTGTGTGTGTGTGTGTGAACGTGTGTGTGTGTGTGACAATATGGGTGTGTGTGAACACATGTGTGCGTGTGTGGACACGTGTGTGTGTGTGAGAACACGTGTGTGCGTGCGTGTGTGAACACGTGTGTGCGTGTGTGTGAACACGTGTGTGTGTGCGTGTGTATGAACATGTGTGTGTGAGTGTGAACGTGTGTGTTTGTGTGTGAACACGTGTGTGTGTGTGAACACGTGTGTGTGTGCGTGTGTGTGAACACGTGTGTGCATGTGTGTGTGAGAACATGTGTGTGTGTGTGAACGTGTGTGTCTGTTTGTGTGTGCACACGTGTGTGTGTGTGAACACGTGTGTGTGTGAATGTGTGTGTGAACTTGTGTATGTGAACACGTGTGTGTATGTGAACGGGTGTGTGTTAACAGGTGTGTGTGTGAACACGTGTGTGTGAACAGGTGTGTGTGTGTGAACAGGTGTGTGTGTGTGAACAAGTGTGTGTGTGAACACGTGTGTGTGTGAACAGGTGTGTGTGTGAACACGTGTGTGTGTGAACACGTGTGATTGTGTGAACAGGTGTGTGTGTGTGAACACGTGTGTGTGCGTGTGTGTGTGAACACGTGTGTGTGTGTGTGTGAACGTGTGTGTGTGTGTGACAATATGGGTGTGTGTGAACACATGTGTGCGTGTGTGGACACGTGTGTGTGTGTGAGAACACGTGTGTGCGTGCGTGTGTGAACACGTGTGTGCGTGTGTGTGAACACGTGTGTGTGTGCGTGTGTATGAACATGTGTGTGTGAGTGTGAACGTGTGTGTTTGTGTGTGAACACGTGTGTGTGTGTGAACACGTGTGTGTGTGCGTGTGTGTGAACACGTGTGTGCATGTGTGTGTGAGAACATGTGTGTGTGTGTGAACGTGTGTGTCTGTTTGTGTGTGCACACGTGTGTGTGTGTGAACACGTGTGTGTGTGAATGTGTGTGTGTGAACTTGTGTATGTGAACACGTGTGTGTATGTGAATGGGTTTGTGTTAACAGGTGTGTGTGTGAACACGTGTGTGTGAACAGGTGTGTGTGTGTGAACAGGTGTGTGTGTGTGTGTGTGTGAACAAGTGTGTGTGTGAACACGTGTGTGTGTGAACAGGTGTGTGTGTGAAAACGTGTGTGTGTGAACACGTGTGAGTGTGTGAACAGGTGTGTGTGTGAACACGTGTGTGTGTGTGTGTGTGAACACGTGTGTGTGTGTGTGTGTGTGTGTGAACACGTGTGTGTGTGTGTGAACGTGTGTGTGTGTGTGACAACGTGTGTGTGTGAACACGTGTGTGTGTGTGGACACGTGTGTGTGTGTGAGAACACGTGTGTGCGTGCGTGTGTCAACACGTGTGTGCGTGTGTGTGAACACGTGCGTGTGTGCGTTTGTATGAACATGTGTGTGTGAGTGTGAACGTGTGTGTTTGTGTGTGAACACGTGTGTGTGTGTGAACACGTGTGTGTGTGTGAACAGGTGTGTGTGTGTGTGAACACGTGTGTGTGTGTGTGTGTGTGAACACGTGTGTGTGTGTGTGTGAACGTGTGTGTGTGTGTGACAACGTGTGTGTGTGAACACGTGTGTGTGTGTGTGTGGACACGTGTGTGTGTGTGAGAACACGTGTGTGCGTGCGTGTGTGAACACGTGTGTGCGTGTGTGTGAACACGTGTGTGTGTGCGTGTGTGTGTGAACATGTGTGTGTGAGTGTGAACGTGTGTGTTTGTGTGTGAACACGTGTGTGTGTGTGAACACATGTGTGTGTGAACAGGTGTGTGTGTGTGAACACGTGTGTGTGTGAGAACACGTGTGTGTGTGTGAACAGGTGTGTGTGTGAACACGTGTGTGTGTGTGAACAAATGTGTGTGTGTGAACAGGTGTGTGTGTGTAAACAGGTGTGTGTGTGTGAACGCGTGTGTGTGTGTGAACGCGTGTGTGTGTGTGTGTGTGAACACGTGTGTGTGTGTGCAAACAGGTGTGTGTGTGTGAACACGTGTGTGTGTGAACACGTGTGTCTGCGTGTGGACACGTGTGTGTGTGTGTGAGAACACGTGTGTGTGTGCATGTGTGGACACGTGTGTGTGTGTGAACAGGGGTGTGTGTGTGTGAACAGGTGTGTGTGTGAACACGTGTGTGTGTGAACACGTGTATTTGTATGAACACGTGTGTGTGTGAACGTGTGTGTGTGTTTGTGTGTGCACACGTGTGTGTGTGTGTGAACACGTGTGTGTGTGAATGTGTGTGTGTGAACGTGTGTATGTGAACACATGTGTGTATGTGAACGGGTGTGTGTTAACATGTGTGTGTGTGAACACGTGTGTGTGAACACATGTGTGTGTGTGAACATGTGTGTGTGTGAACACGTGTGTGTGTGAACACGTGTGTGTGTGAACACGTGTGTGTGTGTGTGTGAACAGGTGTGTGTGTGTGAACAGGTGTGTGTGTGTGAATCGGTGTGTGTGTGTGTGTGAACCGGTGTGTGTGTGTGTGTGTGTGAACCGGTGTGTGTGTGAATACGTGTGTGTCTGTGTGTGTGTGTGTGAACACGTGTGTGTGTGAGTGAACACGTGTGTGTGTGTGTGAACAGGTGTGTGTGTGTGAACACGTGTGTGTGTGTGAACAGGTGTGTGTGTGTGAACACGTGTGTGTGTGTGAACAGGTGTGTGTGTGTGAACACGTGTGTGTGTGTGTGAACAGGTGTGTGTGTGAGAACAGGTGTGTGTCTCTGTGTGTGAACCCGTGTGTGTCTGTGTGTGAACACGTGTGTGTGAGAGAACAGGTGTGTGTGTGTGAACACGTGTGTGTGTGAACACGTGTCTGTGTGTGAACACGTGTGTGTGTGCGTGTGTGTGAACACGTGTGTGCATGTGTGTGTGAGAACATGTGTGTGTGTGTGAACGTGTGTGTCTGTTTGTGTGTGCACACGTGTGTGTGTGTGAACACGTGTGTGTGTGAATGTGTGTGTGAACTTGTGTATGTGAACACGTGTGTGTATGTGAACGGGTGTGTGTTAACAGGTGTGTGTGTGAACACGTGTGTGTGAACAGGTGTGTGTGTGTGAACAGGTGTGTGTGTGTGAACAAGTGTGTGTGTGAACACGTGTGTGTGTGAACAGGTGTGTGTGTGAACACGTGTGTGTGTGAACACGTGTGATTGTGTGAACAGGTGTGTGTGTGTGAACACGTGTGTGTGCGTGTGTGTGTGAACACGTGTGTGTGTGTGTGTGAACGTGTGTGTGTGTGTGACAACGTGGGTGTGTGTGAACACATGTGTGCGTGTGTGGACACGTGTGTGTGTGTGAGAACACGTGTGTGCGTGCGTGTGTGAACACGTGTGTGCGTGTGTGTGAACACGTGTGTGTGTGCGTGTGTATGAACATGTGTGTGTGAGTGTGAACGTGTGTGTTTGTGTGTGAACACGTGTGTGTGTGAACACGTGTGTGTGTGCGTGTGTGTGAACACGTGTGTGCATGTGTGTGTGAGAACATGTGTGTGTGTGTGAACGTGTGTGTCTGTTTGTGTGTGCACACGTGTGTGTGTGTGAACACTTGTGTGTGTGAATGTGTGTGTGTGAACTTGTGTATGTGAACACGTGTGTGTATGTGAATGGGTTTGTGTTAACAGGTGTGTGTGTGAACACGTGTGTGTGAACAGGTGTGTGTGTGTGAACAGGTGTGTGTGTGTGTGTGTGAACAAGTGTGTGTGTGAACACGTGTGTGTGTGAACAGGTGTGTGTGTGAAAACGTGTGTGTGTGAACACGTGTGAGTGTGTGAACAGGTGTGTGTGTGAACACGTGTGTGTGTGTGTGTGAACACGTGTGTGTGTGTGTGTGTGTGAACACGTGTGTGTGTGTGTGAACGTGTGTGTGTGGGTGACAACGTGTGTGTGTGAACACGTGTGTGTGTGTGTGGACACGTGTGTGTGTGTGAGAACACGTGTGTGCGTGCGTGTGTCAACACGTGTGTGCGTGTGTGTGAACACGTGCGTGTGTGCGTGTGTATGAACATGTGTGTGTGAGTGTGAACGTGTGTGTTTGTGTGTGAACACGTGTGTGTGTGTGAACACGTGTGTGTGTGTGAACAGGTGTGTGTGTGAACACGTGTGTGTGTGAGAACACGTGTGTGTGTGTAAACAGGTGTGTGTGTGTGAACGCGTGTGTGTGTGTGAACAGGTGTGTATGTGTGTGGGTGAACACGTGTGTGTGTGTGCGAACAGGTGTGTGTGTGTGAACACGTGTGTGTGCGTGTGGACACGTGTGTGTGTGTGTGAGAACACGTGTGTGTGCATGTGTGGACACGTGTGTGTGTGTGAACAGGGGTGTGTGTGTGAACAGGTGTGTGTGAGAACACGTGTGTGTGTGAACACGTGTATTTGTATGAAAACGTGTATGTATGAACGTGTGTGTGTGTTTGTGTGTGCACACGTGTGTGTGTGTGTGAACACGTGTGTGTGTGAATGTGTGTGTGTGAACGTGTGTATGTGAACACGTGTGTGTGAACACGTGTGTGTGTGTGAACATGTGTGTGTGTGAACACGTGTGTGTGTGAACATGTGTGTGTGTGTGAACACGTGTGTGTGTGTGTGTGAACAGGTGTGTGTGTGTGAACAGGTGTGTGTGTGTGAATCAGTGTGTGTGTGTGTGAACCGGTGTGTGTGTGTGTGTGTGTGTGTGTGAACCGGTGTGTGTGTGTGTGTGAATACGTGTGTGTCTGTGTGTGTGTGTGTGAACACGTGTGTGTGTGAGTGAACACTTGTGTGTGTGTGTGAACAGGTGTGTGTTTGTGAACACGTGTGTGTGTGTGAACAGGTGTGTGTGTGTGTGAACACGTGTGTGTGTGTGTGTGAACACGTGTGTGTGTGTGTGTGTGAACGTGTGTGTGTGTGTGACAACGTGTGTGTGTGAACACGTGTGTGTGTGTGTGGACACGTGTGTGTGTGTGAGAACACGTGTGTGCGTGCGTGTGTGAACACGTGTGTGCGTGTGTGTGAACATGTGTGTGTGTGCGTGTGTGTGTGAACATGTGTGTGTGAGTGTGAACGTGTGTGTTTGTGTGTGAACACGTGTGTGTGTGTGAACACGTGTGTGTGTGTGAACAGGTGTGTGTGTGTGAACACGTGTGTGTGTGAGAACACGTGTGTGTGTGTGAACAGGTGTGTGTGTGAACACGTGTGTGTGTGTGAACAAATGTGTGTGTGTGTGAACAGGTGTGTGTGTGTAAACAGGTGTGTGTGTGTGAACGCGTGTGTGTGTGTGAACGCTTGTGTGTGTGTGTGTGTGAACACGTGTGTGTGTGCAAACAGGTGTGTGTGTGTGAACACGTGTGTGTGTGAACACGTGTGTGTGCGTGTGGACACGTGTGTGTGTGTGTGAGAACACGTGTGTGTGTGCATGTGTGGACACGTGTGTGTGTGTGAACAGGGGTGTGTGTGTGTGAACAGGTATGTGTGTGAACACGTGTGTGTGTGAACACGTGTATTTGTATGAACACGTGTGTGTGTGAACGTGTGTGTGTGTTTGTGTGTGCACACGTGTGTGTGTGTGTGAACACGTGTGTGTGTGAATGTGTGTGTGTGAACGTGTGTATGTGAACACATGTGTGTATGTGAACGGGTGTGTGTTAACATGTGTGTGTGTGAACACGTGTGTGTGAACACATGTGTGTGTGTGAACATGTGTGTGTGTGAACACGTGTGTGTGTGAACACGTGTGTGTGTGAACACGTGTGTGTGTGTGTGAACAGGTGTGTGTGTGTGAACAGGTGTGTGTGTGTGAATCGGTGTGTGTGTGTGTGAACCGGTGTGTGTGTGTGTGTGTGAACCGGTGTGTGTGTGTGAATACGTGTGTGTCTGTGTGTGTGTGTGTGAACACGTGTGTGTGTGAGTGAACACGTGTGTGTGTGTGTGAACAGGTGTGTGTGTGTGAACACGTGTGTGTGTGAACAGGTGTGTGTGTGTGAACACGTGTGTGTGTGTGAACAGGTGTGTGTGTGTGAACACGTGTGTGTGTGTGTGAACAGGTGTGTGTGTGAGAACAGGTGTGTGTCTCTGTGTGTGAACCCGTGTGTGTCTGTGTGTGAACACGTGTGTGTGAGAGAACAGGTGTGTGTGTGTGAACACGTGTGTGTGTGAACACGTGTCTGTGTGTGAACACGTGTGTGTGTGCGTGTGTGTGAACACGTGTGTGCATGTGTGTGTGAGAACATGTGTGTGTGTGTGAACGTGTGTGTCTGTTTGTGTGTGCACACGTGTGTGTGTGTGAACACGTGTGTGTGTGAATGTGTGTGTGAACTTGTGTATGTGAACACGTGTGTGTATGTGAACGGGTGTGTGTTAACAGGTGTGTGTGTGAACACGTGTGTGTGAACAGGTGTGTGTGTGTGATCAGGTGTGTGTGTGTGTGAACAAGTGTGTGTGTGAACACGTGTGTGTGTGAACAGGTGTGTGTGTGAACACGTGTGTGTGTGAACACGTGTGATTGTGTGAACAGGTGTGTGTGTGTGAACACGTGTGTGTGCGTGTGTGTGTGAACACGTGTGTGTGTGTGTGTGAACGTGTGTGTGTGTGTGACAATATGGGTGTGTGTGAACACATGTGTGCGTGTGTGGACACGTGTGTGTGTGTGAGAACACGTGTGTGCGTGCGTGTGTGAACACGTGTGTGCGTGTGTGTGAACACGTGTGTGTGTGCGTGTGTATGAACATGTGTGTGTGAGTGTGAACGTGTGTGTTTGTGTGTGAACACGTGTGTGTGTGTGAACACGTGTGTGTGTGCGTGTGTGTGAACACGTGTGTGCATGTGTGTGTGAGAACATGTGTGTGTGTGTGAACGTGTGTGTCTGTTTGTGTGTGCACACGTGTGTGTGTGTGTGAACACGTGTGTGTGTGAATGTGTGTGTGTGAACTTGTGTATGTGAACAAGTGTGTGTATGTGAATGGGTGTGTGTTAACAGGTGTGTGTGTGAACACGTGTGTGTGAACAGGTGTGTGTGTGTGAACAGGTGTGTGTGTGTGTGTGAACAAGTGTGTGTGAACACGTGTGTGTGAACAGGTGTGTGTGTGAAAACGTGTGTGTGTGAACACGTGTGAGTGTGTGAACAGGTGTGTGTGTGAACACGTGTGTGTGTGTGTGTGTGTGAACACGTGTGTGTGTGTGTGTGTGAACACGTGTGTGTGTGTGAACGTGTGTGTGTGTGTGACAACGTGTGTGTGTGAACACGTGTGTGTGTGTGGACACGTGTGTGTGTGTGAGAACACGTGTGTGCGTGCGTGTGTGAACACGTGTGTGCGTGTGTGTGAACACGTGTGTGTGTGCGTGTGTATGAACATGTGTGTGTGAGTGTGAACGTGTGTGTTTGTGAGTGAACACGTGTGTGTGTGTGAACACGTGTGTGTGTGTGAACAGGTGTGTGTGTGAACACGTGTGTGTGTGAGAACACGTGTGTGTGTGTAAACAGGTGTGTGTGTGTGAACGCGTGTGTGTGTGTGAACAGGTGTGTATGTGTGTGGGTGAACACGTGTGTGTGTGTGCGAACAGGTGTGTGTGTGTGAACACGTGTGTGTGTGAACACGTGTGTGTGCGTGTGGACACGTGTGTGTGTGTGTGAGAACACGTGTGTGTGCATGTGTGGACACGTGTGTGTGTGTGAACAGGGGTGTGTGTGTGAACAGGTGTGTGTGAGAACACGTGTGTGTGTGAACACGTGTATTTGTATGAACACGTGTATGTATGAACGTGTGTGTGTGTTTGTGTGTGCACACGTGTGTGTGTGTGTGAACACGTGTGTGTGTGAATGTGTGTGTGTGAACGTGTGTATGTGAACACGTGTGTGTGAACACGTGTGTGTGTGTGAACATGTGTGTGTGTGTGAACACGTGTGTGTGTGAACATGTGTGTGTGTGTGAACACGTGTGTGTGTGTGTGAACAGGTGTGTGTGTGTGAATCAGTGTGTGTGTGTGTGAACCGGTGTGTGTGTGTGTGTGTGTGTGTGTGTGTGAACCGGTGTGTGTGTGTGTGTGAATACGTGTGTGTCTGTGTGTGTGTGTGTGTGTGAACACGTGTGTGTGTGAGTGAACACGTGTGTGTGTGTGTGAACAGGTGTGTGTTTGTGAACACGTGTGTGTGTGTGAACAGGTGTGTGTGTGTGAACACGTGTGTGTGTGTGAACAGGTGTGTGTGTGTGAACACGTGTGTGTGTGTGTGAACAGGTGTGTGTGTGAGAACAGGTGTGTGTGTCTGTGTGTGAACGCGTGTGTGTCTGTGTGTGAACACGTGTGTGTGAGAACAGGTGTGTGTGTGTGTGAACACGTGTGTGTGTGAACAAGTGTGTGTGTGCGTGTGTGTGAACACGTGTGTGCATGTGTGTGTGAGAACATGTGTGTGTGTGAACATGTGTGTGTGTTTGTGTGTGCACACGTGTGTGTGTGTGTGTGAACACGTGTGTGTGTGAATGTGTGTGTGTGAACGTGTGTATGTGAACACGTGTGTGTATGTGAACGGGTGTGTGTTAACAGGTGTGTGTGTGAACACGTGTGTGTGAACAGGTGTGTGTGTGTGAACATGTGTGTGTGTGAACACGTGTGTGTGTGTGAACAGGTGTGTGTGTGTGAACACGTGTGTGTGTGGACAGGTGTGTGTGTGTGGACAGGTGTGTGTGTGTGTGAACAGGTGTGTGTGTGTGAACATGTGTGTGTGTGTGAACAGGTGTGTGTTTGTCTGTGTGTGAACAGGTGTGTGTGTGAACAGGTGTGTGTGTGATACGTGTGTGTGTGAACGTGTGTGTGTGTGAACGTGTGTGTATCTGTGTGTGAACACGTGTGTGTGTATGTGAACACGTGTGTGTGTGTGTGTGAACAGGTGTGTGTGTGAACAGGTGTGTGTGTGTGAGAACACGTGTGTTTGTGAGAACACGTGTGTGAGTGAACACGTGTGTGTGTGTGAGAACACGTGTGTGTGTGTGTGTGAACAGGTGTGTGTGTGAACAGGTGTGTGTGTGTGAGAACACGTGTATGTGTGTGTGTGAGAACACGTGTGTGTGTGTGAACAGGTGTGTGTGTGAGAACATGTGTGTGTGAACACGTGTGTGTGTGTGTGTGAACAGGTGTGTGTGTGAACAGGTGTGTGTGTGAACAGGTGTGTGTGTGTCTGAATCGGTGTGTGTGTGTGAACAGGTGTGTGTGAACAGGTGTGTGTGTGAACAGGTGTGTGTGTGAACACATGTGTGTGTGTGAACGTGTGTGTGTGTGTCTGTATGTGAACAGGTGTGTGTGTGAACACGTGTGTGTGTGTGTGAACGTGTGTGTGTGTGTGAACGCGTGTGTGTGTGAAAACATGTGTGTGTGTGAACACGTGTGTGTGTGAACAGGTGTGTGCGAGAACAGGTGTGTGTGTCTGTGTGAGAACACGTGTGTGTGTGAGAAAACGTGTGTGTGTGTGAGAACACGTGTGTGTGTGAGAACATGTATGTGTGAGAACACGTGTGTGTGTGAGAACACGTGTGTGTGTGTGTGAACAGGTGTGTGTGTGTGTGAAAAGGTGTGTGTGTGTGAGAACACGTGTGTGTGTGAGAACACGTGTGCGTGTGTGAACAGGTGTGTGTGTGTGAACACGTGTGTGTGTGTGAACAGGTGTGTGTGTGTGAACACGTGTGTGTGTGTGAACAGGTATGTGTGTGAACAGGTGTGTGTGTGTGAACACGTGTGTGTGTGTGAACAGGTGTGTGTGCATGAGAACAGGTGTGTGTGTGTGAACACGTGTGTGTGTGAGAACACGTGTGTGTGAGAGAACAGGTGTGTGTGTGTGTGAACAGGTGTGTGTGTGTGTGAACAGGTGTGTGTGTTTGTGTGAGAACACGTGTGTGTGTGTGAGAACACGTGTGTGTCTGTGAACAGGTGTGTGTGTGTGAACACGTGTGTGTGTGTGAACAGGTGTGTGTGTGTGAACACGTGTGTGTGTGAACAGGTATGTGTGTGAACAGGTGTGTGTGTGTGAACACGTGTGAGTGTGTGAACAGGTGTGTGTGTGTGTGAACACGTGTGTGTGTGTGTGTGTGAACACGTGTGTGTGTGTGAACTTTTGTGTGTGTGTGACAACGTGTGTGTGTGAACACGTGTGTGTGTGAACACGTGTGTGTGTGTGTGTGAACACGTGTGTGTGTGTGTGTGAACGTGTGTGTGTGACAACGTGTGTGTGTGAACACGTGTGTGTGTGTGGACACGTGTGTGTGTGTGAGAACACGTGTGTGCGTGCGTGTGTGAACACGTGTGTGCGTGTGTGTGAACACGTGTGTGTGTGCGTGTGTATGAACATGTGTGTGTGAGTGTGAACGTGTGTGTTTGTGTGTGAACACGTGTGTGTGTGTGAACACGTGTGTGTGTGTGAACAGGTGTGTGTGTGAACACGTGTGTGTGTGAGAACACGTGTGTGTGTGTAAACAGGTGTGTGTGTGTGAACGCGTGTGTGTGTGTGAACAGGTGTGTATGTGTGTGGGTGAACACGTGTGTGTGTGTGTGCGAACAGGTGTGTGTGTGTGAACACGTGTGTGTGTGAACACGTGTGTGTGCGTGTGGACACGTGTGTGTGTGTGTGAGAACACGTGTGTGTGCATGTGTTGACACGTGTGTGTGTGTGAACAGGGGTGTGTGTGTGAACAGGTGTGTGTGAGAACACGTGTGTGTGTGAACACGTGTATTTGCATGAACACGTGTATGTGTGAACGTGTGTGTGTGTTTGTGTGTGCACACGTGTGTGTGTGTGTGAACAATTGTGTGTGTGAATGTGTGTGTGTGAACGTGTGTATGTGAACACGTGTGTGTGTGAACATGTGTGTGTGTGTGAACACGTGTGTGTGTGTGTGAACAGGTGTGTGTGTGTGAACAGGTGTGTGTGTGTGAATCAGTGTGTGTGTGTGTGTGAACCGGTGTGTGTGTGTGTGAACAGGTGTGTGTTTGTGAACACGTGTGTGTGTGTGAACAGGTGTGTGTGTGAACACGTGTGTGTGTGTGAACAGGTGTGTGTGTGTGAACACGTGTGTGTGTGTGTGAACAGGTGTGTGTGTGAGAACAGGTGTGTGTGTCTGTGTGTGAACGCGTGTGTGTCTGTGTGTGAACACGTGTGTTTGAGAGAACAGGTGTGTGTGTGTGTGAACACGTGTGTGTGTGAACAAGTGTGTGTGTGCGTGTGTGTGAACACGTGTGTGCATGTGTGTGTGAGAACATGTGTGTGTGTGTGAACGTGTGTGTGTGTTTGTGTGTGCACACGTGTGTGTGTGTGTGAACACGTGTGTGTGTGAATGTGTGTGTGTGAACGTGTGTATGTGAACACGTGTGTGTATGTGAACGGGTGTGTGTTAACAGGTGTGTGTGTGAACACGTGTGTGTGAACAGGTGTGTGTGTGTGAACATGTGTGTGTGTGAACACGTGTGTGTGTGTGAACAGGTGTGTGTGTGAACACGTGTGTGTGTGGACAGGTGTGTGTGTGTGTGGACAGGTGTGTGTGTGTGTGAACAGGTGTGTGTGTGTGAACATGTGTGTGTGTGTGAACAGGTGTGTGTTTGTCTGTGTGTGAACAGGTGTGTGTGTGAACAGGTGTGTGTGTGAACACGTGTGTGTGTGAACGTGTGTGTGTGTGAACGTGTGTGTACCTGTGTGTGAACACGTGTGTGTGTATGTGAACACGTGTGTGTGTGTGTGTGAACAGGTGTGTGTGTGAACAGGTGTGTGTGTGTGAGAACACGTGTGTTTGTGAGAACACGTGTGTGAGTGAACACGTGTGTGTGTGTGAGAACACGTGTGTGTGTGTGTGTGTGAACAGGTGTGTGTGTGAACAGGTGTGTGTGTGTGAGAACACGTGTATGTGTGTGTGTGAGAACACGTGTGTGTGTGTGAACAGGTGTGTGTGTGAGAACATGTGTGTGTGAACACGTGTGTGTGTGTGTGAACAGGTGTGTGTGTGTGAACAGGTGTGTGTGTGAACAGGTGTGTGTGTGTGTGAATCGGTGTGTGTGTGTGAACAGGTGTGTGTGAACAGGTGTGTGTGTGAACAGGTGTGTGTGTGAACACATGTGTGTGTGTGAACGTGTGTGTGTGTGTCTGTATGTGAACAGGTGTGTGTGTGAACACGTGTGTGTGTGTGTGAACGTGTGTGTGTGTGTGAACGCGTGTGTGTGTGAAAACATGTGTGTGTGTGAACACGTGTGTGTGTGAACAGGTGTGTGCGAGAACAGGTGTGTGTGTCTGTGTGAGAACACGTGTGTGTGTGAGAAAACGTGTGTGTGTGTGAGAACACGTGTGTGTGTGAGAACATGTATGTGTGAGAACACGTGTGTGTGTGAGAACACGTGTGTGTGTGTGAACAGGTGTGTGTGTGTGTGAAAAGGTGTGTGTGTGTGAGAACACTTGTGTGTGTGAGAACACGTGTGTGTGTGTGAACAGGTGTGTGTGTGTGAACACGTGTGTGTGTGTGAACAGGTGTGTGTGTGTGAACACGTGTGTGTGTGTGAACAGGTATGTGTGTGAACAGGTGTGTGTGTGTGAACACGTGTGTGTGTGTGAACAGGTGTGTGTGCATGAGAACAGGTGTGTGTGTGTGAACACGTGTGTGTGTGAGAACACGTGTGTGTGAGAGAACAGGTGTGTGTGTGTGTGAACAGGTGTGTGTGTGTGAACAGGTGTGTGTGTTTGTGTGAGAACACGTGTGTGTGTGTGAGGACACGTGTGTGTGTGTGAACAGGTGTGTGTGTGTGAACACGTGTGTGTGTGTGAACAGGTGTGTGTGTGTGAACACGTGTGTGTGTGAACAGGTATGTGTGTGAACAGGTGTGTGTGTGTGAACACGTGTGAGTGTGTGAACAGGTGTGTGTGTGTGTGAACACGTGTGTGTGTGTGTGTGAACACGTGTGTGTGTGTGTGAACTTTTGTGTGTGTGGACACGTGTGTGTGTGAGAACACGTGTGTGCGTGCGTGTGTGAACACGTGTGTGCGTGTGTGTGAATCGGTGTGTGTGTGAGAACACGTGTGTGCGTGCGTGTGTGAACACGTGTGTGCGTGTGTGTGAACACGTGTGTGTGTGTGAACAGGTGTGTGTGAGTGTGAACGTGTGTGTTTGTGTGTGAACACGTGTGTGTGTGTGAACACGTGTGTGTGAATGAACAGGTGTGTGTGTGTGAACACGTGTGTGTGAGAACACGTGTGTGTGTGTGTGAACAGGTGTGTGTGTGAGAACAGGTGTGTGTGTGAACACGTGTGTGTGTGTGTGTGAACAGGTGTGTGTGTGTGAACAGGTGTGTGTGTGTGAATCGGTGTGTGTGTGAACCGGTGTGTGTGTGTGTGTGTGAACCGGTGTGTGTGTGAATACGTGTGTGTCTGTGTGTGTGTGTGTGAACACGTGTGTGTGTGAGTGAACACGTGTGTGTGTGTGTGAACAGGTGTGTGTGTGTGAACACGTGTGTGTGTGTGAACAGGTGTGTGTGTGTGAACACGTGTGTGTGTGTGAACAGGTGTGTGTGTGTGAACACGTGTGTGTGTGTGTGAACAGGTGTGTGTGTGAGAACAGGTGTGTGTCTCTGTGTGTGAACCCGTGTGTGTCTGTGTGAACACGTGTGTGTGAGAGAACAGGTGTGTGTGTGTGAACACGTGTGTGTGTGAACACGTGTCTGTGTGTGAACACGTGTGTGTGTGCGTGTGTGTGAACACGTGTGTGCATGTGTGTGTGAGAACATGTGTGTGTGTGTGAACGTGTGTGTCTGTTTGTGTGTGCACACGTGTGTGTGTGTGAACACGTGTGTGTGTGAATGTGTGTGTGAACTTGTGTATGTGAACACGTGTGTGTATGTGAACGGGTGTGTGTTAACAGGTGTGTGTGTGAACACGTGTGTGTGAACAGGTGTGTGTGTGTGAACAGGTGTGTGTGGTGTGAACAAGTGTGTGTGTGAACACGTGTGTGTGTGAACAGGTGTGTGTGTGAACACGTGTGTGTGTGAACACGTGTGATTGTGTGAACAGGTGTGTGTGTGTGAACACGTGTGTGTGCGTGTGTGTGTGAACACGTGTGTGTGTGTGTGTGAACGTGTGTGTGTGTGTGACAACGTGGGTGTGTGTGAACACATGTGTGCGTGTGTGGACACGTGTGTATGTGTGAGAACACGTGTGTGCGTGCGTGTGTGAACACGTGTGTGCGTGTGTGTGAACACGTGTGTGTGTGCGTGTGTATGAACATGTGTGTGTGAGTGTGAACGTGTGTGTTTGTGTGTGAACACGTGTGTGTGTGTGAACACGTGTGTGTGTGCGTGTGTGTGAACACGTGTGTGCATGTGTGTGTGAGAACATGTGTGTGTGTGTGAACGTGTGTGTCTGTTTGTGTGTGCACACGTGTGTGTGTGTGTGAACACGTGTGTGTGTGAATGTGTGTGTGTGAACTTGTGTATGTGAACACGTGTGTGTATGTGAATGGGTTTGTGTTAACAGGTGTGTGTGTGAACACGTGTGTGTGAACAGGTGTGTGTGTGTGAACAGGTGTGTGTGTGTGTGTGTGAACAAGTGTGTGTGTGAACACGTGTGTGTGTGAACAGGTGTGTGTGTGAAAACGTGTGTGTGTGAACACGTGTGAGTGTGTGAACAGGTGTGTGTGTGAACACGTGTGTGTGTGTGTGTGTGTGTGAACACGTGTGTGTGTGTGTGTGTGTGTGTGAACACGTGTGTGTGTGTGTGAACGTGTGTGTGTGTGTGACAACGTGTGTGTGTGAACACGTGTGTGTGTGTGGACACGTGTGTGTGTGTGAGAACACGTGTGTGCGTGCGTGTGTCAACACGTGTGTGCGTGTGTGTGAACACGTGCGTGTGTGCGTTTGTATGAACATGTGTGTGTGAGTGTGAACGTGTGTGTTTGTGTGTGAACACGTGTGTGTGTGTGAACACGTGTGTGTGTGTGAACAGGTGTGTGTGTGTGTGAACACGTGTGTGTGTGTGTGTGTGAACACGTGTGTGTGTGTGTGTGTGAACGTGTGTGTGTGTGTGACAACGTGTGTGTGTGAACACGTGTGTGTGTGTGTGTGGACACGTGTGTGTGTGTGAGAACACGTGTGTGCGTGCGTGTGTGAACACGTGTGTGCGTGTGTGTGAACACGTGTGTGTGTGCGTGTGTGTGTGAACATGTGTGTGTGAGTGTGAACGTGTGTGTTTGTGTGTGAACACGTGTGTGTGTGTGAACACGTGTGTGTGTGAACAGGTGTGTGTGTGTGAACACGTGTGTGTGTGAGAACACGTGTGTGTGTGTGAACAGGTGTGTGTGTGAACACGTGTGTGTGTGTGAACAAATGTGTGTGTGTGTGAACAGGTGTGTGTGTGTAAACAGGTGTGTGTGTGTGAACGCGTGTGTGTGTGTGAACGCGTGTGTGTGTGTGTGTGTGAACACGTGTGTGTGTGTGCAAACAGGTGTGTGTGTGTGAACACGTGTGTGTGTGAACACGTGTGTCTGCGTGTGGACACGTGTGTGTGTGTGTGAGAACACGTGTGTGTGCATGTGTGGACACGTGTGTGTGTGTGAACAGGGGTGTGTGTGTGTGAACAGGTGTGTGTGTGAACACGTGTGTGTGTGAACACGTGTATTTGTATGAACACGTGTGTGTGTGAACGTGTGTGTGTGTTTGTGTGTGCACACGTGTGTGTGTGTGTGTGAACACGTGTGTGTGTGAATGTGTGTGTGTGAACGTGTGTATGTGAACACATGTGTGTATGTGAACGGGTGTGTGTTAACATGTGTGTGTGTGAACACGTGTGTGTGAACACATGTGTGTGTGTGAACATGTGTGTGTGTGAACACGTGTGTGTGTGAACACGTGTGATTGTGTGAACAGGTGTGTGTGTGTGAACACGTGTGTGTGCGTGTGTGTGTGAACACGTGTGTGTGTGTGTGTGAACGTGTGTGTGTGTGTGACAATATGGGTGTGTGTGAACACATGTGTGCGTGTGTGGACACGTGTGTGTGTGTGAGAACACGTGTGTGCGTGCGTGTGTGAACACGTGTGTGCGTGTGTGTGAACACGTGTGTGTGCGTGTGTATGAACATGTGTGTGTGAGTGTGAACGTGTGTGTTTGTGTGTGAACACGTGTGTGTGTGTGAACACGTGTGTGTGTGCGTGTGTGTGAACACGTGTGTGCATGTGTGTGTGAGAACATGTGTGTGTGTGTGAACGTGTGTGTCTGTTTGTGTGTGCACACGTGTGTGTGTGTGTGAACACGTGTGTGTGTGAATGTGTGTGTGTGAACTTGTGTATGTGAACAAGTGTGTGTATGTGAATGGGTGTGTGTTAACAGGTGTGTGTGTGAACACGTGTGTGTGAACAGGTGTGTGTGTGTGTGAACAGGTGTGTGTGTGTGTGTGAACAAGTGTGTGTGAACACGTGTGTGTGAACAGGTGTGTGTGTGAAAACGTGTGTGTGTGAACACGTGTGAGTGTGTGAACAGGTGTGTGTGTGAACACGTGTGTGTGTGTGTGTGTGTGAACACGTGTGTGTGTGTGTGTGTGAACACGTGTGTGTGTGTGAACGTGTGTGTGTGACAACGTGTGTGTGTGAACACGTGTGTGTGTGTGGACACGTGTGTGTGTGTGAGAACACGTGTGTGCGTGCGTGTGTGAACACGTGTGTGCGTGTGTGTGAACACGTGTGTGTGTGCGTGTGTATGAACATGTGTGTGTGAGTGTGAACGTGTGTGTTTGTGAGTGAACACGTGTGTGTGTGTGAACACGTGTGTGTGTGTGAACAGGTGTGTGTGTGAACACGTGTGTGTGTGAGAACACGTGTGTGTGTGTAAACAGGTGTGTGTGTGTGAACGCGTGTGTGTGTGTGAACAGGTGTGTATGTGTGTGGGTGAACACGTGTGTGTGTGAGAGAACAGGTGTGTGTGTGTGTGAACACGTGTGTGTGTGAACAAGTGTGTGTGTGCGTGTGTGTGAACACGTGTGTGCATGTGTGTGTGAGAACATGTGTGTGTGTGTGAACATGTGTGTGTGTTTGTGTGTGCACACGTGTGTGTGTGTGTGTGAACACGTGTGTGTGTGAATGTGTGTGTGTGAACGTGTGTATGTGAACACGTGTGTGTATGTGAACGGGTGTGTGTTAACAGGTGTGTGTGTGAACACGTGTGTGTGAACAGGTGTGTGTGTGTGAACATGTGTGTGTGTGAACACGTGTGTGTGTGTGAACAGGTGTGTGTGTGTGAACACGTGTGTGTGTGGACAGGTGTGTGTGTGTGGACAGGTGTGTGTGTGTGTGAACAGGTGTGTGTGTGTGAACATGTGTGTGTGTGTGAACAGGTGTGTGTTTGTCTGTGTGTGAACAGGTGTGTGTGTGAACAGGTGTGTGTGTGATACGTGTGTGTGTGAACGTGTGTGTGTGTGAACGTGTGTGTATCTGTGTGTGAACACGTGTGTGTGTATGTGAACACGTGTGTGTGTGTGTGTGTGTGAACAGGTGTGTGTGTGAACAGGTGTGTGTGTGTGAGAACACGTGTGTTTGTGAGAACACGTGTGTGAGTGAACACGTGTGTGTGTGTGAGAACACGTGTGTGTGTGTGTGTGAACAGGTGTGTGTGTGAACAGGTGTGTGTGTGTGAGAACACGTGTATGTGTGTGTGTGAGAACACGTGTGTGTGTGTGAACAGGTGTGTGTGTGAGAACATGTGTGTGTGAACACGTGTGTGTGTGTGTGTGAACAGGTGTGTGTGTGAACAGGTGTGTGTGTGAACAGGTGTGTGTGTCTGAATCGGTGTGTGTGTGTGAACAGGTGTGTGTGAACAGGTGTGTGTGTGAACAGGTGTGTGTGTGAACACATGTGTGTGTGTGAACGTGTGTGTGTGTGTCTGTATGTGAACAGGTGTGTGTGTGAACACGTGTGTGTGTGTGTGAACGTGTGTGTGTGTGTGAACGCGTGTGTGTGTGAAAACATGTGTGTGTGTGAACACGTGTGTGTGTGAACAGGTGTGTGCGAGAACAGGTGTGTGTGTCTGTGTGAGAACACGTGTGTGTGTGAGAAAACGTGTGTGTGTGTGAGAACACGTGTGTGTGTGAGAACATGTATGTGTGAGAACACGTGTGTGTGTGAGAACACGTGTGTGTGTGTGTGAACAGGTGTGTGTGTGTGTGAAAAGGTGTGTGTGTGTGAGAACACGTGTGTGTGTGAGAACACGTGTGCGTGTGTGAACAGGTGTGTGTGTGTGAACACGTGTGTGTGTGTGAACAGGTGTGTGTGTGTGAACACGTGTGTGTGTGTGAACAGGTATGTGTGTGAACAGGTGTGTGTGTGTGAACACGTGTGTGTGTGTGAACAGGTGTGTGTGCATGAGAACAGGTGTGTGTGTGTGAACACGTGTGTGTGTGAGAACACGTGTGTGTGAGAGAACAGGTGTGTGTGTGTGTGAACAGGTGTGTGTGTGTGTGAACAGGTGTGTGTGTTTGTGTGAGAACACGTGTGTGTGTGTGAGAACACGTGTGTGTCTGTGAACAGGTGTGTGTGTGTGAACACGTGTGTGTGTGTGAACAGGTGTGTGTGTGTGAACACGTGTGTGTGTGAACAGGTATGTGTGTGAACAGGTGTGTGTGTGTGAACACGTGTGAGTGTGTGAACAGGTGTGTGTGTGTGTGAACACGTGTGTGTGTGTGTGTGAACACGTGTGTGTGTGTGTGAACTTTTGTGTGTGTGTGACAACGTGTGTGTGTGAACACGTGTGTGTGTGAACACGTGTGTGTGTGTGTGTGAACACGTGTGTGTGTGTGTGTGAACGTGTGTGTGTGACAACGTGTGTGTGTGAACACGTGTGTGTGTGTGGACACGTGTGTGTGTGTGAGAACACGTGTGTGCGTGCGTGTGTGAACACGTGTGTGCGTGTGTGTGAACACGTGTGTGTGTGCGTGTGTATGAACATGTGTGTGTGAGTGTGAACGTGTGTGTTTGTGTGTGAACACGTGTGTGTGTGTGAACACGTGTGTGTGTGTGAACAGGTGTGTGTGTGAACACGTGTGTGTGTGAGAACACGTGTGTGTGTGTAAACAGGTGTGTGTGTGTGAACGCGTGTGTGTGTGTGAACAGGTGTGTATGTGTGTGGGTGAACACGTGTGTGTGTGTGTGCGAACAGGTGTGTGTGTGTGAACACGTGTGTGTGTGAACACGTGTGTGTGCGTGTGGACACGTGTGTGTGTGTGTGAGAACACGTGTGTGTGCATGTGTTGACACGTGTGTGTGTGTGAACAGGGGTGTGTGTGTGAACAGGTGTGTGTGAGAACACGTGTGTGTGTGAACACGTGTATTTGCATGAACACGTGTATGTGTGAACGTGTGTGTGTGTTTGTGTGTGCACACGTGTGTGTGTGTGTGAACAATTGTGTGTGTGAATGTGTGTGTGTGAACGTGTGTATGTGAACACGTGTGTGTGTGAACATGTGTGTGTGTGTGAACACGTGTGTGTGTGTGTGAACAGGTGTGTGTGTGTGAACAGGTGTGTGTGTGTGAATCAGTGTGTGTGTGTGTGTGAACCGGTGTGTGTGTGTGTGAACAGGTGTGTGTTTGTGAACACGTGTGTGTGTGTGAACAGGTGTGTGTGTGAACACGTGTGTGTGTGTGAACAGGTGTGTGTGTGTGAACACGTGTGTGTGTGTGTGAACAGGTGTGTGTGTGAGAACAGGTGTGTGTGTCTGTGTGTGAACGCGTGTGTGTCTGTGTGTGAACACGTGTGTTTGAGAGAACAGGTGTGTGTGTGTGAACACGTGTGTGTGTGAACAAGTGTGTGTGTGCGTGTGTGTGAACACGTGTGTGCATGTGTGTGTGAGAACATGTGTGTGTGTGTGAACGTGTGTGTGTGTTTGTGTGTGCACACGTGTGTGTGTGTGTGAACACGTGTGTGTGTGAATGTGTGTGTGTGAACGTGTGTATGTGAACACGTGTGTGTATGTGAACGGGTGTGTGTTAACAGGTGTGTGTGTGAACACGTGTGTGTGAACAGGTGTGTGTGTGTGAACATGTGTGTGTGTGAACACGTGTGTGTGTGTGAACAGGTGTGTGTGTGAACACGTGTGTGTGTGGACAGGTGTGTGTGTGTGGACAGGTGTGTGTGTGTGTGAACAGGTGTGTGTGTGTGAACATGTGTGTGTGTGTGAACAGGTGTGTGTTTGTCTGTGTGTGAACAGGTGTGTGTGTGAACAGGTGTGTGTGTGAACACGTGTGTGTGTGAACGTGTGTGTGTGTGAACGTGTGTGTACCTGTGTGTGAACACGTGTGTGTGTATGTGAACACGTGTGTGTGTGTGTGTGAACAGGTGTGTGTGTGAACAGGTGTGTGTGTGTGAGAACACGTGTGTTTGTGAGAACACGTGTGTGAGTGAACACGTGTGTGTGTGTGAGAACACGTGTGTGTGTGTGTGTGTGAACAGGTGTGTGTGTGAACAGGTGTGTGTGTGTGAGAACACGTGTATGTGTGTGTGTGAGAACACGTGTGTGTGTGTGAACAGGTGTGTGTGTGAGAACATGTGTGTGTGAACACGTGTGTGTGTGTGTGAACAGGTGTGTGTGTGTGAACAGGTGTGTGTGTGAACAGGTGTGTGTGTGTGTGAATCGGTGTGTGTGTGTGAACAGGTGTGTGTGAACAGGTGTGTGTGTGAACAGGTGTGTGTGTGAACACATGTGTGTGTGTGAACGTGTGTGTGTGTGTCTGTATGTGAACAGGTGTGTGTGTGAACACGTGTGTGTGTGTGTGAACGTGTGTGTGTGTGTGAACGCGTGTGTGTGTGAAAACATGTGTGTGTGTGAACACGTGTGTGTGTGAACAGGTGTGTGCGAGAACAGGTGTGTGTGTCTGTGTGAGAACACGTGTGTGTGTGAGAAAACGTGTGTGTGTGTGAGAACACGTGTGTGTGTGAGAACATGTATGTGTGAGAACACGTGTGTGTGTGAGAACACGTGTGTGTGTGTGAACAGGTGTGTGTGTGTGTGAAAAGGTGTGTGTGTGTGAGAACACGTGTGTGTGTGAGAACACGTGTGTGTGTGTGAACAGGTGTGTGTGTGTGAACACGTGTGTGTGTGTGAACAGGTGTGTGTGTGTGAACACGTGTGTGTGTGTGAACAGGTATGTGTGTGAACAGGTGTGTGTGTGTGAACACGTGTGTGTGTGTGAACAGGTGTGTGTGCATGAGAACAGGTGTGTGTGTGTGAACACGTGTGTGTGTGAGAACACGTGTGTGTGAGAGAACAGGTGTGTGTGTGTGTGAACAGGTGTGTGTGTGTGAACAGGTGTGTGTGTTTGTGTGAGAACACGTGTGTGTGTGTGAGAACACGTGTGTGCGTGTGAACAGGTGTGTGTGTGTGAACACGTGTGTGTGTGTGAACAGGTGTGTGTGTGTGAACACGTGTGTGTGTGAACAGGTATGTGTGTGAACAGGTGTGTGTGTGTGAACACGTGTGAGTGTGTGAACAGGTGTGTGTGTGTGTGAACACGTGTGTGTGTGTGTGTGAACACGTGTGTGTGTGTGTGAACTTTTGTGTGTGTGGACACGTGTGTGTGTGAGAACACGTGTGTGCGTGCGTGTGTGAACACGTGTGTGCGTGTGTGTGAATCGGTGTGTGTGTGAGAACACGTGTGTGCGTGCGTGTGTGAACACGTGTGTGCGTGTGTGTGAACACGTGTGTGTGTGTGAACAGGTGTGTGTGAGTGTGAACGTGTGTGTTTGTGTGTGAACACGTGTGTGTGTGTGAACACGTGTGTGTGAATGAACAGGTGTGTGTGTGTGAACACGTGTGTGTGAGAACACGTGTGTGTGTGTGTGAACAGGTGTGTGTGTGAGAACAGGTGTGTGTGTGAACACGTGTGTGTGTGTGTGTGAACAGGTGTGTGTGTGTGAACAGGTGTGTGTGTGTGAATCGGTGTGTGTGTGAACCGGTGTGTGTGTGTGTGTGTGAACCGGTGTGTGTGTGAATACGTGTGTGTCTGTGTGTGTGTGTGTGAACACGTGTGTGTGTGAGTGAACACGTGTGTGTGTGTGTGAACAGGTGTGTGTGTGTGAACACGTGTGTGTGTGTGAACAGGTGTGTGTGTGTGAACACGTGTGTGTGTGTGAACAGGTGTGTGTGTGTGAACACGTGTGTGTGTGTGTGAACAGGTGTGTGTGTGAGAACAGGTGTGTGTCTCTGTGTGTGAACCCGTGTGTGTCTGTGTGAACACGTGTGTGTGAGAGAACAGGTGTGTGTGTGTGAACACGTGTGTGTGTGAACACGTGTCTGTGTGTGAACACGTGTGTGTGTGCGTGTGTGTGAACACGTGTGTGCATGTGTGTGTGAGAACATGTGTGTGTGTGTGAACGTGTGTGTCTGTTTGTGTGTGCACACGTGTGTGTGTGTGAACACGTGTGTGTGTGAATGTGTGTGTGAACTTGTGTATGTGAACACGTGTGTGTATGTGAACGGGTGTGTGTTAACAGGTGTGTGTGTGAACACGTGTGTGTGAACAGGTGTGTGTGTGTGAACAGGTGTGTGTGGTGTGAACAAGTGTGTGTGTGAACACGTGTGTGTGTGAACAGGTGTGTGTGTGAACACGTGTGTGTGTGAACACGTGTGATTGTGTGAACAGGTGTGTGTGTGTGAACACGTGTGTGTGCGTGTGTGTGTGAACACGTGTGTGTGTGTGTGTGAACGTGTGTGTGTGTGTGACAACGTGGGTGTGTGTGAACACATGTGTGCGTGTGTGGACACGTGTGTGTGTGTGAGAACACGTGTGTGCGTGCGTGTGTGAACACGTGTGTGCGTGTGTGTGAACACGTGTGTGTGTGCGTGTGTATGAACATGTGTGTGTGAGTGTGAACGTGTGTGTTTGTGTGTGAACACGTGTGTGTGTGTGAACACGTGTGTGTGTGCGTGTGTGTGAACACGTGTGTGCATGTGTGTGTGAGAACATGTGTGTGTGTGTGAACGTGTGTGTCTGTTTGTGTGTGCACACGTGTGTGTGTGTGTGAACACGTGTGTGTGTGAATGTGTGTGTGTGAACTTGTGTATGTGAACACGTGTGTGTATGTGAATGGGTTTGTGTTAACAGGTGTGTGTGTGAACACGTGTGTGTGAACAGGTGTGTGTGTGTGAACAGGTGTGTGTGTGTGTGTGTGAACAAGTGTGTGTGTGAACACGTGTGTGTGTGAACAGGTGTGTGTGTGAAAACGTGTGTGTGTGAACACGTGTGAGTGTGTGAACAGGTGTGTGTGTGAACACGTGTGTGTGTGTGTGTGTGTGTGAACACGTGTGTGTGTGTGTGTGTGTGTGAACACGTGTGTGTGTGTGTGAACGTGTGTGTGTGTGTGACAACGTGTGTGTGTGAACACGTGTGTGTGTGTGGACACGTGTGTGTGTGTGAGAACACGTGTGTGCGTGCGTGTGTCAACACGTGTGTGCGTGTGTGTGAACACGTGCGTGTGTGCGTTTGTATGAACATGTGTGTGTGAGTGTGAACGTGTGTGTTTGTGTGTGAACACGTGTGTGTGTGTGAACACGTGTGTGTGTGTGAACAGGTGTGTGTGTGTGTGAACACGTGAGTGTGTGTGTGTGTGTGAACACGTGTGTGTGTGTGTGTGTGTGAACGTGTGTGTGTGTGTGACAACGTGTGTGTGTGAACACGTGTGTGTGTGTGTGTGGACACGTGTGTGTGTGTGAGAACACGTGTGTGCGTGCGTGTGTGAACACGTGTGTGCGTGTGTGTGAACACGTGTGTGTGTGCGTGTGTGTGTGAACATGTGTGTGTGAGTGTGAACGTGTGTGTTTGTGTGTGAACACGTGTGTGTGTGTGAACACGTGTGTGTGTGAACAGGTGTGTGTGTGTGAACACGTGTGTGTGTGAGAACACGTGTGTGTGTGTGAACAGGTGTGTGTGTGAACACGTGTGTGTGTGTGAACAAATGTGTGTGTGTGTGAACAGGTGTGTGTGTGTAAACAGGTGTGTGTGTGTGAATGCGTGTGTGTGTGTGAACGCGTGTGTGTGTGTGTGTGTGAACACGTGTGTGTGTGTGCAAACAGGTGTGTGTGTGTGAACACGTGTGTGTGTGAACACGTGTGTCTGCGTGTGGACACGTGTGTGTGTGTGTGAGAACACGTGTGTGTGTGCATGTGTGGACACGTGTGTGTGTGTGAACAGGGGTGTGTGTGTGTGAACAGGTGTGTGTGAACACGTGTGTGTGTGAACACGTGTATTTGTATGAACACGTGTGTGTGTGAACGTGTGTGTGTGTTTGTGTGTGCACACGTGTGTGTGTGTGTGTGAACACGTGTGTGTGTGAATGTGTGTGTGTGAACGTGTGTATGTGAACACATGTGTGTATGTGAACGGGTGTGTGTTAACATGTGTGTGTGTGAACACGTGTGTGTGAACACATGTGTGTGTGTGAACATGTGTGTGTGTGAACACGTGTGTGTGTGAACACGTGTGATTGTGTGAACAGGTGTGTGTGTGTGAACACGTGTGTGTGCGTGTGTGTGTGAACACGTGTGTGTGTGTGTGTGAACGTGTGTGTGTGTGACAATATGGGTGTGTGTGAACACATGTGTGCGTGTGTGGACACGTGTGTGTGTGTGAGAACACGTGTGTGCGTGCGTGTGTGAACACGTGTGTGCGTGTGTGTGAACACGTGTGTGTGCGTGTGTATGAACATGTGTGTGTGAGTGTGAACGTGTGTGTTTGTGTGTGAACACGTGTGTGTGTGTGAACACGTGTGTGTGTGCGTGTGTGTGAACACGTGTGTGCATGTGTGTGTGAGAACATGTGTGTGTGTGAACGTGTGTGTCTGTTTGTGTGTGCACACGTGTGTGTGTGTGTGAACACGTGTGTGTGTGAATGTGTGTGTGTGAACTTGTGTATGTGAACAAGTGTGTGTATGTGAATGGGTGTGTGTTAACAGGTGTGTGTGTGAACACGTGTGTGTGAACAGGTGTGTGTGTGTGAACAGGTGTGTGTGTGTGTGTGAACAAGTGTGTGTGAACACGTGTGTGTGAACAGGTGTGTGTGTGAAAACGTGTGTGTGTGAACACGTGTGAGTGTGTGAACAGGTGTGTGTGTGAACACGTGTGTGTGTGTGTGTGAACACGTGTGTGTGTGTGTGTGTGAACACGTGTGTGTGTGTGAACGTGTGTGTGTGTGACAACGTGTGTGTGTGAACACGTGTGTGTGTGTGGACACGTGTGTGTGTGTGAGAACACGTGTGTGCGTGCGTGTGTGAACACGTGTGTGCGTGTGTGTGAACACGTGTGTGTGTGCGTGTGTATGAACATGTGTGTGTGAGTGTGAACGTGTGTGTTTGTGAGTGAACACGTGTGTGTGTGTGAACACGTGTGTGTGTGTGAACAGGTGTGTGTGTGAACACGTGTGTGTGTGAGAACACGTGTGTGTGTGTAAACAGGTGTGTGTGTGTGAACGCGTGTGTGTGTGTGAACAGGTGTGTATGTGTGTGGGTGAACACGTGTGTGTGTGTGCGAACAGGTGTGTGTGTGTGAACACGTGTGTGTGTGAACACGTGTGTGTGCGTGTGGACACGTGTGTGTGTGTGTGAGAACACGTGTGTGTGCATGTGTGGACACGTGTGTGTGTGTGAACAGGGGTGTGTGTGTGAACAGGTGTGTGTGAGAACACGTGTGTGTGTGAACACGTGTATTTGTATGAACACGTGTATGTATGAACGTGTGTGTGTGTTTGTGTGTGCACACGTGTGTGTGTGTGTGAACACGTGTGTGTGTGAATGTGTGTGTGTGAACGTGTGTATGTGCACACGTGTGTGTGAACACGTGTGTGTGTGTGAACATGTGTGTGTGTGTGAACACGTGTGTGTGTGAACATGTGTGTGTGTGTGAACACGTGTGTGTGTGTGTGAACAGGTGTGTGTGTGTGTGAACAGGTGTGTGTGTGTGAATCAGTGTGTGTGTGTGTGTGAACCGGTGTGTGTGTGTGTGTGTGTGTGTGTGTGAACCGGTGTGTGTGTGTGTGTGAATACGTGTGTGTCTGTGTGTGTGTGTGTGTGTGAACACGTGTGTGTGTGAGTGAACACGTGTGTGTGTGTGTGAACAGGTGTGTGTTTGTGAACACGTGTGTGTGTGTGAACAGGTGTGTGTGTGTGAACACGTGTGTGTGTGTGAACAGGTGTGTGTGTGTGAACACGTGTGTGTGTGTGTGAACAGGTGTGTGTGTGAGAACAGGTGTGTGTGTCTGTGTGTGAACGCGTGTGTGTCTGTGTGTGAACACGTGTGTGTGAGAGAACAGGTGTGTGTGTGTGTGAACACGTGTGTGTGTGAACAAGTGTGTGTGTGCGTGTGTGTGAACACGTGTGTGCATGTGTGTGTGTGAGAACATGTGTGTGTGTGTGAACATGTGTGTGTGTTTGTGTGTGCACACGTGTGTGTGTGTGTGTGAACACGTGTGTGTGTGAATGTGTGTGTGTGAACGTGTGTATGTGAACACGTGTGTGTATGTGAACGGGTGTGTGTTAACAGGTGTGTGTGTGAACACGTGTGTGTGAACAGGTGTGTGTGTGTGAACATGTGTGTGTGTGAACACGTGTGTGTGTGTGAACAGGTGTGTGTGTGTGAACACGTGTGTGTGTGGACAGGTGTGTGTGTGTGGACAGGTGTGTGTGTGTGTGAACAGGTGTGTGTGTGTGAACATGTGTGTGTGTGTGAACAGGTGTGTGTTTGTCTGTGTGTGAACAGGTGTGTGTGTGAACAGGTGTGTGTGTGATACGTGTGTGTGTGAACGTGTGTGTGTGTGAACGTGTGTGTATCTGTGTGTGAACACGTGTGTGTGTATGTGAACACGTGTGTGTGTGTGTGTGTGAACAGGTGTGTGTGTGAACAGGTGTGTGTGTGTGAGAACACGTGTGTTTGTGAGAACACGTGTGTGAGTGAACACGTGTGTGTGTGTGAGAACACGTGTGTGTGTGTGTGAACAGGTGTGTGTGTGAACAGGTGTGTGTGTGTGAGAACACGTGTGTGTGTGTGAACAGGTGTGTGTGTGTGAACACGTGTGTGTGTGTGAACAGGTGTGTGTGTGAGAACATGTGTGTGTGAACACGTGTGTGTGTGTGTGAACAGGTGTGTGTGTGTGAACAGGTGTGTGTGTGAACAGGTGTGTGTGTGTCTGAATCGGTGTGTGTGTGTGAACAGGTGTGTGTGAACAGGTGTGTGTGTGAACAGGTGTGTGTGTGAACACATGTGTGTGTGTGAACGTGTGTGTGTGTGTCTGTATGTGAACAGGTGTGTGTGTGAACACGTGTGTGTGTGTGAACGTGTGTGTGTGTGTGAACGCGTGTGTGTGTGAAAACATGTGTGTGTGTGAACACGTGTGTGTGTGAACAGGTGTGTGCGAGAACAGGTGTGTGTGTCTGTGTGAGAACACGTGTGTGTGTGAGAAAACGTGTGTGTGTGTGAGAACACGTGTGTGTGTGAG